>NW_015649593.1:410066-416766 GCF_001515625.1 Sinocyclocheilus rhinocerous
AAAAAAAAAAAAAAAAGGTTGGCTCATCTGTCTATGTGCCTCTTTCGTTCTTTATTTTTATTTTATTCTAGCTTGAAGCTCTGTGAATGCTGCTTAATAGATATTTTTATTTCTCTTGTGACTTTATTCAGTTGTTTTAATAGTGGTGTATGTTGTTGTGATGTTAGTGCAGCTGTTTGGCTGGTATTGCAGTGTTTTAGTGAAGAATTTATGTGTTGTGATGCCCATAACAGCTTGTTAGTTTTAGCTTTATGCACAGCAGAAAGAATGAACAGGAAATAGTTATATGTTTTCTGCTCCCCAACCTGTCTTCATCTTGCTCGTTCTCTCGTCCTCTTTCCTTGTTTGTCCCTCTCCTTCACGTCTGCTGTCTTTTCTGTTTTCCTTCAGGGGAAAGTCTGCTCCTCCATTAAGAACATACAAGGGTCCTTGACATTTAATTTCCTGTTTGTGGTGCTCTTTTGCCCTCTTCCTGTGTGTCATACTCGCTCTCCTCCATCTCTGTCCATCTCATTCTCACTCCCTTTCACTTTTCTTTCGTGTCATTTCACTCTTGTCGGCTCATAATCCCTGATTTTACCTCAGACTCTTCACCTTTGAGCATTTTGAGATCATTTTGCAGAGAAATTTCCAGTTTTCTTGCATTACATTAGCAGACTTTTCAAATTTGAAATGAACATTCTGTACTTGTCTTATGATGCTGTACAGGTAGACAGCTCACAAGTTCTTGAAACAACTTTAGTCTTGAGGTTTGTCTGTGAGGAGTTTTGCTCATTAAAGAAATGTGCCTTATATGGCAATTAACTTGGTGTGAGAACCTGTGGCATTTCAGCATGTGTGTGTGACTCCTGGAGTGAGATAAATTAACCTACTTATGTCTGCGGGAACAGGTGGCTAAGTCAGCATGGTGGCCTGCCACACACACATACACACGCTCACACACAGAGACCAGTAACAAATTGAGGCAATTTGTGTAAATTAAGAGATAACTAGACTGCTGCCCTTGTTGAGCAGTCGTTGTAGTGTCCCCCCTGAGCCACTGTGATCAGGGTCTCCCATATTGGCTCACATATGGATGTCCTTAAATGTGTCTTTAAAATAAACATAAAAGTTAACCCAGTACACGTGAATCTGGTGTCTTTAAAGTTTGGTTGACTTATGTGTGTGTGTGTTTTATGGCCATTACCATAAGCAGGGTGTCTAATGGCTGATTTAATCCATAATTTATGTAATTATAACAATGCAAATGTGCGCTGGTTATCTTTTATTTAGTTTTATTTTATTATTATTATTTTACACAATATTTACTCAACACTTACTTTAAACAAATTTTCATGCATAGCACTGATTTGGATTTGCATTTTGCTTTTGTGTGTTTAGGTGAGTGTGGTGCAGGACTCTGTGAACATCTCTGGTCAGAACACCATGAACATGGTGAAGGTTCCTGACTGCCGGCTGGCAGATGAACTGGGTGGACTGTGGGAACATTCCAGATTCACGGACTGCTCGCTGTGTGTCGCAGGGCAGGAGTTCCAGGCACACAAAGCCATACTGGCAGGTAACGTGGGAAACACACACACTTGCATGCATTTTTTTTTCAGAGATTCACATATGCTGAGATTCGATCTTATGACAGTTTAAAGAAAATGATTGCAGAAGATTGTTACACGTGAGTAATGTCAATATTTTCTTGATGTTAATTTTAATTTTAGTTTAAGTATTAGATTTTTTTTTCATTTCTTTTTAATATTTCTATTTAGCTTTAATTTATTTTATTTCTGTTTTTCTAATTTTAGTACTTAAAGGAGTCATATGATGTCGCTAAAAAGAACATTATTTTATGTATTTGGTGTAATGAAATGTGTTTATGCTAGCGAAAGTAGTTTCGCTTTCACAACGAAACACAGAACACAAACACACACGCGTCTTCACGACATGGCGGCAGCAACAATACTACAGTGAGAATAAAAGTTACTCCTTCTTTCTTTGCGTGAACATTTGGGCAGCATTATGCAAATCTTCCCACATCGTGACGTAGACATGTGGGGGCGTGTTAGAACGAGCCGTTTTAGGTAGGCGTGGTTGACTCTTAACTTTTATAAAGAATATCTCTTTGGATTTGAGACTTTAGTCTTTGCAACTTTACAGATCTTCTTTATGCACCAAGAGCTTGTAACACTTCAAAGAGAAAGGAAAAATTTAAATCGCATCATATGACCCCTTTAAATGAAAATTAAAAAATGTTGCCTGTGTAATTTTTTTCATTGAATGTTTTTAATTTATTTCAGTCTTATTTTAATTAATGAAACTATTTCTTATTGTTTTATGGCCAGGACACATCAAGCCGACGGTCGGCTGTTGGCCAACGTCAGGCCGACGGTGAGCGACGGTCGGGCTAGTTTGTTTGGTGTGTTCCACTCGTCGGCTCACGTCGGCGGCAGTCTGCCCGATTCAACATGTTGAATCGGCATCGGGGTTGTCGGGACCGTCTACGAGAGTGAGAGCTCTGATTGAATGTTCTGTTAAGCAAACGAGTCAGTGCCCGAGAATTAAAGCGAAAGTGATGAAAACAAGCACGTAAACGAAGGTGGTACAGACAGTAGGCTGTTTAAATGTTACGTGATATTTCCCAATCATTCTAATACGCGAATGTTTTCATAACAACATGAGCCGCTTAAAATGATTAAAGTTATCAACGTTACTGATATTCAAAATGGTAAGCAAGCGCTGCTTTGTTTACGTTTCGTATATATGCTTTTATCTCGTATATCTTTGTTTTTCGGTTTCTCCTTTTGAATGACGAATTTATACTATTGATAGCTGCTGATATAGACCGTTAATTCCTCTCACGCATGCGCAGAACGCACGTGTTAGTTTGCCATCGGCTGTAGTTTGTGCGGTGTGTTCGAGCACAGCTTTTTGGCCCGACGCTGCCGATGCGGGGCGACAACACCGTCGGCTTTCGTCGCCGCTAGTTCTTTGAAGTCGGCTTGGTGTGTCCCAGCCTTTAGTTTGCTTTAGTTATCAACAGCACGGATGCAGATATCTACAGACCAGTGTGGCTGTTGACCTTTATACATTAGTACATTTTAGTGACAGCAAAGAAAATTTTTTATACAAAATTCACAACAAATTCACATAAAAAAACTCCATTGAAAAGTTTATTTATAAATTTTTAAAGTTGTTGAAGTCGTGTCAGTAAATAAATCTCCCTCCGTCTTCTTTCTCTGTGTCTGTGTTCAAAACCAAAGACAGCTGTCTCATTGCTCAGTCAATCAGTCACTTAGCAGACAGCTTTTTAGTATAAATGCACCTTTTAAGGAATCTGGTTTTACATTTCAAGAGCAAATACATGCGAGCTTTAGAGATAACCAAGTGAATATTTAATGACTACAGTGCCGATATCTTGTCAAAAATGAATCATAAGTTGAAAATGTAAATGTAAATGTATAAATTATTTCACTGTTTTCAACAGTGAGAAGTGAACTCAACAGTGAGCTCTGTCAGACATATGACTACTGCCCCACACGTGCAGGATTGTGGGATATCATAGGCAGCGAAAGAAGCATCTGTGCTTCCTTCAAAAATCGACCAGACAGAGGTATCTTAGACATGATGTTAGTTAACATTTGAATACCTTCCTACCGATGTATACTGCCTGAGAGGGCAGAATGTTTCAGGTTTCAGAAACAGCTTCTCTCTCTCTTCCGCTGTCGCTCATGGTGAGGCGGGATTCCTCGTTATCTGGCTGTACCTGGTAGTCCTCATTAATCGCCATGGAGACAGAGCTGATCGCTGGTGTTTGAGCTGTGATTAGACTGTGTGTGTGTGTGAGGGAGAGAATGTGCCAGACTTCACACACTCCTTTAAACAAGTTGCCCTAGAGAGATCTGACTCCATATTCTGACTTAACAGAGAGTGTAAGGTCTGAGCCGCCATCATCCCCTGGGTTAATCAGCCAAAAGGATCGCCAATTGCACCAAGGCACAAATTGTCTGAGGAACCACTGTTAGATGTTTCGTTTTTGATGTTGATCACTGAAACATTTCCTCAGAATCTTTGTTCACCATCCCTCTTATGATTTAACAAAAAAGCACTTTACAAGTAAATTGAATTGATTACATCATTTGCCAAGTTTCATGGAAGCAGTACTTTTCCTTATATAAAAGAGTAGACAGTATTGTAGCTTTCCTTTTCAGGTTTTTATAGTTGTTTTTTGTTTTTGTTTTTTGCTTCATATCAAAGTTTGTAATGTTGTGATTCATCTCAGAGCTTGTTGAGTTTGTTCATGGCATGAACTCTTTATCGAAGAACATTTTGAAATTGCCTTTGGAGAACATGAATGGGAAAAATACTTGGGGAACCAAGGCTGCTGAAAAAGTGTCCTGTCGCTGTTTCACTATTATAATTACCAGATTTTTTTTTTTTCATATGTTTTTTGTTGTGTATTTAAAAACTCTTTCTCTTTCACTTTCACAGCACGCTCCCCAGTATTCAGCGCTATGTTTGAACACGAGATGGAGGAGAGTAAAAAGGTTAGGTTTATTTATTTTTATTTTCCTTCCCTTCTATCGCACATTTTGTCTCATTATACTTCAAAAGCAGTGATACAACTCCCATCCGTTTAGGCCGTCACAATCACAGAGGCCCTCACACCATTAATGTTCATGCACAACTTGCTGTTTTTCATGCAAGTGTTTTCCTGATGTCTCATTTCTGCAGTGTTTATTCGTTTCTAAGTATATTAGCTATCTCCCAGTAGGACTTAAATCCATCCTACCTATCAGCAGCCTAATTTTCAGTCCAGCTGTGTGTGTGGTCTAATACCTCTGCATTTACAGAATTGCTCAACTGTACCATCTTCCTGCTTGTTTTCAATAGCCGATCATAAATCACTATTTGCCATTTTTCATGCATGGCTTTTTAATATGGCAGTTGTGTTAGGCCTGATATATAATCAGAGCAGTGGAGTTTGTTCATTGAGGCGTGAAAGATTGCGTGTGTAAATCGAGAGGGCTGCACATGTCTATTTAAATGAGGACTGAAGACAGTATGTTATTTTTAGGACTAAAAGATAACACTTGCAATTAGTGAAATGCTTCATGCCATTTATTTAATTTGACATTCATTTTTGTAACGTAATCCAAGTAATGAACTCAATTCTTGCATCTTAAAAGGAACTGAATGCATTTACTACAAAAAAAAAAAGTGGAATTAGTGGAATATATTTTATATATTTGCAGCAGTGTTGTTATAGGTAATTACAATTGTTAATGTTAGTTAGTAGTTTTTGTTAATTAAAATAAAGCTGAAATAAATAATAAAATCAAATATTAGATTAAAAAAAGGTAAATCACAAATGTCGCATTGAGAGCGAACTAAAAATAAGTTTGAAATACTAAAATTTACTCAAACAAACAAAACAAAAAACTAATATAACTGAAATTTAAATAAATTAGATCCAAAAGTAAATATTAAAACAATTATGGCAAAAGCACATTGAAAATATAAAAATTAAAGCTAATTAAAAATATTAAGAACTCCAATATTATATAAATAATACTAAAATGACACTTATTTGCACTGATTGCCCCTTACACTTCCCCTAACACACTTCCTGTTCTTCCTCTTATCATCATCAATGTTAGTCCCATGCTTCACCATCTGCTGATCCAGTATTCCTCTGTCTCTCTCCTCCTGTCGTATCCCCCCTTTCCCAGAGTTTCATCATGCACCGTTTTTTGGGACAGGATGTGCTTGCGTTTGGGGTTTGTGGAGCAGTGAGATTTCCTGTTGTTCCTTTTACTTGTGCGGCTTATTAGCTTTGTGAAGATCCATGCAAATGTGTGAGGCTGAGTTTAGTGTTGAGAGAGAGAGAGAGTGTGTGTGCCTAATAGATAAATGATTGGGATCTGGGGCTCAGTTTGTGCATAGGCACGTGTAAAAGCGAGCGTGGCCGCATGTACGTGTCAGTGCGTGTGTGTGTGTCAGGCTTCGATGATGGCTGGGGCTCAGTGATTTGGCTGCGATGTCTGTAGAATATTGATGGATTTGATGTTCCAATAGAGAAAATCTAAAGAGAATTGAGAGGAAATGCCTCATCAGAGAGAGAGAGAGAGAGGTCTTGTTTCCAGGGGGAAAAACTAAATTAAGTGCATTTTGCTAAAAATAAGTAAAATTATCTCCCAGTGGGGTAAGTAAAATACTATATATATATATATATATATATATATATAAACAGACTCCTGAAAATCTGCTCATGAACTTGTCTGAACACTTCAGTGACTTTTCACACTGGAGCTTCTGGTGTGGACCGGAGTGCTTTTGATGTCCACAAATTTTTTTATTTTTTTTTGTGGTGTGGAGTTGCTTTAGGTACCGAGAAAACTCAGTGGAAAGCCTGCATTCTTCATCTCTTGCGATGCATCCATAGGGACTGTTTTGTCCATACAGTGAAAATCACTGAGGACCGAAATAACAAATAATATTGAACACCTTTGACTTTCATTATATGTAGGGCTGGGTATCGTTCAAAAATTTTCGATATCGATACCGATACCGATACCTTGACTTCGATACCGGTTCCTGAACGATACTTTTTTCGATACCAATTTTATGAAATCTATTTGAACAAGATTACATTATCTAAAAAAAAAACTTTGGTTTTATTTTTCAGCTTGTTGATGTTTATACAGACTCA
>NW_015649593.1:416776-435557 GCF_001515625.1 Sinocyclocheilus rhinocerous
ATTGCCCCCCATAGCCCCCCACTCTTACAGCTACGGGGGCTGGGACGCATTCACACTAAATACTCACGTGTGAGCCACATCTCTGAGTGTCACAGTCGCGGACCGACTGTGCAGACCTATCGGTGTATTAGGCTATAGTAAGATACCACGAGCAGACTGCTCCGTACGTTTTCGCATCGCTCTCGCGGATGTCAAACACTGATCGATCTGCGCCTTACTGACGTTGATTAGATTAACCCTTTAGGTATCGAAATTTGGTACCGAACGACGAGACGTTTTTCGATACTCGATGGTATCGAGGCAATTCGGTCGGTGCCTAAAGTATCGAACTCGATACCCAACCCTAATTATATGGACCCAAAAAAAAAAACACTCTAATTTTGTGTTCCACAGAAGTCAAATACACCACTGTTTGAAAGTTAGAGGTCAGTAAGTTTTTTTTTTTTTTTTGGTTGGTTGGTTTTGAAAGACGTCTCTTATGCTCACCAAGGCTGCATTTCTTTGATTAAAAATACAGTTAAACTGTAATATTGTGAAAATATTACGTTTTAATAATGAATAATGTTTTCTATTTAAATATATTGCAAAATGTAATTTATTCCTGTGATGGCAAAGCTGGATTTTCAGTCATTATTCCAATCTTCAGTGTCACATGATCCATCAGAAACATCTAATATGATGATTTGGTGCTCATTTCTTATAATTATTAATGTTGAAAACAGTTGTGCTGCTTAATATTTTCATGGAAACTATTTTTGGGGATTCTTTGAATAGAAAGTTTAAAAGTGCCATTTATTTGAAATAGAAATATTTTGCAACATTATAAATGTTTACTGTCGCTGTTGATCAATTTAATGTGTCCTTGCTGAATAAAATTATTCATTTCTTAAAATCTTACTGACTTACTTGAATGGTGATGTTTGGAATTATATGATGAGTGAATTTTCGGTAATACTTTAAATTATTGAACACGCATTCACTATTAACTAAGAGTTTTCCCTCAGTAAACTCCTAATTTGCTGCTTATTGATAGTAGTTATATAGTTGTAGTAGTTAGGTTTAGGTATGGGGTAGGGTTAGGGGTCTAGAACATGGTCATGCAGAATAAGGCATTAATATGTGCTAAGTACTAATAAACAGCCAATATGCTTGTAAAATGCATGCTAATAAGCAACTAGTTAATAGTGAACTAGTGAATAGTGTTCCTCAATCTAAAGAGTTGTCGAATTTTCATGTTTGGCAACCTGTACTTTTGTAGTTTTGGTCATAGATTTGAATAAACAAAAGCATCACCACAAACTTTCCTTTTCTTAGTGACTGAGCCTCTTCAGTTTTACCTAGGTACATTTGTTACTAGTTTTTGGTGATGGTACTCATATTGACACAAAAGTGCCACAGTTCATTCATAGCAAAAACTGCAGTCTGCAGGGGGAGGGAGGTAAAACAGAAAGCCTGTGACTTTAGGCTACACAGACTTTTATTTTCTGTAATAGCCTTTAATAAATAGTTCTGTTTGCTTTTGAGTGAACTTTTTCATTTGACCTTGCTGTGTTTCTGTGTCTGCGGGTGGGGTGGAGTTCCTAACAGTTGCTGGATTAATTGGTTTAGCTGTGATGGACGGGCCGGGACGGAAAAGCCTTTGTTACCAGCACGACAATCAACAAAGCGCTTGTGCTCCGGCAGCCTTGAACAGAAGAGAGAAACTCTCACAGCACTCATTCTGGAACATTAATCAGGGCAGGAACAGAAAGGGAATGAGGCTTTCTGAACTATACATTAATTTGCTTTTTTGAGTGACTCTGTCCTTTTGTGCGCGCATATGCTCTCATACGGTGGAGGTCAGTGGTCGTGTGAGTTTGGTGTAGGGCGCTCAAGGGACAGCGCAGGAGCTCATAAGAGGAAAGGCCAGACTCTGACACAATTACACGTTATGCTTTTACAGCAGTTTCAACAACCTGAACTGCATCAGTTCCAATTACATCACATTTTAAACCTCCAAAAGCGCTCAATGACACAGAGTTGAATAAATTCTAGATTGTTTTAAGGCCTGCGTAAGCTTCACTTTCCACGTTCCGTTCTGTTCCGTCTCACGCACAGCTTTCAGAGTATAGTCAACTGCGGATGAGTTATTATAATCTGTTGATATATTAATTAATATTTTATTATTATTATTATTATTATTGATGCTATTTTTTATTATTGTTATTGATACTATTATTACTATTAATACAATAATTACATTAACAACATATTATATATTTTTTAATAACGACAACAAAATAAAAATATTAATTATCATCATCATTATGGATACTACTATTGTTATTAAAGAATTACAACAATGACCCATTATTATATTATTTTAATAATAATACCAAAAACAACAGCAACATAATAATAATAATAATAATAATACTTCACTTTGGGTTTATCCATCAAGTTCCAAACATTGTTTGCCTCTGTTTTAGATAAAGCATTGCTGATTAGCACATGTGTAAAGAGAGTCTGTGGAAGTTGAGGAGTCTTGGGGGTTTTCTGACCTGACGTTCTGAGACTGTGTGATTGACAGGGTTCTGATGTGATTTGTTGTCTAGAACCGAGTTGAGATAAACGACGTGGAGGCTGAGGTCTTTAAAGAGATGATGTTCTTCATCTACACTGGCAAAGCACCCAACCTGGACAAGATGGCTGATGACCTGCTCGCTGCTGCTGACAAGGTGAGTAATGCTCGCACACAAGCAGTGGCGGTCTGGCCATCTGGAGCACCGGGAGTTTTCCCGGTGGGCCGGCCCAGTAAATGTAAAGAATGAATTACAGTAAATATACGTAGCCTATCCCTCCATCGGCCCAGACAAATGGCCCGTGCGGCCCATTTGAGACAAACATTCTAATTAATTTAGCGCGTTCTGGCTCAAAGCGCTCGTCAATGTCAAAATGTTTTAACCAATCAAATTGAAGAAGGCGGGATTTACTGTTCACAGAAGCTGAGCTGAGCTGCGCTGCGCGGCATTTGAATGCGAGCTGAGGTAAGATGTAAACAACTAAACATGATGAGACAATTCAGCAATATTTGCCAACGGTTTACAAAAATTGTTTAACGACAGACAATAAATTTCAGGCATGCAAACTGCATGGCCTACTGGCCTTTTCGAATTTCTCAGATTTTAATGCCATTTACATTGTTTGCCACAGTGTATATAGAAACATTAATGTAGCCGTTTTCAGCATACGTTTGTATATCGTTACATTTCTTCAGAAATTTCACGTGTCTAAGAAAATGTTTCAAAAAACTGTAAAAATATAATTCTCAAACTTACTCTTGAACATTGTAAATCTGAAGACTTGCCGTGATTAGGAAAGTTTTATTTTTCTATTAAAGATATTTTAATGTAAATGTTTTAACGGTTTAATGTTTAAAGCTGCAGTCCGTAACTTTTTTTGGTTAAAAATGATCCAAAATCATTATTTGAGCAAGTACATAACCAGCCAGTGTTCAAAACTATCGCCTTACTTTAGCCCGATTCACAACGGTTAGCTTATAATAATGTTTTCTTATTTGAGTGGTACGGGTAGGTTACATTGTTTGCCACAGTGTATATAGAAACATTAATGTAGCCGTTTTCAGCATACGTTTGTATATCGTTACATTTCTTCAGAAATTTCACGTGTCTAAGAAAATGTTTAAGAGATTAGACTGTACAGAAGTTGAAATCTACAAGCTAATACACACACTATATTCACATAGTCACGTAATGCTGATGTTGTTAACATTAACAATTTGAGAATAAAGTATAACGATAATAATAATTTGCACGGTTTGATGTGATATACGTAAGCTAACCGATCTTTAGATTAAATCACCATTGGTAGCGCGATTTATTGTAATGCTTTTTTCCTCAGTTGGTCAGAACAAACGTGGCAGACTTATTACTTGTTCAGATGACAATATCCGGTGACAATTCTTATTTGGGTGATATATTCCAAGACTTAGGCTAGAATCTGTGATTGCGAAGTACAGTAAATATCCACACCGGTGCGGTGACTGACTGCCACACATACTCCTCAAAACATTAGATTCATGTGCCGCCGCACAACCCTTGCAAGGAAGATAATTCCGCACACAGCTGCAATTGCAGGTTTTAAACAGAGATGGCGACAAAGAGGCAAAACTTACGGACTGCAGCTTTAAATTTTTTTTTTTTTCTGTGATCAAAGCTGAATTTTCAGCGTCATTACTCCAGGCTTCAGTGTCACATGGTCTTTCAAAAATCATTCTAATATGCTGATTTGCTGCTTAATTATTTTCAATTATTATTTGTGCTGTTATTAATAATGGTTCTTATTATTATCAATACTGAAAACCGTTTTTGTTTCTTAATATTTTTGTGGAAACTGTGACACTAACTTTTTCAGGATTATTTGTTGAATACAAAGTTAAAGAACAACATTTTTATATATAAATAATTTGTAATAAGTATATTTTTACTGTCACTTATATCAATTTAATGCAACCTTGTTGAATAAAAGTATTATTATTATTATTATTTTAAATCTTATTTTAGACAATGGTGATGTATCACATTTTCCACAAAAATATGAAGCAGCACAACTGTTTTTAACAGTGATAAAAATCAGAAATGTTTTTCGAGCAAATCAGCATATTAGAATGATTTCTGAAGGATCATGTGACACTGAAGACCAGAGTAATTATGCTGAAAATTCAGCTTTGATCACAGAAATAAATTATTGTATGCCATATATTTGCATAGAAAACAGCTATTTTAAATTGTAGCTCTATATATTTCACATATTACAGTTTACTGTATTTTTCATCTTCATAACATTCTTCATAAAAAAAAGAAAATTGAAAGGCACACTAAAAACAGTCCACATTCTGCACTACATTCCAAGTCTTCTAGAGCAGAGCATTGTTATATGGACTGATATTATGGTAGGCATTTAACTTTAGTGATATTAAACTGTCCCTTTAAGAGATGTGTAAAAATATTATTTACAAATTGCCATATACACCAGGAAAGACAAGTTATAATGTAAAGTATGACAGACATTCATTAATGTTAGTTATAATAATTTTAAAAAATATATATTTTTTTGTATTGTGTTATATTTGTATGTTAGTAAGTGGTGTTAAAAATAGCTCTAATGAGCTGGTGGGTTTATGGTGTGGTGGGCCACTCTGTGCGAAAAAGTCCAGGGCCGCTTTTTAGCCCCAGCCTGCCCCTGCACACAAGCACCACATTTAGCTGTATAAATACCAAACAGCATTTTTTCTTCTCATCTAAGAACAAAAATTTATATTTTTTTATTAAATGTCAATGTCTTTGACATTTAATGACAACGTATTTCTTTTTTTCTTCACACTATTGCATTCACATCACATTTATTTTCTTGGCAGACACGCCAACAAAAAATGACCAGAATGTACATGTGTCGTAAGCTTCAGCAGCTAGCAAAAATGATAATCACATTTTAAAACAGCCAATATCTGCCAATAGCAATGCAACATCTGCTTTGTTTTGACAACACAAGCTCACAGACACACATTTTTATTGAAGTGCAATCTCTCTGTCTTTAGTATGCTCTAGAGCGGCTGAAGGTGATGTGTGAAGATGCTTTGTGCACCAGTCTGTCTGTGGAAAACGCAGCAGAGATTCTGATCTTGGCCGACCTGCACAGCGCTGACCAGCTGAAGACACAGGCTGTCGACTTCATCAACTAGTGAGTGCTACTCCTGTCAGGCTAGTAGCCGATTAATCGGCAAAACCGATGAATCGGTCGACCTCTAATACCAGTGCAATGGATACATTTTGAGCAAGCACTTTCAAACGAACTTTGAAAGCTTGATAAATTTTTTTTTTGTCTGTATTCTTTTCCACTGACTCATTTACAAACACAAGCTTTTTCATACACATTCCCCCCCCCCTCTTGTTTACTTCCAAGTTATTTTGGAAAGCTTGTGTTTGTAACCTGTTCTTTGTGGATGGCTGACCGTGCGGTGACCTTTTAGCGTTGGGGAAAGTGGAACGGGCATCTGCCCGCAAAGCCCGCTGTCGACACTGCGAGCAAGTGCTGCAATTAATGCCAAGTGTTTGGGGGCAACAGTATAGTGGGGTTAGAGGGAGGTCAGCGTCTCACACACAAACACACTCCGGGTAAATGTCATTAAAGGCCTTTTTTGGTGTGCGTGATAGTGCAGTGCGAGTGCCCTCGGGGTGCTGAGCTCAGCGAAGAGGATTGTGCCCTCAATGTTTCTCTCTTTCTTTCTCTCCCTCCTAGCCATGCGTCCGATGTGATGGAGACCTCAGGGTGGAAGTCAATGGTGGCGTCCCATCCTCACCTGGTTGCTGAGGCGTATCGTTCCCTGGCCTCCGCCCAGTGCCCTTTCCTGGGCCCTCCTCGCAAACGCCTCAAACAATCTTAGTGCTGTCCCTTACCATTACCTAACCCGCACACTACACACACTCACACAACTGCCTACAAAAGGGCGGGGGAAGTGCTATTTTAGATTTACAACCCCCCCCCACCCCCCCACCCCCAAGCTCTGTCCCTTTAGATGCCTAAACCAGCTCTTGACCTGCCCCTCCCTTCACGTTATCCAGACAGACCCCTCCAGCGCAGAGGACCCTCTTTGTTGCTGCCCTACCATCGGGTTTCTCAGTGTTGGGGAGTGTTTTCTATCCCAGAGTTTCTGTGATTCTGTTGGACCAAGGATTCTTGAGCGTGGGCGGATGGATCAAGGTTGAGCTTTTGGTTGGTTGGATTAAGACTGGACTTTTTACATTACTCTTCCCACTGGCACTATTGTGTGCTCTCCTTCACTGTGTGAACCGGTTCTCCATCTCCGCTTCATCCCTCCTTTAAAACTGTGTGACCGGCCGATAGACATTCCCCTTTACAGTCATGGATGGAGGGATTTTTCTCTGAAAAGGAATAGAGGACAAACTCTGTTATTGTTGAACTCATCAATAGGTAGCATGTGTCTTCGTAATGACGACATCAGCGTTCAGTAGATTCCTGTGTGATTTTATGAATCCTGTGTGACAACAAACAGCTTTGTCCAGAACTGTCCACTGTTTCGTGAGAAATTTAAACATAGAACTTGCCATGAACTTTGACTTACGACCCACAAGCTAACCTGGCTTCCAAATGGAGTAGTTCAGATGGTCTTGGTTTGGTCTCATTTTACTGGGCGAATAAATTGACATCCAATGAGGAGTGTAAAAATGGGGAAATGCTTATTGATTTTTTTTTTTGTATTTTTCCTTGTGATATTCATTTGAAATTTTTCCTCCTTGTAGCACTTGTGTATTTGAATCCAGGCTTTCTGTATGAAAAAAAAGCAGAAAAAACAAACCTGTCTGCATTTGTGTTTTTCTTTTTGTTTTGTAACAGGCACAACGTGTTTGTGTTACAGGCATATCTTAGCGGTTATCCTGCTCTCTGCTGATTCCATTCTCTCTTTATATTTGCTCACAGTCGTGGATTAGACAAACCTGGAGCTCTTGCTGAAACAGAGAATGAGAATTGGCTTTTTTTTTTTTTTTTTTTTATAAAAGCCTGTCCGACTGACAGCATACACGGTTTTTGGTTCCATAAAAATAATTTCATATGTGGCTTAATCTTGTTTGTAAAAAACAAAACAAAAAAAAAAACACCAAATCTCACATAATTTCTGTTCATGTTCACAAAAATTGGGAGACAAGTAACCAAATTTCTGTTACCGATAGAAAATGATTTGGCATAGTGGATGGTTCTTAGTGCTAAAAAGGCTTTCTGAATTACATTTAATTAAAAAAAAAGTATAAAATATTATTAATAATAATAAATACTACTAAAATTGTTACTGTTAAGCATTAAGTAAAGCTTAAAGGGATAGTTTGCCCAAAAATGAAAATAGGCATCATTTGCTCTCCCTCAAGTTGCAAACAGTTGACAGTAGCCCTTGACTTCCATGGTATGAAAGAAAATACTATGGAAGACGATGGCTACTGTCAATGGTATGGTTACCAGCATTCTTCAAAATATCTTTTTGTTTTCAGCAGAAGAAAGAAACTCATACAGGTTTGGGAGAACTTGAGGGAGAGCAAATGATGCCTATTTTCATTTCAGGGTGAATTTTACCTTTAAAGGCTTATTAACCTGAAACAATTTTACTGAT
The DNA here is from genome assembly GCF_001515625.1 of Sinocyclocheilus rhinocerous. Classification (NCBI taxonomy): domain Eukaryota; kingdom Metazoa; phylum Chordata; class Actinopteri; order Cypriniformes; family Cyprinidae; genus Sinocyclocheilus; species Sinocyclocheilus rhinocerous. The sequence goes on from NW_015649593.1 coordinate 424,956, forward strand.
GAGTCGTCCAGGCACTACAATGCAGGGCTCAGTCTCTTTGCAGAAAGTCATACTTCTTTACTACTTTTTCAGTATGTGTACTTTGTTATATTAATATGTTCTTTATTTATGAAATACTCCAATGATTTACTATGCTGCCAAACACTTAGCCATACAGCAGGACACACTGAGTGGCAAACTGTATCCTGCAATGCAATGCTCTCAACTTGACCTTCCATTTCCATGTGTGACTAGTGGGCCGTAAGTAATATCACTTGTGATTAATATTTTCCTCTTGGCTCATTTTGATCAGACTTCCAAAACAGAAAAAACTCCAAAAATTGAATAAAAAAAAAAGCTAAATAGCATTTCTTTCATAGGTTCACAGATGTCATTTGCTGGAATATATTTGTTAGTCCAAATTAGGATAAATGTAATTTATTTAAACACACACACACACATATGTATATGTGTGTGTGTATATATATATATATAAATATATGTATGTACAGTATCTCACAGAAGTAAGTATATATATATATATGTGTATATATGTATATATATGTGTATATGTATGTGTGTGTTTACCATAACATAATCTGTACTGATTCACCTATAGTACTATACTATATACTATTCTACTATTAGCAAATCAGAATTCAGTAAGTGGCATCCTTATGCTTAAAGATATAAGGCTTGTTCACACCAAAAACGATAACTTTAAAGATAACTGTAACAATAACTACAATATTGTCCACACCAATGGACGATAGCATGCTGATTCTTATAAGCATGCACTGCAGTTATGTTGTCTAGTGCTTTAAAAGCTCTTTAGAGTTGGGTCGATTCTGTTTGGCTGTATGTTTTTATCATTCATCAGCAGGAAAAACATTTTGAAAGTGGTTCCAACAATATTGTTTCTCATTGTCATTATCGTTATACCTGTGATGTAGACTTCTTATTGTAATGGGGAACAATTATTAAAAATTGAGTTATTGTTATCTTCCTTGGTGTGAACAGGCCTATAGTTCTTGACATAATTGACGTTGAATTGACCAATCAGATGCCAGTACTGTAACTACCCATTATGTAATATACAACATGTACAGTTGGGGCCAAAAGACCACTAGTTTCATTACAACTGAAAAATGACATGCCATTGACATTTTGATTAGTGACCTAGATCCAATGCCGAAGCATAAGTCTTTCTTCTTTTTTGTACTTCATAATATTTCTTTGTTTTAAATATTTCAACATCCTAAAACTTTAAATAAGATTTGTTTTAGTCACAGACTTTCAGTGTGGACTTTTGGACCCCACTGTATATTAAACCAAAAACATGAACAAATCTCATGCTTAACCATTTTTAAGAGTCCCATTTTTCTTCCTGCTAATGGGACTCGGGTCACCGGCTCCTCCAGTTGGAAACTCATCTCAATAAGCTTGGCTGAAGTGTTTTCTAGAACGTACCTGCAGGCTGTTTCATATAACAGGACTGATGAGCAAACCAGTGGATTAGATGTGAAAAGAAGGTGGTACTGGCTGTTTTTTTTTTTCTTCTTCTTCTCCTCCCAAGTACATCCTGATATGCTTCTAATTGAGTTTTTTTTCTTCTCAAAGCCTCTTAAAATTCTAATGCTCTCTCTGCTCTGTTTAACGAGCTCTTACGTATATTAGATACCCGTATAATCCCCTGTGGGTGGAATGTGTGCGTTTTGTGTTTGTTTGTTTTTGTATAGCTTTGTGTTTGTGTGGCATGAAGGGTGTGCTTATAAAGATGTGTGCCGTCGTTTGTGCAGGTAAGCTCATAAAACTGTGTGTGTGTGCGTCGTCCTTGGGTGTGTGGAATGAAGCATTTGTTTGTGTATTGATGGTTCAGTTCTGGCATTATGAGAACCTTGCTCAAGGTTTCTGAACCCATTCAGTTATGATCCACTTTGCTGAGACATCCAGCACAGTTACTTAATGTCACAATTCCTTTTTTTGCTTGCAAGTCTGTACTTATTTATTTTAACCTCAGTCTATGCATCCAATTTGCAATCAAGTGTGCAATTTGTGGCTATACTGTGAGATCAATACGACATCTGTTGATCGATAGATACGAGAGCACAAATGGCCAATCACCAGTCCTCCGTCTCTCTCTCCATCACTCTTGTCTCTTTTATTGAATAGAGGGTTGCAGCGGGTCAACTCTACAAACAGGATGAACAGCTCTGCGCTCTGTCGCTCTCCCAGAGAAAGCCGGAGTGAGAGGGGGAGATGGATGGATGGTCTTGTGCACTGGCTGTCAAGACTAAAAAGATGGAGAGAGGGAGGACGAGTGGGTTATTGTGGTGTGAAAACAGAGGAACACAATTACGTCTGATTCTGCTAAAAGGGCTATAAACAGGTACACATACCGTCTTGCTGCATTTCCTGTCAGATACATACTATATCTTTGACCAAAGTCCATTTTAAGGCAAATTGTGCCACTTATCAGCCATATTGGCTGTTAGAGTTAATTATTAGAATGATTTTTGTAAGATAGTGTGACACTGAAGCCTGGAATAATAGCTGCTAAAACATTCAGCTTTGCCATCACAGGAGTAAATTACATTTTATATTCAAATAGAAAACAGGTATTTTAAATTGTAATAGTATTTCACAAATAAATGCAATCTTGGTAAGAGACTTCTTTCAAAAACAAAACAAAAAATACCAAACTATTGGCTCGCTATGCTCTCTTTTCCATCACAGCTCAGGATAGTATGTACTGAAGATCAGGACTAAAATATTTCATCTTTAAAACCACAATTTACACATTAATAATGAAGGATATTTTTAATAATAATTATGTTAAGTTTAAATACACACACACATACATATATATATATAGAGAGAGAGAGAGAGACATTTCCTAAATTTGTTATAATAATTAAAATGTTTATACTTTTATAAAATGGTTTCATTTTGTCATTACTATTTTATTTATTTATGCTTAAATGTCTTTATTTTTACAAAATATGACGTCACTTATTTTTCTAGTGAAGGCCAGGACTAGTCCTACATCCTCAGTACTGAAAGTTGTGACGAGTTTATCAAAAAGGCAATTCCCTCTTTTAACAGATAGGTGGGACTTGCGTTCCCACAGCCGCCATATGGAGTTTAACGATTTCTCACATCCGTCTCCTCCCCCCTTATTATGTCTCCGCTTTGGCTCAATATATGAACATTTGATTTGTCACTCGTCTCAACGCGCACAGCAGATAGATGCCCTCAGACAGCGCTGTTTCTATGATGAATGGAGGATACCGTGGCCTTGTGATAGAACAAGAGATGGATGGATATTTAAGAGAAAGGGAAAGAGATAAACTGATAGAAAGTGACGCAAAGCGAGAGAGAGAAGGTGGCGGATGAGACGGTTCTGGAAAGGGGAAGGGACAGAGATGTATGGAGAGGGATGTGGAGAGAGCAGCGGTTGTTTATCTCTTCGGGTGCGCATGTTAGTTAAGTAGACGTATAGACTACAGCAGGGCAGTCAATGGCGCAGAATAAATGCGACTGTAGATCATTATCTGTTGACGGCGCTAGTCTTGTGGCTTCTGGCCAGTGGTGCTGTCCATCAGCAATGAAAGACTATTGTCAAAGTCTAGATGTGAGAGAAGATTTTGACCTCTTCACAGCTTTTGTGTTCGCTGAGATAGCTGATAGAATGAGGATAATGGATCCGCAAAGATCTTTTCATCTTATACACAAAGCTGACGTTATGAGAATCTTACGAGGCCTCCGAAATAACCAAAAGATAGCTGTATTTATGTTAGCATTCTGTGTTAGCAGAATTAGTATTCTATTAGTAGGACACATTAGTATTCTAGAATTAGTTAGTATTCTGGGATATGCATGATAAACAGAATTTCCAGTATTCAAATACTGTTTTCACTTCAAATCTAGGGTTGTGATGCGACTCATTTTGAATCTGGTTAGTTAGTTCATTTTTTTTTTATATTGAAACTTCTTTTTAATGTCTCTGGAGAAAATTAATGGGAAAAACTTCCGGAACCAAGGCCACTGTGAAGCAGTAGGCGGCCATTTTAACTAGTATTTAGTGCACTGTTTAATATTTTAATGAATATTTATAGTGTTGATATTTGAGAGGTAATTTATTCTGAGTTTCGGTAAAAAAAAAAAAAAAAGTTTCAGATTTTCTTCCCACACAATTCTCAGTGGGAGATGGAGAGCAAACAGACTTTTATCCTTCAGCAAACCCCTCCGTTCACCAGAGACGTACCATAAGAATACAATTAAACTAAAAGCCTCTGAAAAGTAATGAACGCAGACGCTTTTACGCTCTCATGGGCCTCATGTCTGTTTCGTGCGCACTCCCTCTCACACAGTTTACACATTGGTATTTATTTTCATACCTTTTATTACCCAAACATTTCATTTGATCCTCTTCAACATTTACCTCCTTACTTCATCCTACACACATATAAACAAATATACCGTTCACCTGCATGAATGCTCCAGTCTGATTTCTGTTCCTCACTCACTCTAGCTTGTGTTTTTGAGTTTAATGGCTGTGTGAAATAATATTTATATATGTGTGTGTGTGTGTGTGTGGGGTAGGGGCTGATGCAGACATGCGTATTAAGTGTGTATTAACTCTGCCATTGAACCCGATGTGCATCTCTCCAGTGGCTGCCACACTGGCTGGCACTGAACGCAGTCAGGAGATGAGATTCAAGTCTAATGAAGCAAAACGCATAATGCTGCCGAGGAAAGATGGATAGATGGATTTTGGAATGAGAGCGGGAGGTATTGTTATCGCCCCCCCTTTTTCTTGGGCATGTCTGTCGCGAATATGCATGGGAGTTTTACAATTGAAGGTTCATATTTTTGAATTTGTTTTGCATGCTTGCAGGTTATTGTTGTCAAGGTCAGGGTTGTTATAGTTCAATAAAACTAACTGCATAAAAAATGTGTTACTTGAAATGAAAAAAAAAAAAAACCTTAACCTGATTTTATTTTCAGCTAGTTGCCAAGGAAACATTTCTCATTACTGTGTACTGAAATGTACTGAAATCACAAAAAAAAAAAAAGAAAAAAGAATAAGATATGACAAAAACACACAACAAAATAACTAAAACATGCGCTGAATAAATAAGTTCTGACAGCGCATTTGCGTACCGACATGGATGACAGCTGTTAATGCACAATTACCATTTTAGATCGACAACTGTACTGCATAGGATTTCTATTCAAATTGAAAGCATAAATCTAGGCTACCCGCTGCGCTGCCGTTTTCAAAGCACAATGCAAAACTGTGACATTTCATTCACTGATGCGCTTCAGTCGGCAGCTGCAGTTTGTATTTACTCAGGTTATCTTTGTGTAATATTAAAATTTGTTTGATGATCTGAATCTTTTAAGTGTGACAAATATGCAAACAATTAAAAAAACAGGAAGGGGGCAAAAGCTTTTTCACACCACTGTATATGTTTTAGTTATTTATGTATATTTCAACCCTCATTCTGCCCCTCTGTCGGAAATGATCATTTAAGGGCCGGGTTCTTTTAAGGCTTGTCAGTAAGCAGTTGCTTTTATGATTGGCTAATCTCATTGCATAGGAAACCATATCAACGGTATCACTGTTGTGTGTGAGTAAATATTATGAAAACCTTATTCATATAAAGCCATCATTTACAGACAAAGCATTATGAAATTGGTTACTTACAGTTTACAATGCAGCTGCTGTCGCATCAGGTGTCAACCGTTACGCGACTGAGTGCCAGTGGGTGGGGCCTATGGTTTGATGTTCTATAAGTATTTGTCAATTTCCTCTGGAGGTGGTCATATACAAATATATGTACCCATGTGACATCACAAATCCCACAGTATTCAAACAAGCCATTTTGGAGCTTGATTAAATAAATGCTTTGTTTATAATGAGGAGGACGTTTTAAGCTATGAAACTTGAAGGATGTTTAAATGTTACAAAGACCTCTTATATGTCAAAAGACCCAGGGAAATTTGATTTCACATATGACCCCTAATAGCCTCTACTAATACAATAATAATAATATAATAAATAATGTGAATAAGGTGAAATGAGAAGGGAAAGAGTGACAGATGGAGCCAGAGAGTAGCAGACATGGTGATGAGAAGGGGGGAAAAATGAAGGGTACAGAGAGTGGTAAATCGTATGTGTTATCATTGTAGTACATGCAGAGGGGCTTTTTAGTATGATTGTGATAAAATCTCGCCGGACATGGTACAGGCTGTCTCACTACTTTGATTGCAGTTGTGCGTATGTGTGAGACTCGTTAGTACTAATGATGCATGGGCTTAGTGATTAAAATCCCCCCTCCAGACTTCCAGTGTCCCACAATCCCACAGCAAATGGACTGTGAGTTTAAACTTTGAACGCCTCGCACCTCACTGGGTTTTGAGACAACCACATGTTTTTCATGCTCAAATTCATCTGTAATGCCAAAAAACGCAGTTTGGGTAGGCGGCTCACTTGGTTTCAGGACAGCCATCATGAATTAGTTTGATTTTTGAATATTTAAATGCACATAAATGCTCATTTAAACAACCTTTAAATTTGGGGGGTTGCATACAATTTTTTTTTAGACAAAAAATATTATTTTAATCAACAAGGACACATTAAATTGATTAAAAGTGACAGTAAAGAGTTTTACAAACATCTACAAACATATTAAGCAGCACTAACAACATTGATGCTAATAAGAAAATTTTTCTTGAGCAGCAAATCAGCATATTGGCATGATTTCAGAATTATCATGTGACAATGAAGACTGGAGTAATGATGCTGAAAATTCAGCTTTGCCATCACAGAAATAAATCATTTTAAAATATATTAAAATAGTAAACGGTTATTTTGAATTGTAATGATATTTCACAATTACTGTTTTACTGTATTTTAATCAAATAAATGCAGCCTTGATGAACATAAGAGACTTTCAAAAAGTATTAAAAACAAATCTTACCACCCCAAACTTTTGAACACTCACGATGGCCAAAAATGCATTCTAGGTGGGCATGAGGTTTTGAGACGCAAGCATACATTTTCAAGAAATAAATAAAAAGACAGCCATGAAGGCAGGCAACTCACTTATGAGACACAGCCAGGCATGTTCAAAGTACACAAGGTTATAAAATGTGGCCATGAATTTTGAATGTTCAAATGTAACTGATGTCCAAAAATAATCTAGATAGGTAGATTGCTTTTAAAATGTTTAAACACACGTGATATCCAAAATACACTACTATTAAAGGCACAATATGTAAGATTTTCATAATAAAATAACCAAAAATCACTTGCACAGTGTGTCCACTTTTTTTGCGCCCTTGAAGGGCACTTCGGGAAGGGGACGCCATTTTTAGGGATGTTCCAAACGAAAGAAGTGATTTCCGTTTGTGATCATGTGATCTTCGGTTAGTAGATCTTGCGATGCTTTTTAAAGCAAAGTTGGGGTTGATTTCGAGTTCACATACAAACATAGAATAGGCTAATTCAATTTGTCTTTTTTTTATTTAAGAACATATTTTTCGTCAGTCATAGAAATATGATTTAAGACGGTAGTGTAAGCAAGTTTAGTTTGAAAACGTTTAATAGTAAATAAAACAATTAGAAAATATTTGAATAAAATAATAAGAAATGTTTATTTGCAACAACTGATGGAGTGCTTAATGCTGCACGCACGTGCAGTGTTGTCAAGGTAACATTTGGCCAGTCATTTCCTTCGTCAAGGGAGTTCCAAATGCTTATAGGAGACAGTAATGCAAAGAACACACTTCAAGGGCTCTGCCCTTCGAAGGGAGTAGGGCATAGGGATGCTCACTTCCGTTTGGAATTCGCACAATTGCTCGTCCCGGTTCATTGTCACCTATCAATGACGTAATATCTGTGCTATTGGTTTCCGCTTGTAGAAACTATGGCAACACACGTGGACAAAAATGCTGCTGTACAGTTAAATTAAACCCATTACGGCTGTCGCGAATAAAATGAAAATTAAATTAAAAGTGTTGACTGCACATTACATTTAGATCTGCTCAATGTTGCACCATGATTCTTTTTCCGCATTTTTACAGTGTTGCGCGTTATAACCATAGACTGTAAAAAAAACATGGACCTACGTGATGTCACCCATAGGTTTCTGAAGAGCATTTTTAAAGCCTAAAGTGGGCAGAGCCGGCCGTCGCCATCTTGGCAGCGTGTCACTCCTGGATAATCGAAAATTTGCAAAGAGGCGGGACGTGGGTGGAGCTGGTTGCTGAATCCACGTCCACCTAGCTCGACGGTGGTGACAGCAGCGGCAATCCACCTGTCACTCAAGTGGCCACACCCTTAATTATGCAGAACTTTAAGGCTTAATATAATTTAAACGGATGAGTTATAAAAAAAAATTCACTCCCCTCACAGTTGTCATGAAGGGCAAAATTAGCTATATAGACCAAAACCACTTTTTGTACCAGGCTATAAACATATTTTTTTCTGCTGTAAAGTTGGGCATTTTAACATGGGGGTTCTATGGGATTGACTCCCTTTTGGAGCCAGTCTCTAGCGGCCAGTCGATGAATTGCAGTTTAAGTCACTTCCGTGTTGGTTTCGAGAGAAAGACCGGAAGGTTACCAATCACACACGAGTCTGTTGAGCTTATGAACGCAGCGGCCAATCAGAGCTGTTCAGCTGATTCATAGCTGAAACACCAGAGTTTTGTTGTTCAGTGCGCGCGCTCGCTGACTGAATTCTGCTCTTGCGAATTCTCTCATCAGAGACAACTGTGCAAGTGCAGATGTGCATATGATTTAAGTAGGAGATTCATTCATTAAACAGTGTATAGACAGCTTTACTGATTATAAGGGGAGTTTTTTTAGAGTGCTTAAACTTGCGCTAGGCTGAAGTCAGTCATGTACTGTTCTTTGACAATGTAAATGTTCTTTGCTAGCTTTCTGTATAATTTATTCGCTGTTTGAATAACTTTGGAAGGTACAGGTAATAAAAAAAATAATTCATTACATCCGTGAACAAACCGTGAAAACGACATCTCCCATCGCTCCACTCTCCTTCATAGCGTCATCAAGCTTCGCTTTTGTTTTGAAAATGCGAGCTCTAGCGGCGAAAACGTTCATATTGTGCCTTTAAGTAGTATTTTTGGGAGTGCATACTGTTCGATGCCCAAACGTGTTTCTAAAGTAGGCAGCTCACTTGATTTCGAGACACTACCAAGAATTCAGAATGTTCAACCATTATGATACGAGGTCAGATAAATATGCACCTCGTGACAGAAGTATACTTACGCTCTCTTAAGTTAAGCCCTTGACTAATGCTGACTTTATCCTTCACACATACTTTCCCCCCATAATGAGCCTGTATCTGAAGTTCTGAACCACAGCTTGAAGGATGGTGGAGGTGCACTTTTTTAATCTCTCACTCCTCATCTCCCTCCATTTTTAACACATTTAGAGCATTTGGAGCATCAGACTCATTGATTGCTCTAAAAAATGACTTTGTGCACTGACAGCATAAAAAAGAGCAGTTTCTTTGCTGGCTTTTACGTTCCTTAGAGTGTTTTGACTTTGTTCGAGTGTGTGTGTATGTGTTTTTTTCTTTCTTTCTTTTTTTACTTTGCAGTAGCTACAGTATGACACAAACCACTAAAGCTAAATCTCTCTCTCTCTTTCTGTCCAAGCAGTCTCTAAGTTTATCCTTTCGACATATGTTTCAGCTCTTTCAGCTTTTCAGTTTCCTTGGTGAAAATGTGCCTTGGCCTCAACCTCACCATTTCTCTCTTGCCCTCCTTTCTTCCTCTCTCTTCTTTTCTTTCTGTACATGTCTCAGTCCAGTTCTTTGCTTTTCATTGCACTCCCCCCCCCTCTCTGGTAGGTCTAGGAGGTGTAATTGGCTGTGCTGCTGTTAGGGTTTTGTATTGAGAAGGGCTTTAATCTTTAGTTTCACTCAAAATGCAAAGTGAAGGCTGGAGGCAGTTAGGGATTTCACTCGCGTTTCCTCCTCAAAATACTGGATGAGAAAAAAATTTGTAGTACAAACATAAAACAAAGCTAATATTACAAAATATAACATTAAAAGTGTATTAATCACTCGTTTTTCTAAAGAAACATTGTCCAACAGCGACACCAGCAGGTAAAGTAACAGTGGGAGTCGATGCCTCCCCTGAGCCCATTGAGTTTTAACAGACCTCCTAAAAAAAAAAGAGGGTTTGGTGAAAATCATGTGAGAGGAGACAATGCCTCCATCGCGATATGACTGGTTATGTTCGACTGAGATTGATTTATGCGATAAATCCCACCTCTTGTGTTCATGCGCATTCTGCATTCGCGAATCAGTCTGAATGAACAATATGGCATTAATGGGAAGACTAATTTAAAAAAGTAAATAAACAACTCACACACTTAGATATATAATCACTTCGTTACATCAAAATAAGACTTAAAATGGAAACATGATCTGTGGGAGTTTTTAGTGAGTAATCAGCTTGGTCAAATTTAAAGTAATTCTCTGTGTCTGTGACCAATATTTCTGGTAGTGTATGTAATGTTTATCTAACCAAGAAAATGTGACTGGGACAGGAATTTACATTTGATTTAAAAAAAAAAAAA
>NW_015649593.1:437193-442648 GCF_001515625.1 Sinocyclocheilus rhinocerous
TATTTTTAACAGCATCCTCACTTTACAGCATTTTTACACAAGTGCCTAAAACTTTTCACCGTACTGTAGCTTTGTAGGAAGGTTTCTTGAAGCATCTTGGAGACGTTGCCACAGTTCTTCTGGATTTTCTCAAGTTTTTTCTGTTTCTTCATGTCATTCCAGACAGACTGGGTGATGGTGAGATCAGATCTCTGTGTGCAGCACTGGCTGTTGTCAGACTCCTAAACATACAAAAATCTCACTGGATTATTACAATTAATGGCAAAAGTAATGTCTGGAAATGTAAACTGATATTTCCTACTGACACACTACAGCAAAAGATAGAAATAACTGGCTTAAACCATTTTTTTGTTGGTGAAAATACAAATGGTCTAAGACATTTGCAGTACTGTATATACATATATTAAAGGGGTCATATGATGCTTTTTTAAAGATCATTATTTTGTGTATTGGTCAAATTTAAAGTAATTCTCTGTGTCTGTGACCAATATTTCTGGTAGTGTATGTAATGTTTATCTAACCAAGAAAATGTGACTGGGACAGGAATTTACATTTGATTTAAAAAAAAAAAAAAGAAAAAAAGTTGTGTCCTGTTTTTTCTCTCATTGAAAATTCAGGTTTACTCTAAAATATAGAGAAGTAAAATATAAACAGCGTTTCACTTTATTATGCTGGAAAAAGTAGCTCTTTATTTAGAAAGATAGTAGTCATGCTACTGATGAATGTAGTTAATTTGTGTGTGTGTAATATCCCACATGAGCTGCAGGATCATTCTTGAAATCTACAGTGTTGTCACACGGGTCATTTTTACAGGATCAATTTCTCACATGTCTGTCTGCAGTTGTTCATTAAGTTGTCTGTGCATGTGCACATCTCTTCACACTAGACAGAAATACAAATGCCTTTCTGTGTTTGCTTGCTAAGTTTTTGAAGATGGTCTGTTTAATATATCCCGGCTCGACTGTCTTTTTTAGTGTGTGTGTGTGTGTGTGCGTTCTTGTGTGTTAAGTCACTGATTGACAGATGAATCCCACACAAGCTCAGTGCCAAAGGAATCTCCAGACAGAAAGCGGCATGGCAACTTGCAGTTGCTCACGGCGACATCTTTAGATGGTCGGGGAAGGAGAGAGTGCAAAAAGGAGGAGAAGGAGATGAAAGGGGAAGAATAGAGAAATGGGGGAGATAAACTGAAGGGTGGAAGAAAGGAAGTGCAAAACCCATTCATTGTTTTTCAGACACAAGGCAGATACATGAAGTCCAGCATTCTTCAGAGAGAGTTACACACACACACACACACTCATCTAAAAGCTATTATCACTGTATTACATCCCCTTTTGTACTCATCCAGTAAGTTCCAACTTCCTCTTTTATCCTCTTGTCATCATTTCATTCTTTTCTCTTTCTTTTCTGCTCATTTTATTAATCTGGACGTGGTAAGAACTCGTCGTGCCATTGAGGCAGGACTTTCTCATCATCAGAAATTAAGCAGCCTCCCTGTGAAGGATGACAGCAAACAGATTAAATCATTTAAACAAAGCTGGACCACCAAACACTAATGAGTGACAGGAGACAGATTACAGTATAGCCAATCAGTTCTTTAGAGTTATGAACAGACATTTTCACAAGAATTCTGACCACACACTGAAAGCTAAAAAGCACTTTCCTTGAATATGGTGAAAAATAGCTTCTAAAACCCTTTTTTCCCCCACCCTTCTTTTTTTAAACAGATGGTCAGTGGAAACCGGCACTTAACCTCGAGAATGTTGATGGTCGACCTCAGGAGGTCAAACTAAATATTATACGAGTTTTATGCTTTTTCTGCTCCGCAAGCACTTGTTTAGTATTTCCTTCAAATGTGGTTATTAATATAGTTATGTATTTGTTCACTGCTGATTGATAAAATGCTCAAACATTGTGAAAGAAAAATATTTTCTCTCTCCAAGTCTTTCTGTTATGGATTTGTTTAAAATTAATCCTAATTTGTTATGTGATTCTTCAAAGCTCGTCATCATTTCCAGTATTTTTGTGGATGGGTCTCCCTGCAGTTTTTCTGCCACAGTAACATTTGCAATTGAAGAAATTAAGACATATTTGTATATTGTAATATTTAATATATTTCTTTCTTAAAAGATATTATTATTGTTATTATGCCAACCCTTCAATATCAGTTTACATTATAGGTAAATTAGGAACTAAAAATGAAATGAAATTAACACTTCTAATGCATTTATTATTCTTAGTTAAGGTTAATTTTAATATTTACCAATACATTTAATAAAATGAAAAGTTGCATCTGTTAATATTATTTAATGGATCTGAGCTGACATAAACTAACAATGAACAGATGTATTTGGTCGTTGTTAACGCATTATTGACAGATTGATGCATTTAACTTTAAAATGTACAGATTTGCCCACCCACCATATTATATATATATTTTTATGTATATTATTAGTATTATAGCTATTCTATGTGAAATTACGCATGGGTTACATTTTGTGCGTGTGTCTATGTCTATGTACAGTATGCTTGCTAGAAATATACACTTTAGGAGTAAATACTAATCACAATGCAGGAGCTCATGAACGCCATGTGGATCATTTTATATTTTAATTTCTTTTTAGAGCTCAGTCTAAGGTATCAGAGGACATTTGGCTTTAATTTAGCTTTGATTTAGTGCGTTCTGGATCAAGCACGAGTCTGATATCAGGGGAGTCTACGGGGGGTTCTGATGTTTCTGCATCTGTTTGCAGAACTGCAGGAAATGGAAAAGGCTAGCCATCCCTGCAGTGCAGTTGAGTTGAGTGGGTTTGATTTTGAGCTGTGTTCTGCAGAGCCAGCATTGTTTAACACACTGCAGAGACGTAGCCGTCTTTAATCTCTCCTGATGCTGCACAAAAATAAAGCACAGATTTACTGATTTAATGAAATATGTTGGGTTTGGCATAATGGCCTATATACTGTACAGCGTAAGCACTTTGTGCAGATGTGTCAGAAATGAACTTACTAAGGGCCAATATTTGCCTCTCTGGGTTTGATTTTCAGGGTCTTTTTTTACCTTTATGACCTTTTTTATACCTTTTTTTCCCCTGCACCAGAAAATATGCTCTACATATTTATATAGCACTAAAATATTGTTTCTTTTTTAGTTGTAATTAGTATTCTAATGTGCTTCCACTATCTATAAACCAACTCTTTTCACTCACATTTCACTCTTTTCACTCACAAATCGATGAATTGTATCCTATACAGTGGCTCAGGCCTCCATGCAATTCTGGGGGCATATTGATGAGTGAATCATGTAGTTGTGTGCAAGGAAAGGGACATTTTGTTCATTCAGTTGGACATTAAGTTTTGGATGCTGAACACCGCTCATGCCTGGAAAAGTTGTGAGTTCTGTAAAATGTCCTTCATTTACTGTTCTTTTCTCCTTTTCCCAAAGGTACTGAACTGGTAATGGGACATGGGTATGTGTCTTTGTGTTAATATTAGTGTATGTGTGCTTTCTACTGTGTTATTCACTCTGCCCCCTTTCCACCTGCACCAGAAAATATGCTCTACATATTTATATAGCACTAAAATATTGTTTCTTTTTTAGTTGTAATTAGTATTCTAATGTGCTTCCACTATCTATAAACCAACTCTTTTCACTCACATTTTGTTTTGTGACAGTAAATCGATGAATTGTATCCTATACAGTGGCTCAGGCCTCCATGCAATTCTGGGGGCATATTGATGAGTGAATCATGTAGTTGTGTGCAAGGAAAGGGACATTTTGTTCATTCAGTTGGACTTTAAGTTTTGGATGCTGAACACCGCTCATGCCTGGAAAAGTTGTGAGTTCTGTAAAATGTCCTTCATTTACTGTTCTTTTCTCCTTTTCCCAAAGGTACTGAACTGGTAATGGGACATGGGTATGTGTGTTTGTGTTAATATTAGTGTATGTGTGCTTTCTACTGTGTTATTCACTCTGCCCCCTTTCCAGGGGCGCCATAACGGGGGAGAAAGTTAGGTTGATTTCATGAAGCTGACATGTGCCTTTATGTGACACACGCTTTCATTTTGAGGTGTAAGTCACAATATGCACAAGTCACAATATTGTCTCAGCTTTTAAATGGTTAGTTTTATTATGAAATGTCATTAATGTGATGCCAGATTGCTTTTTACATTTCAAGCGGCAGCACGGAGCATGAGTGAACCAATCTCTTCCTCTTTACTACTAGTTAAGACTTAAAAAAAAAAAAAAAAAATGAAAGATACAGTACGCCCCCTTTCCAGGGGCGCCATAACGGGGGAGAAAGTTAGGTTGATTTCATGAAGCTGACATGTGCCTTTATGTGACACACGCTTTCATTTTGAGGTGTAAGTCGCAATATGCACAAGTCACAATATTGTCTCAGCTTTTAAATGGTTAGTTTTATTATGAAATGTCATTAATGTGATGCCAGATTGCTTTTTACATTTCAAGCGGCAGCACGGAGCATGAGTGAACCAATCTCTTCCTCTTTACTACTAGTTAAGACTTAAAAAAAAAAAAAAAAAATGAAAGATACAGTACAACTTACTAAATGCTTTTAACTGTGGAAAGACAAATAAAACAACTTGTGGATGTCATCTGATGTTATATTTACTTTACCTTTACGGTGTCCATAGATGGTTAGTTCACAAGAGAAAAGGACTTTAGAGAAGATCACATTGCAAATATATACAGTATTATCAATTCATTTTATTTTAACTTAACCTGTCATTGATTTCTTAATAAATTAATGTACTTTATGAACAAATCTCTTAATTCTGTGACAAAATTCTTTTTTAATATGACAACCACATTTAAATAATTATAGGCCTACAGTACTGTTCAAAAGTTTGAAATAAGATATTTTTGGAAATAAATTATTACTGTTATTCAGCAAGACTGCATTCAAGTGATCAAAAGTGACAGCAAAGATATTTATAATGTTACAAAACGCTCTATTTCAAGTAAATGCTGTTCTTTTGAATGCTCTATTCATCAAAGAAATCGAGAAAAAAATTATCCCTGTTTCCACAAAAATATTAAGCAGCACAACTGTTTTCAACATTGAAATGTTTGTTTAGCACCAAATGAGCATATTGAAATGATTTCTGAAGGATCATGTGACACTGAAGACTGGAGTAATGATGCTGAAAATTTTGTTTTGCCATCACATAAATTACATTTTAAAATATATTAAAGGGGTCATATGATGCTGCTAAAAAGAACAGTATTTGGTGTAATGAAATGTGTTTATGCGGTTTAAGGTAAAAAAAACCCATTATTTTCCACATACTGTACATTATTGTTTCTTCTCTATGCCCCGCCTTTCTGAAACGCGTCGATTTTTACAAAGCTCATCGGTCTGAAAAAGCGAGGTGTGCTGTGATTGGCCAGCTATCCAGTGCGTTGTGATTGGCCGAATACCTCAAGCCTGTGACG
>NW_015649593.1:443309-443693 GCF_001515625.1 Sinocyclocheilus rhinocerous
AGCTTGTGACACTCCAAAGAGAAAGGAAAAATTTTAATCGCATCATATGACCCCTTTAAACTAGAAAAGTTATTTTAAATTGTAACAGTATTCCTGTGAATAAGAGACTTATAACAATCATATATCTAACAAATGTTTAGAGCATAAACTATAGAAATGATCAGTGTTCGAACTATACCGTGGACTTTGGGGGAGCCCACTTGGTTCGTGCGCTACAAGTGTATGCACTACTTGCTTTATGCAAGCACTATATAGGATAAATCACTATACAGGATTTACCCTATTATACTTTATCGACACAAATTGATAGGTGAAACAACAAACAGCCACCCACAAATAGTCTATAAACAAAGCATCAGGCTGTCTTTGAGTTCACATGAACAA
>NW_015649593.1:443967-453674 GCF_001515625.1 Sinocyclocheilus rhinocerous
TATTGAGGTGGGATACTGGTAAGGTTAGGGACAGGTTTTGTGGTATGGGTAGGTTTAAGTGTGGGTTAAGGCAGTGTTCGAACTATACCGTGGACTTTGGGGGAGCACACTTGTTTTTTTTTTACAAAGATACATAACAGCTACAAGTGTATGCACTACTTGCTTTATGCAAGCACTATATAGGATAAATCACTATACAGGATTTACCCTATTATACTTTATCGACACGAATTGATAGGTGAACCAACAAACAGCCACCCACAAATAGTCTATAAACAAAGCATCAGGCTGTCTTTGAGTTCACATGAACAACGGTTAAAGTTACTCGTCGTCAGGCTACAGAAGAATACCATAATTCCTCCATTGAATTAGGCCTAAGACATCGAGAGTCACGCAGACCTTTAACAACCCAGCCACAACACATAATTGCGAATTTCATGCCTTACCTTAACACAGAATCGACCACAGAGTCCAGCGTTTATATTTTTTCTACGAATCTTTGCGTTAACATGTACTAAACATGAGTGGAATTTGCACCGCAGCGCCCCCCCACCTTGATGCTCATGACAAGAATAGCATGTATAGTTATCTTTATTGAAGTGAATTAGGTTTAAATCGCCGTCATGCATGAATGAATGATATTTTTGCAATTTTACACATAATAATCCACGATGATCACATTACACAAAACTGAAATTGCACGTCAAAATAACACATTGTCAATATTTTTTGAGACCCCCCAAAATTTCATATATCACGTTTTCAGGGGAGCCCATGTCTTATTAAGGGGAGCCGAGCTCCCCCTAGCTCCCCCGTAGTTCGCACCCTGGAAATGATATCTTCTTGCATTCAATGCATAGAACTTAAAGTGCGTTTCCGGATCAAAATGACTTAAAATGATGGAGCCGGTCTTATGAGCTCACTTTTTTTTAAGCAGGCAGTGCTCTTCAACTTCCAAAGATGAGAAAAACAACACTAATCCTCATGACTGAGTGCTTCAGGCTGAAAGGATCTTCAGCCCATGACATACAGTAGAGCTTTTCAGTGCTGAGATTTGGCTTCTTTGTAATAAGATTGCTCTTTCCCAGTCCAAGCAGCCAGCCAATGGGTTTTGGCTGAAAGAGTTCTCGATGTGAAAGGAAACAAGCTTGTAATGGTCCAGGGTCTAATGCTGCTGAGAGGACTCATATCACTTGCTCAGCAGAGTTCCAGGTGTGCCGTGAACTTTTTACACATTATTTATTGTTTTGCTGGTCTCCTCTGGTTTGGTTTGGCTTGGGTGTTTATTGTGATTTACAGTGTTACAGGTTGCAAATATGTAGGAAAGAAGCGCTCTTTAAGGTAAAAGATGATAAAAAAAACAAATTTACATAGACACTCAAATTAAGCCTGCTGGGTCTTGTTTACCGTAAAGTGAGCAACGAGTGGGCTTGTTTGCTCCTGTTCCGCCCTGCCTAGGTTGAATCTCATTTTTAGTAACAAGACATTAAGACACAAGAAGAACAAAAAATGCTGAAAATGCACATTTATTTTGCATTATGTTTAAGATGCTTGTCTGTATTAATGTTTCACTAACTATAGTAATATGACAATGGTTGACATGGTGATGCACTTTAACTGTGTTTCTGAGGCTGAAGGTGTTTTTACATGGCCATTAACTTTATGTCTGCATCCGTTTTTATAAGTATGTATCCACAATTGCAACTCCCCCCATGGCTAGACATCTGCCGGGGGTCTCATTTTCCCAGAGTGCCTTGCTACTCTCGTTGGCCTGTGTTAATATTGATGTTTAAAAATAGGCATGGCAGTAGGCTGATGATATTTGCCCACCTAGCATGCCCTAATAAGAGGCTGTGTTTGCTCTGCGCTACCGACTGCAGGACATGGGTGGGAGGAGAAAAAAAGGATATTACAGGGAGAAGCATTTTGTAAGCGCCTCCACCCTGTTCACCCTACAATGTAAATACTGAGGGAAAGAGAGTGATGATTAGATGAGAAATTGAGAGGGGGGAGATAGACAGACGAAGGTCTGGGCAAAGGGAGTCAGACTGGAGTCCTGAGGATAGAGAGAATTGGATTGTGATAAGTGAAGAAAAAGAGGGATATGAATCCTCAAGGACAGATGTGGAACTTTATGAGAATGGATAGGCGTATCACAGCACAGGAGAGAGAAAGGATCAAGATAAGTGGTGGGTAAAGGCAGGAAACGGTTTGCGTTAATTTTAGTAAATGTGTGTTTTTACAGGGCTTCCTTGACCAATTACACTGAAAAAAATTTTGCGTCGAAACAATTTTCACAGAAATTGCTAGTAAATTTCACAATTAATGACAAAGAAACAGAAAGTAACACACTGAATAAAACATGAAATTCTGAAAAGGAAATTTCCTTGTAAAATGTATTCCGGTAAGCTATAAAAATAGGTTTTTACTGTTTAGTCATTTAGTCATTCAGGGAACCCACTGACTGGTTGATTTGGAAAATATGCAATTCTGCAGACCCAGATGTTCAGTGTGTATTGTGGGCTGAGACTATTTTCAGTTGCTTATATCAGTTATTGAGGTAGGAAAGTGGTTTATTCTTTAGCTAGAGACATTCATTCTTCACGTGGCATAGTGCGACAGAAGAGAAAGGAGAAAAAGAGGGAGGGAGGAAGGGAGGAGGTGAAGGTGAAAAGCAAATGGAAAGTGATGGAGTCCTTCAGGGCGGTGGGGTTATACTGAGACACTGGCATAAGCAGCTGTTGTTCTGTAAATCTGAGAAAGTGAGACTGCCTTTCAGATACTCAAGGACATGATTTGAATCCTGTAACAACTTGCCAGCCTTCAGCAGTAATATGTTACATGTTTCATTATAGTTGAGAATTATGCAATGAAGCCATTGTCTGTATATGTAGCAATGACATCTTCAGATACAAGATGTCAGATGTGGGCAGGTAGCTATGTCCATTAAAAATATTGATTTATTTTCGTGCTTGCTGGATAAATATTCTTATATAATTTTTTGGTTATTCACTTGCACATACATAAGTTACTACGTCTTTGATACAATATTAAATTTCCTAACGTTTAATCAATTTTTCGGTGCACAGTTCCTGTGCATTATGTACAGTGACGTCCAAAAGTCCACTTTCTATAAATTATTATTAATGCAATTTTTCATTACAATTATATTATTAGCATCACAATTTGTGAGTATTTGGTACATATCGCTTTTGGTTTAATGACAACATACACTCAAGCTGGAAGAAGCTCCACAATGTTTATAAGTGTGTGTACTAAACTCATTTAACAGTTGTTAAAATGGTGTGGTTCTAGCATAATGCGCCAACATTTAAATTATGGTTGAATGAAAGCATTTACCACTAAAGACCTTAGTCAGGGTAGATATCATCTTCAATTTAATGCATGATCAAAACAAGGCCGTGCACGGATAGACTTACAGTCTTTATGTGGCATGCAATTAATATTTAAAGGTCCTAGATCACATGTAATTTGCCAAACTCACAACTTTTATTGAATTTTTGTCTACTTAAAGTGTTTGGGAAAGATGTCTTGTCAGCTGAACAATTGGCATGATGTTAAACAACTCTATAATCCATTGCATACACTGTACTACTATCCCTCGCAGCCTTGTTTACATTACTGTCAAAAATTAAATAGGGTTCTTCGCTGACTAAGATCTATGAAAGCACAAGTGAGTGGTAATCCAAGCAATGTTAGCAGGCTGATTTTTAATATCACCACTTACCATGTCATTGGAATTAGCTTGTTCAGCTCTGGGTTAAGCTGAGCCATTTGCTGTGGATGTTGTCAGCTTTCATTTAAATGACTCTACTTGGCAGATCAAGTTGAAGCTTTAGTGTCAGCTATTCCATGGAGAGAGCACAACTGCATTTCTCTAGGCTCAAATTTATTTAATGTTTATCACTCTCTAATGCTACAGTCTTCCTTTCTATGTCAGGGTTTAAGTCTACCTCATAGAAAAGTCTTATTGTTTCTTTGTAGCATTTCTGTAAACTGCCAATTTCAAATAGGCATAGACTCGATCAATTGAAGAGTAATGCATGTTTTGCATTTGTCCACTGATTCCTTTTTTCAATTCTTGACTCAAAACATTTTTCACAGCCATGGATAACTTCACATTGAGTTGAGACCTAAACCAGTCTCTGATGCAGTTACCGAGGTCCCCCATTACACCCAAAGAATAGTTGTCTTAAGCTTTGTCTGGTTTACCCATAGCTTTAAACTGATGGTTTTCTTTTTCGGAACCCTGTTGGGAATACAGCTGCTCAATGCATTTGAAAAACTGTTACTATGATGTTACTGTGTGACAAATCTGTGAGAATGCACTCATGACCCCACATTGTCAATATTGACACATTATCTGCTTTCTGAATTGCAGGAGCCCATCATACTGTTTGTTGCTTTCACTCAGCATGAGATATCTGTGGAAGTTCATCAGATGCTTGACTTATGCTCAAGAAACATTTCTTATCCTTATCATTGAAAACAATTGTGCCGCGTAATATTTTTGTGGAAACTAACTTTTTTCAGGATTCTTTGATGAATAAAATGTTCAAAAGAACAGCATTTATTTATAAATTCATTATAGGCAAAATATGTTTAATGATCAATTTAATCCATGCTTACTAAATAAAAGTACTAATTTCTTTAAAAAAAAAAACAGCTGTCATACCCCTCAATTTAATTATTGTTGCTATGTTTAATAAGTATTATGTATTTATATTGAATATATTGTTATTGTAACATCTTTTTTCTTCCATCCTAATATTTATTTTACAGCTTTGATCTGGGTTACTTCATTTCCCGATTCCATTCTGCCATGATCTCCCAATCAGTTCCTTTACACTCTATACTCTTCCTATTGATAAAAGTGGCTAAAGGACCAAGAAATTGACTCTTGAAGTATTAGGGCATTTATTGGTGTGCCGACTCTCACCTCCCTCTTGAAGAGTGTGTGCTAATGTACCACAGCTGTCTGGGGTTACATCTCTCAGCTTGACAATTGACTCTATTCACGTAAGTGCAAAACTTCACTGTGCATCCAAACTCTGATAAACAACACCTTGTGTATGAATGGTTTTGGACATCCTGCAGGGCTATTAAACTCAGACTTGGCACTATGAAAAGTACAAAGAGAGAGAGATAGAGAGACTGTCTGTGATGAAAAGAAATAGAGAAAGCGTGTGCTGCTGCAGGATTTCTCAAACTGTGTTGCCCATGGCGACAGTGCTGGCCAGTCGCCGTGGTTCCCTGCGGTTGAAGGTCGATGCTGTAGTGTCCAGGGCTAAAAGCTGCTCGGCCAGTCCCGCACATGCTAATAGAATTAGCGTGCCATCTGTTAGTGAGCAGCGTGCCAGCCTGGACCCCTGCTAATTATGATATAATATCAGGAGCAAGCAGCAGATGACTTTTTAGGGGCTTCGGAGCTGCTAGCCATTAAAAAAAGATATATTGAGAAAGTGAAAAATAAGAAGGTGGAAAGAAAGTTAAGATGAGCTGAGGACAAATATGTTGCCTTAAACAGAAGTTGGCTCGCTGAAAGACAATAAAAGAGAAATGTTTAAGCAGTAGATTTATGAGGAGAAATTGGAAAAAAGGAAGGATATCATTTTAAAAGGAACCCAAGAACGGATGGGGAAATGTGCCAGTGTTCCTCTAAGCCGATAATGCTCAGTGGCTTTTAAACATATCTTCCTCAAGTCTGGCTTAACCACGTTGCCAGGTGATGATTGCTGAAAATGGCAGTGTGACAGTAGTCCAACAATGACAGTGTTTTAAAAATGCAGGCCTGCAGCCTCATTGCAAGGCACACACACACGCTTGAGGCGACTATACGTGTTTATCTATTGCTCGAGGCAGGAGAACATTTTACACTGTAGTTCCAGAGGAAAAGACAAGCAGAAAAGAACAGATGACAGCAGCAAATCAGAGGGTTTTGAGCCTTAGTCATCTCGTAACAGGCTGAAGCAGTCCAAACAGTGGGCCTATGCAATGAAAGCAAGAAACAGGCAATTAGCTGTGGATGTTGATGGTTTTTGAACACGCCTAAAAATTAAAAGTTGTCATCAATTTCTGGCTCTCATTTTCTTTGTAAGACTAAATGTCTGAGCAGCTCTTTTCAATACGACCACAGTGGATGGTGACTTTTACTGTCAGGATTTGGAACAACATGAGGGTGAGCAAATGTTTCCATATGTCAATGACATTTTCCTTTAAACTGATTTATGGAGGTGTCAAGTGTAACCTTACTAATTGTGTGGACTAGATGCAGTATTTCTTGAAAAAATGCACTTACACTTTATAGCATTTCAAACACAGGCAAAAATAAGTCGCATTGGGTCAGCACTTCTTGACTTCATCCAAAATTGTAAGTAACGCATGGATGTTCCTACCATTTCGTGCTCATAAGGCTGAATGCATTTTTCATTTTGTGGGTAACAGAAAAACTTTGAATGACATATGTATTTTGCCTACAAAAGTTTTTTTTTAATTTGTATTTTTTTATCACCAGATGCTTTTCTCAACAATTTTTTTTGCGTACATTTCGCCATTCAACGTGTCACAAAACGCAGTACAATGACATCTGCTTTCTGATTCACAAGAACCCCTGAAAAAACAAAATAAATAAATAAATGCATTGTTATAATATACTGTATATATGTTTCTGAAAGACAAAATATAGGAAAAATAAAGGAAATAAAATAAAGGAAAATATAGAAAAAATATATAGGAAAAACAGTTATATTACCATTTAAAATATCTGTTTTAATATATTTTAAAATGTTTTTTTCCCCCTGTAATAGCAAAGCTGAATTTTCAGCAGCCATTAATCATCAGCAGCCATTAAAACCAGTCTTCAGTGTCACATGATACTTCAGAAATCAGTCTAATTCTAATAAGTTTGGTGAGTGAGGTTCAATGAACCTTCTCTTCATTGAAGAATCCTGATGTATCACGGTTTACACAAAAATCATAAGCAGTTTTAAACATGGATAATAATAAGAACCTTTATTAATATTATGTGACACATCCCCATACACTCTTAAAAATAAAGGTGCTTGAAAGGTTCTTCACAGCGATGCCATAGAAGAACCATTTTTGGTTCCACAAAGAACCATTCAGTCAAAGGTTCTTTAAAGAACCATCTCTTTCTTAACTTTTTATAATCTGAAGAACCTTCTTTCGCCACAAAGAATCTTTTGTGAAACAGAAAGGTGGTGTGTTCCTGCAACCAATTTTTGTTGTGTTGACCGAAAATCCATAAAGTCTAATGTTCTCCTTTACCATTGGGAGCTTTTGCTTTCTGGAAGATGTCCGTCACAAAGGTGTTATGCAACATCAACTTGGCTAACTGTGTGTTAGATATATTACATAATAAAATGTCACAGCACACACTATATTCACGTTCTTGGAACTCATTCACACACACACCATGACTTTAATATAATAAGATTTAGTGTGAAATTGTGAACTAAAGCATGACCTTTTCTCCACGTCTTTGTCTAGATGTCAGTATGATTCTACTCACCAGAGAACCCAGAGAGAGACTGAGTTACAATCCCCTCCTACAGATATGCCTGTAATGAAATCTTCCTCTTTAATGCTTACATGTTTGCTCTCTCAGATGCTCATTTTCCTCATTTCCTGTTTTATATATCTGCTGCTGTCTCATCCCAGCGTGCTTTGTATCCAGCGAGGTGACCTTGCAGAGGCCTGGCGGAGAGCTCTGAAGTATTCCTCGTTAGATGAGAGTGCTGTCTGTCTCCTTGTGTTTTCGGTTGAAAATGATGCCATTACGCCTGCTCGCCACCTCTCTCTGTCACCCTAACGAAGCATGGGCCGCTGCGTCGCTCACGCTGGCACGACAGGTGTGCGGCTGCTGCTCGCACCGGCAGTGACGGAAGACTCTCGGCTCTCTGCGGGTCCCGTATCTTGCTTCAGACTCAGCATGCGAACTGCTCTTTTTTTTTATGGTCCATGTGTCATATTCTGCTCTAAACAAGGTAAGAATGTACTGTAGATAAGTTATGTTGGGATTGTTTTAGTTTACTACATGGATTCAGGCAAGTCAATACTTGGAAATGTCATTAAACTTCATCCGAAGTTTTGTTACTTTGTGTGCGCGGTGCACTTCAGGTAAGCGAAAGTGAGTTTAGAAGACTTCGTTAAAGCATGACGAATTTCAAAAGAAAATGAAGACCTTGTTGAAGGACTCTCTCTGTCTGTCCCCTAACTTTCTAATCCAATTTACTGTGACGTTTGTGATTCCAGCTCTCTGTTGTGCTGCAAGTGTATTAAAACGCTGCCGTCTGACTGCAGGTACTTCATGATTAGACTATGGTGAATAAGATTGAAGTTGAAAATAAAACAGAGTCCCGGCGGAACCGATTGTGTAAGTGCCGCCACGCTTTTTACCAGTTGACCATTTCAGTTGATTTGACTATTCCCCTTGAGGTAAAAGGCATTTTTGACAGCATCCGAGGCCTTAACTGTCTGTCAGATGCCTGTCTGTAATTTGTGATTACAGCACAAGTGAAGGAGATTAATTCAGTCCAACCCACAAATCTGATTGCCTTCATTTGCATATTAATGAGAAAGTCTCCAAAATGTTTTTTTTTGCCAGTGTCTTCTCTTTAACTTCGGCAGGTGCTGAGGCAGAAGATGACACAGAAGACTGATTTTAAAAATGAGAGGAAAAATCTGATATTTACAGCACTTGCGTCTGGCGATCTGAGGTCAGTGTCTGCTTGCGCATGGATTTGCATAAATCTGCATATGGAATGAGAGGAAACGCGCTAGCCAATTCCTATTGGATTCCTGTCTTCATTTAGTCCCTTTTAAGAATGAGAGCGAGTGAGAGGGAGCGGGAGAGCTCTGGAGGGGGCCGCGTGGAGCCTCTCCTGAGCAGATACACATGTAATTGTGCATTCAAATGGGTGTAAATAAAAGCAAAGTTGAGAGGTAAATACAGACTCTATCTCTAATATGCCATCTGTTCATGGGAGCTTGCAGATAAATTGAGCTTGTGATGGCTGTGCGGGAATGCTGCCGGTGGTCCCCTCTCTATTCCCTCGCTTTCTCATTTCCCGTACATGCTTTCCCTCTTTTTACAAGAGTCCGCATTCAGAAGGGGAAGACCCCAGAGAGTTGTAACACATTAGCTCTGTTCCAAAAAGTAGTGAGCTTTCTCGCTGCTGACTACCTAAACTGAAAATTGCCTTCTAAGGCAGCAACCTAACTTGAATGGTACCTTAAAAGTGAGTGACTTGGAAAGCTCTACATAGGCAGTGATTGTGTGCTCGTTAAGCAGAGATTGCAAGACACTCAGTTCACAATTGATGTCAATATAATCTACACAATAGGTGATACTCTGGCAAACATAAAAGTTATTATTTATTTTAAGTTCTTTTCTTAAGTATTTTTGTTATCATCTAATTATCAATAGATTTCAACATTTAAATGATTTGGTAACACTTTGTAATAAGGTTTTATAGGTTAGCATTAGTGTATATATATATATATAGAAGAGTGTAAAGACCATCGACTCTACCGTGCGACTCCACATACATTATTGTAGTTCCTCTATGCCACGCCTCTCTCAAACGTGTCGTTTTCTACAAAGTCCCTCCTTCCGACAAGCACAGTCTGCTCTGATTGGCCAGCTGACCCAGTGCATTGTGATT
>NW_015649593.1:453739-482377 GCF_001515625.1 Sinocyclocheilus rhinocerous
CTCACGCGCACACACACACACGACGCGATACTCTGCGCTGCGCAAAACTCCGCATTTGAACAGTCAATAGCAAATACTTAAACTATTAAGAAAACATACTTACAGTCGCTGATTCAGGATAAGCGCCAGATTGTCATAGCAAAGTCGGAATTGACCCATTATTTTTTTTAGAAATAGCCTTTGCACAGCCAGCCTTGTAGGCTACTCTGCTAGGTTCACAAAACTGTCGTCCATAAAATGTGTTGCACAAATTCGAACATCTGGGTTGTGCTGTTCTGTTGTAAATAAATCTTAACCAATGATTCCTAATTGCATCTACTTCCGGAAGGCCAAATAAAGTGCTTTTGCTTTCGCACTGCGGTTCCTGAAACCACGCCTTCTTTCTTTGCGTGCACATTTGGGCGGCATTATGCTAATATTTCCACATCGTGACATAGAGATGTGGGGGCGTGTTTAAACGAGGCGTTTTAGCCCGGTCTGGATCAGCCTTCTCTTTTAGATAGAATAAATCCTTTTGTGGGAGACTTTGAGCTTTGTAACTCTGCAGATCTTAAATAGCTACATAACACACTAAACAAAAGGAAAAATAGAAATCGCATCATATGACCCCTTTAATGAAATATATTTTTGAAATAGAAAATATATTTAGTTTCAACCTTCACATACCAAAATGTATTTCTAAATGTATTTTAGGGGCAAGAAAATATATTTCAGCAGCCTACATTTATGCTAAATACAAATGTGGATGGCCTACTAGAGATCAAAAGTAGATTTATAATGATTTAATAATGTTTAATTTTTTTTATATTGCAGGTTTTTTTTTTTTTAGCTTTTTAAATTATGTTCCTTGCTTTAGTTTATTCAAATGTGTTATGTGTTCACACAAGTTATAGACAACAAATCAAGTTTTTCTTCAAATGTAACACATGTGAATGCATTTTCTTGGACTGAAATATATAGAGGTGAAAATATATTTTTAAATGCTTTTAAAAATATATATTTATACATTTAAGATATATTTTCCAAAATATACAAAATAGGTCAAGAAATATATTGGTGGAAAATGTATGTAAATATATTTTAAAACATATTTTAGCAAATATATTTATGTGTGTGTGTGTGTGTGTGTGTGTGTTTGTGTGTGTGTGTGTATGTATGTATATATATTGCTACATGGGACCATTTTACAGCATTTATTATTATTCTTGATGAATTTTCATTTCAAAATACACTACTGTTTGAAAGTTTGGGGTGAAATGACAGTCAAGATTTTACATTGTTACAAAAAAAAAAAAACCTTTTTCAACTAAATTCTGTTCTTAACTTTCTATTCATCAAAGCTTTCCTATAGCTATAACGGTTGAGGATGCTGCTAACCAGGGGCGTCGCTAGTGGGGGAAAAAGGTGAGAGAGTGCATAGGGCCCAGGGTTCTGGGGGGCCCGCGATCACCTACTGGCCATCGGGAGCACCGGGATATTCCATTCAAGTAGTGGGCCCATCGCCGAAACGAGGAAGACCTGCCCTGTATTAGGCGCTGTTTTTAAATTACAGAGCATGCGAAACCGCATAAAGCAAATACTCAGAAGGTGTGAAGCAGCGCTACCCGATGCATCCGCCAGCCACGCGTCAAAGCAGAGCGGGATCAGTCTCCCGCACAGTGCTGACAAACGTGCGCCGTGCTTCTGCTACGATTTATAAGTGATAAATATATTTGCACTGTTGTTTACTTCACTGATTTGCACTCTTATTTGCCATGTGCCTTGTGCTGCTTTATAAATTTAAAAAAAAAATTTTTTTTTTATTTTTTTATTTTATTTTTTTTAATTTTTTTACATTTTACCTTATTGTATATTTGTATAGTTGTATTTTATATTTAATCTGTATCTATCTGTATTTATGTTCTACTGTTAGTGTTATCTGTATGCACCAAGGGTCTGAGAGTAACGCAATTTCAATTCTCTGTGTGTATGTGCTGTACATGTGGAAGAATTGACAATAAAGCAGACTTGACTTGACTTGACTTGATAAACAGCGCAAGTCGCTTGATCCTTTCAGATGTGACAGAATTGTTATACAGTTGTGTGATATGAGAACATTAAAGGTACTGTCGTGATGCTGGCTGAAAACAGCCAATAGGCTTGTCAAATCAGCACCATAGTAAATTCACTTGAAGTTATTAACACTGTACAAATAGCCTATTTGTTGGCAGAAATGTATTTATCCCATCAAAACATCCAAGGGGGAACTTGTGGGCCGGATGGACTCGATTTGTCCAGGGCCAAATTTTAACCCCAGTCCAGCCCCCACCCCTGAACGTTATTTTACATTTTACGATCGCAACTCATACCCCCCTCCACTGAACTCTCTCTCTCCCTCTCCCTCTCCTTCTCTTCGCACAGAAATATGCTGGATGGCCCTGGTTTAAATTCAGTTCTTCAACACAAGCCGTTTATTAAGGAGCGAGGGCAGGCTGAGAGTGGAGACTGAAGCGGGGTGAGATGATAAAGCAAATTAATGTCCTCCTTTCGCCGCTAAACGCACACACACGCGTGCACATAGCGATGCTATTTAGTGAGCTTGGGGGGAGAGTCAGTGGTTGTAAACAGGACTAGCGGCGTGAGTGGGAACACAAATCACTGCATATGACTGCCTGTACGCTCTGCCCGAAAACACTGCCGAGGACATGGAGTGAAACGGGCTGTCGATCTTCCCTGCTGAGCGGGGAATTAGAACGGTGTCCTCTCCACTGCTTAACCTTGTGCTGTTGGGCTTATCAGGGAGAAATGGCTTTACGCCGCTGACACCAAGACAAATAACACATCACCTCACGCTAACCATAAAAGATCTCGTCAATTATGCTAACAACAACCCGCCGAGGCTGCGATAGCCTATTACTTTAGCTCTAGTAATATACGAGGTCACATTTTATATTACAGGGTTCGTGGTAATGTGTATGTACAAAAGTATTCTTGAAATTACACAATGTCATTACTGTAGTAATTTTAGTAAGGTTATTTGTGTAAAGTAAACCTGTGATGGTTGATATTAATGCTGAAATGCTAGAAGTGTTTTATAACGCTATACATATGAACGGTAAATCAGGGGTCCTCAACTCTTGACCTCGAGATCCACTTTCCTGCTTAGCTCCAGTTTAGCTCCAACCTGGATTAAACACACCTACCTGTAACGTTGTAGTAATCCTGAAGACCTTGATTAGCTTGTTCAGATGTGTTTGATTAGGGTTGGAGCTAAACTCTGCAGGAAAGTGGATCTCGAGGTCTGGAGTTGAGGACCCCTGTGCTAAATGTTGTCGTGTTCTATATAGTGTGGGACAAATACAGCGTCCAGCACAACAAATATCACAAATAAATCATTTGCAACAATAGTGAAGTCCAATAATTTGGGAGTTTTGATAAGATGTGATTTTGAAAGTTTTTTTGTTTTTTGGACGTTTTAAGATTTTGAAATATATATATATATATATACATCTTAAAATATCTTAGGCTTATTAATTAAGGGTGAAATTATTTGATCAATAATACAGTAAAAACAGTAATATTGCAAAATATTATAAGCTGAATTTTCAGCATTATTACTCCAGTCTTCAATGTTACATTATCCTTCAGAAATCATTCTGATATGCTGATTATATATTGTGCTTAAGATGTATTATATATTATATTTCTAATAACATTAGAATTGTACTGATTTATAAATACTTAATATTAATATTAATTTAGATAATGCAAAATAGATGCACTTTCACTAGTAGCCCTAGACTTTTGGACTCTGCTCTGTACAACACCACCAATTATCATATTAC
Organism: Sinocyclocheilus rhinocerous; assembly: GCF_001515625.1. Classification (NCBI taxonomy): domain Eukaryota; kingdom Metazoa; phylum Chordata; class Actinopteri; order Cypriniformes; family Cyprinidae; genus Sinocyclocheilus; species Sinocyclocheilus rhinocerous. The sequence goes on from NW_015649593.1 coordinate 457,564, forward strand.
ACTAACGCCAACATTTAATCACTTTACATATTTGATGATCATATAATGCAAACAACAAAACTGGCAGTGAATCACTGAGTCTGCTTTAGGCTGTTTGGCTGTTAGCGTTTGTGTGTTTGTTTTATTTTCTTGCTTGCCAACAATTTAGGCAGATTGATGTTTATGATGGTGGGGGTGGGGATAGTTGATTCAGATGAGAGAAAAAAAGAGAGATGAAAACATGATTTGTTAACATCACTCCATGACTCACTGCACCCCCTCCTCTTACACTTTTCCCTCCAAGTAGCTAATAACTGCTAATATAATAATAACAGCAGGAGGGAAGCAGGGGTTTCTAGTGTGCTGGGGTGACAGACAGCTTATGTATGCTTTGGAGTTTGTATTCATTTACTGTAAGTGTATTTATGGAAAAAGTACTCATATGTTTAAAAGATTTGGCATTGGTATTTCAGCTGTTGTTGAATGTAAGAGTTGTGGAAAATTATTACCTCTTATTTATTCTCATCTTTAGTAAGCGGCATGGTATATAAAATTAGGTTATGAGAGGTTTTGTTAAATTGTGAGTATTGTCACAAAATACACAAAGTGCCTGTGACGTTCTACTATACACAATACAATATACTGTAGCAGCACTACCTTAAGTTCGTTATTGCTTTTGTAACTATATATGCTTTTATATATTATATTTATTATAAAATAACAATGTTAAATATTATAGACAACATTTTATTTTATTTTATTTTATTTTGCAGCTTTAAAACATGTATTCTTTCTCACCCCACTAATAGACCAATATTGACCACCTCTTTCCATTTTTTTTCTTTTCCATTTTTAATTAATAATTATAATTTTATTTATAATAAACATTTCTCTCACTTCATCCACCATCTTGGTTTTATTTTGTTCACTGAGCTTGTTGCATTGCATTCTGGGTTTGCATTCTCTGTGAAGGATGTATCCAATGCTGCCTTAATTAGCTGAAAATATGGTACCTTCAACGGCAGCATATGTTGCCTGTGATGCCTTTAAATGCTCCCTTATAACTCACTTGGTTTTGGACAGTGAGAGTAATCATCCATGTAACCATCCATTAACATGATCACGACTTCAACATTGAAGTTTCTATTTAATAACTAAAAAAAAAAAATATATATATATATATATATAGTTTATTTACAACTTCTATTCTGCTGCCACCTCAAAAGCTCATTTCCTGAAACTGAAACTGTTACAACTCACCTTGTGTTATAAAACACTCTCTGGTCTCTCCTTGTTCAACACTGGCATTAAATGTAACTTTATTTGCTTGTATGTTCCAAGTTCTCAGATCATGTGGTGATGAAGCTCTAGCAGGTGGTTTTTATGTCCAGACACATTCGGTAGTCATGCGACACCTTTCCGGTTGTGTCTTGTCATTCCACTCTCGCTTCTGCTGTGTGTTATGACTTTAAACGGCAGTGTCTCACGGGCCGTTGCCTTGTGGCTGTGCTTGCTTGCCACGCTGTTTTACGAGCACCAATGTCAGGCCGTTAAGCGGGCATGCTCTTTTGTAAAGGTTGTCTGCCTCTTAAATGCTGTCGACTTTATTGATGTGCTTCTCTCCCCCTCTTTCTCTCTCTCCTCCTCTTCGCACAGAAATATGCTGGATGGCCCTGGTTTAAATTCAATTCTTCAGCACAAGCCGTTTATTAAGGAGCGAGGGCAGGCTGAGAGTGGAGACTGAGGCGGGGTGAGATGATAAAGCAAATTAATGTCCTCCTTTCGCCGCTAAACGCACACACACACACACACACACATAGCGATGCTTGCTTGCCAACAATTTAGGCAGATTGATGTTTATGATGGTGGGGGTGGGGATAGTTGATTCAGATGAGAGAAAAAAAGAGAGATGAAAACATGATTTGTTAACATCACTCCATGACTCACTGCACCCCTCCTCTCCTCTCATACTTTTCCCTCCAAGTAGCTAATAACTGCTAATATAATAATAACAGCAGGAGGGAAGCAGGGGTTTCTAGTGTGCTGGGGTGACAGACAGCTTATGTATGCTTTGGAGTTTGTTTTCATTTACTGTAAGTGTATTTATGGAAAAAGTACTCATATGTTTAAAAGATTTGGCAATGGTATTTTTGCTGTTTATTGAATATATGTGTTGGAGTTGTGGAAAATTATGACCTCTTATCTATTCTCCTCTTTAGTAAGCTGCATGGTATATACAGTATATTTAAACAGTAAGTTATGAGAGGTCTTGTTATGTTGTGAGTATTTTCACAGCTAAAGGCTATTGTTAGAAATGATACACAAAGTGCTTGTGGCTTTCTAATATTAATTATATTTATAATACAGCAGCACTCCCTTGAGTGCCTTATTGCTTTTATAAAGATATTTAAAATACTAAGAATGAAAATATTATTAAATATTATATACATTTATTTTATTTTATTTTGCTGCTGTAGAACATGCATTCTTTCCATTTCTCCATCTATCTCTCTCTCTCTCTCTCTCTCTCTCTCTCTCTTCAAATCATGTTCAGTTAAAAAGCAGAAAGCGATGTGAAAGAATAGAAGCGCTGGAGCTGAAGGCTGAGCTGAGAGCAGCTGTTTGCTAGCGGTACGCTCCTCTCAGGACTGTTTCAGAGATATATCGATTGTTGTCTGCACAACACTCTCTGTTGCACAACATCACTGCTCATTCATTTATCTTCTGATAAATGAATGTTGATCTGTTTGCTGATCTCTTCCTGTCTCAATAAATCCCTTGTATCCTGAATATGCTTTTCTCTTCTGTAATAATAGTCTGGAGTTGTCTGGAGCTGTTCGCAATCATAGGTCCACGTTCAATTCAGTGGGTTAGAATGAGGTCAGGGTTTATTACTTAAGAAATCTCATAAATATATATCTGATACAAAAGTTCCAGCGTGTGCAGTGATACATAACGGTTGATGCTGAATTGGCTTTCTTTTTTTTACTAGAGAAAAATAGAATAAACGTTTTGACCATTTAAAGGGATTTTTTTTAGACATTATAATTGTTCATTATAATAATATATAAAAGATGTTATTATTATTTATTTATTGTTATTATTTAATACCTTTGAGTAGAGAAAAATCGATAAAATAGCGTCTCTTATGTATGTAAAATGTCAGTTACTTTATATATTAAGAAAATATGTTATTATATATGTTATTTAAAGTATATATGTTATATAAAATTTTATTTTTTTTCTGTCTTATACCGTATATGATCGATTGAGGGGAGGGGATGCGAGACAGATGCTGCTTTTCATTTGCGAAGGGATTTACAGAGACAAATTCTGGGAAGTAATATTCCGGTGAAGTGGCTGCTCTGTTTTTCATCCTGCATTAACTGGCCTGTACATCTCCATCTCTCCATTCCTCTATCTATCTCTACATTGCTCCATTTTTTATTTTCCCCTTGTTTCAAACTCAATTTTCCCCTCCAAAACTCACTCGTCAGCACACGTGCTGACTTTCTCGAATGTACCGCACCCTCTCCAATTACACACACGAACACACACACACACACGCAGTACCACCCTCTCCATCTCAATTTTATTTACTCTTTGCCAGTTCGCATTGCTTTCCAGCTGCGTGCATGCATGTCTCTCTCTGTCTGCCTACTGCGTCTTGTCCCTGTTTCCGTCTCTGTTCTCACCTCCCGCTCTTTCTAGTATGTAAAGTAGTTTGTATATATATATATATATATATATATATATATATATTTATATCACTAAAACAGATTCTATATATATATATATATATATATATATTTAATTAACTAAAACAGATTTTTGCTTTATATAAAATAAAAAATAGCTATATAAAGAGAGAGAAGGAGAGAGAAAGACGAGATTATTTACTTATTAAAAATTTTTTTTCCATCCATCAACATTTTATACATACTGTAATTAGCAATAAAATACTTGCCAATGCCAATAAAGCTGAACTAAATCTGAAAATCGGAGAGATAGAGAGAGAGAGTACAAAAGGAAAAGGACTTTCTCAAGCAATGTTTCTTACATTTTAGATGTTGACAGTCCATTGACATTGTGCGTTTCAGTGTCTGTCCGAAAAGGTATGTGTACACTTTATGTACGAAAACCTACGAATCAGCTCATCCTGCCTATCCTCATTTTCTGCACTCTTTCATCCCTCTGTTCCACCACCTTTTTTTCTTTCCTCCTTTCCTTGTTCCTGCGCTCCTACGAGCAGATGGTGTGAGGTTGGAGGTGGACAGGTAACAGACGACCCCATGTCCCTACTGATCACACATGCCCTGTCCAGGTCCGTTCTGTCCTCCCTCCTGCTTTCACTGTCTCCAGCCTTTCGACCTCGCTCTCTCCATCCCTCTCCCTCTCTCTCTCTCTTTCCCAATGGTGCGCTCTGTCTGGCCAGCAGCAGATGGTGGAATGGATCAGGAGGAGACGTCCTCTAACCCGGGATTGAGTCCAGAGATCATAGACCGTCCCATCACGGCCCAGTGGAGCCGGACCACAACTCTCTCTGTGTGTGTGGAGTTCTATTTTAATCACTGCTGCTATGAGGCTGATGTAATTTGTTTGGCAACATAGAATATTTTGTGAGAAGTGTTCATGCTTGCTACTTTTTGGTGTGTGAAAACAACGTGAAATGAAAATTTGTTTAAAGGTGGAGTGTGTAATGTTTTGGATATTAAAACACTTTCTCGTATCCCAGCTGAGTATGCAGAGGCAACTATAATTAAGCATTTATATTTAATTTCCCTAGAAAGTGCTCTGTTTGTTTGAGCAACCCGACACAGCTCAGTTAGTGGAATGACTTGGGGTGGGGTGGGTGATCTGTTTGCCTGACCAGTGGCATTTTGGACGGAATTTATTCAGGAAACCTGTTTGAAAACAGTTAGTTTTCCCCCTTTTGGTAATGATAGTGGTGCTGAAATGATACACGTCACCGTTATAGAAGACATTGAATCAAAAGGAACACTTTTTGCATTTTGTAATAAATGTCCCAAGTCTTATTGTGCATGACACATCAGTGCATGTTATTCTAAAGAAATGTAATAACTTTACTTTTTGCAGATGAACCCAAGACTGTACAGGTGGGGATCTTATGTCTTAAATCTTATGTCACATTGGATAAAATTAACCAGGTTGATAAAATCAAGTCCTGTCTTATATTATCTTCATTATAAAAGGAAAACGCTCTCATGTTGTTTAAAAAGTCAACAGTAACACCATTCATATAAATATTCTGTTGCAGGTCAAGCTCTTTTTACAATACGCAACGTTTCAGAACAACTTTACAGAAGGTCATTCTGTTCTGTATCTTTAATAAAACATAGAGTGAATTTTCATGTCAGCTTTAAGAGATGTTATGTTAATTTTACTGTTACTATTTAAGAGATGTAAATATTTTGTTTTATGCAATAGCAAGCAGGTCTCAAAAGGTATTAGTGAATATATGATCAGTTGTCCAGCAATATAGCTGCTGTCGAAAAGTCTGATGTGATTTTAACATACTTTTTTTCTAAGTTAAGTAGCTGTCATTTAAGCAATGACATGGAGAAATAAAGAATATGGCTTCAGTTTTAATTAGTAACATCTCGATATAGAGACAGGACAAATTTCAGACAGAATTACTGCATCAATATGTCTAGCCTGACTGTGGTTGAAAATGACTAATTTCATGGTAAAAGTTTTGATCAAATTGCCCACCTGTAAGTAGTTTAAATGGAGAGCTGCAAGAAAGTCACTTCATAATGCTTAAATGAAAACAAAATTCATATCAAATATTTAGGATGGGACTTGATTTAATCCATCAGGAAATGATTGGGTGGTAAAAAAAAAAAAAAACGGGATCTTACCTTTTCATAATGAATGCGGAGCAGAGTGGGTGAAAAATAAGGATTCATGACAATGGATAGAAAATGTTTTTTTCAGAGGTTATTAGATTTTGATTAAAGATTATTTTTAATGTGGAATACAAATGAATAGTGCAATAAGACCACGAAGTGCACTAAAATATGGGTCATATTTTTGATTTCATGTGAAATTTTTACATTTCAGCCTCACAGATGAACAACCAAATGCCATTCATCAACTCAGTAGCAGTTCTTAGCACTTCTTTCATTTTAATTTCTGTTATCCTCTCATTGACTCATCCTCCCTCTATTTCGCTCGGTAATGACGTTCACAACGTGGTGCTTGTATGCAGTCTCGACCTCATTCTTATGTGACATTTGTACACACATACAGTGTTCTTTTGCCTGTCACAGCAACACAAAAACTCCCTCTCTCTCTCTCACACACACACACACACACAAACCACCCACACTCTGACATCTTATCTTTTGATCTCTTTGTTCTCCATGCACCTGTATGCATTATTTTCTTCCGGCTTTTATCTCATTCTCTTCCTCAGAGACTTACAGGAGCAAATTCTACTTTTTTTTTTAATTTTCAAAAAATGTATATTACGCCCAATAGCGAAAATGAGAGTGAAATGGAAAAAGAAAAGGCAGAATGAGAGAAGGACAGATGGAGGGAAACAATAGAAGAAGAGTGGGTGAACGAAAGAGATGGAGAATTTTAATTCACAGGCCTGGTGGGATGTCTTACCTCATTTCCTCTCTCTTGCTGGGTTCTAATAATAACTATTAGAGCGCTGAATGATATTAAAGGGCTGGACTCGTGTGTTTTATACACACACACACATATATATATATATATATATATATATACTTCCAAGACGTGTGTGTAAGTGTGAAGATGTGTGTGAGAGCTCCAGCTGAATTGAGATGAGTCTGTGTGTGAGATGTAAGCTGTGCTGGGGTCTGTAGCATCCCCCCGCCTGCCCTTCTGTGCTCGGGACTTCCGCCGAGACAACCATCCAAAAGTTGCGAGCGATAATGGGAGATTTGACTGGCCACGCACACCGTGTTCCCATTATATGAAATCGGTTTTTATTCCTCTATATCTGAAATCCCTCTCCCTCTCTTCCTCATCCTTGTTTTCTTTCCTCAAATCTCATTTCTCTGGGTGTCTCCTCCCCCGTTTCATTTTCTCTCTTGGAAAGTGTAATTATGAATATTTGTCCTTACATGGGCGGGAATCATTTTCTCATTATGAGCTCTAAATAAAACCTTTGTGTGTTTTTGCGTGTGTCTCGATACACTTGTATAACGCTTTCATGCGGTCTAAGTGATAGACGATAAGATTTTGAAGGTAAATGTATCAGTGCATATTAAATTACCCATCAATGCATTATTTCTGAAAACAAAGAACCTGTGTTTCTGAGTTTTTCGTGGGGTACAATTCAAAAACATAAAGCTTATGTAAGTTTATCTGTGTTTCTACAGTATATATACTGTACAACGTGGATGAGGTTGAACAATCAGCCATGGTAGATGTCTTTCTTGGTTTTAGGATGTTAATTCAAGTCCTTAGTCTAACAGATCTTTTCCTCCTCTTCACTAAGTTGGTTGCTTGTAAGTTTAAATGGCCTTTTATTTGGTCTTGAAATATCTGGTTGTCATTACTTGTGTCAAACATTCTGTTCTCTGTATTACCTGATTTGGTTCTCTTAGACTCTATGTTGTGATGATTCTTTCCCTTAATGTCCCAAAGTCCAAAGTATACACAAATATGATCTGTGGAGATCTGTGAATTTACGTCTTTGCTGTTTTGACTCATTGATTGGTCCACGCTGAACGAATCAGCGTCATATTGTCTTCAAAAAGTTTAGTGCAACAGTCCCCTAGTGCGTTTTGTGTGAGGTCTGTATTAGTCCCTGTTTGGCTAATTATATCAGTGCCGTTCTCTAATGAGTGTTTAAAGACATTTATGAGTCAGTCTACATGTGACACTAGCAGCAGGAGAGCAGATCACACTACACACACACTTTAGCACTCAGAAACACCAAAACCTACTGAACTGTCTGACTATCCGCCTGTCTGTCCGTCCATCCATCCATTGGTCGATCTATCGATATTGCAGATATCATTCTGTCTGTCTCTCTTATTCTATTTATGGTACTATCATTCTATCCATCATTGTATCTATCATTCTATTGTTCTATCATTCTGTCTACACCGTAAACCCGGATAAGTTGAATTTACTTAAAAAAAAAAAAGTAAGTATTGTGAACTTAAAAATTTCATTTTGTTTAACTTAAAATGTTTTGTAATATCAATTAATTTGCAGTTATTACACCTAATATATTTAAGTTCAGTGTACTAATTTCCAAGTTAGATCTATGCCAGTTGTTTTATTTTTCCAATTTGTTAAAGAAAATTTTGAAAAAAAAGCAAACAAATAAAAGGAACATTCATACAATTTTTTATTTTTTTTTTAATTCAAAACACAACAAAACAGGATTTTTTTTCATATCCTGAAAACATTTCCCCATAAAACATGAAACAGCTAATTTAACAAATTCACTTATTAAGCACATAAACAGTCTATCTCCGAATAACAACAAACGGTATCAAAACTATATGGTTTGTTTCCACTCTAAGTTCACAATATTGGCAGAATTAAATTTTTAGGTGCCAGTTCACCTTTTTCAGGTTTAAAAACGGCATAAATCAGTCTGAAAAAAAAAATGGACATAGAAGGCCTGAGATTGGTCAGTACATCCATTACCAAACTTTCTTCCAAGATGATTCCCACTCTAGATGGGTTTAGCTGTGTTTTTTTTTATTTTATCAACGCTGAGGATTCTTACTGGAGTCTGTCTTGTCAGCTGCATCCTAACAGAGGAAGAAACAGATCGACAAAGACATTATCAAGTCAGTTCGATAATGCTGTTGTCAAATACTCAAGGTCATATGCTGCGTTCACGCCATGTCATAATTACTTTAATTCTGAGAGGACAACATTGTGACATTATACGTGGAGCTGTTCATGTCCTTGGACCGGGAATTATGCGTTTCTATGGCAACACTATCAATAAATTAATCTGCAGCAGTCAGGTATAGTGGTCAGGTGGTACAAGTAGGAGCTCTCAGAAAATTCCCAGATTACAGATGTTAATTATGAGTTCTACAAAGACATGAATGCTTTTTCTGAGTTGGAATCTTGTAATTATGGTAATTACAACATAGCCTTAAGCCTTGTCTGTGAAACCGATGGATAATGTTTAAACAGCTGTGCTCTCTCTTATCAGTTATGAGGGCCCTACTTACACTTCCAAAGCATCTCTTCCATTTCCTCTTCCTTCCAAAACAAGATTAAGAGGGCTGTGAACCTAGATAGAACAGAAGTATCCATTTGTTTTTGTATTTATACCGTTAATTAACTTAAACTTACACTTTCAAACAATAGCCATGTCAAAATTAAATGTCGTTAAATTATTGCACTCACTATATTAGCGCCACCATCATCTCTCCTCTGCTGGAGAAATTTACACTCCTCAAACAACAGCGTCTCAAGTGAAAACGAAATAGAAAGGAAAAGGCGAATTCAGACTACATGACTTGCTGTCTGTCTTGAAGTCGTTGCGGTGTTCACACTACGTAAATGATCTGCAACAGGAGGTGACGCACTACACGAGCTGACAACAACTCTGTCACCCAACGACTCTATCTGGTCCCCAAACCACGTTGTCTCATGGAAACGCACAAGAGAAGTTGAACAGGAATGACGCGAAACAACAAGTGAAACAGGAGTTGTTTATTTGAAAATGGACTTCGGGAAGAAATTAGTGCTGCAAGCGGTTTGCGTGATGATCTGTTCTGAAAAATTCCACTCCATTTCTTGTGTCCAAACTTTTCTTAAAGCCATGTTGCTGCTGCGGTTTTTCTTCTGCTGACCTCAACCCATGCCTTGCTCTCTCATTGGCTGTAGCTCGCCGTGACCAGAGGCGGACAGTAACTAAGTACATTTACTTGAGTATCTGTACTTTACTTGTGTCACGGGCAGGGTGTTCCAGAGACCAGGCAGGAAGACGAAGATGACGAATAAATGGATATTTAATGACTTGACATCAGGGAATTCAGACAGGGTAGACATCAACATTCAGGGTAACATTCACAATAACCAACAAACTCGAATACAAGAGACAGGAACAGATATAGGGCAGATAACAAGGGGCAGACAGGTGAGCACAATGAGGTGATGAACTAATAACGAGAACAGTAACAACCAAATAAGGACACAGAGGGAGAAACCACAATCCACAGGGGTGTGACAGATCGCCCCCCTCCCGGAAGGCGCGACCTCGCGCCGTGGAGACAGAGGGAGGGACGGAGGGACCTAAGATGGGGACTTAGGAGGAGGACAAAGGAGTGGATGTGGGATGGTGACAGGGGAAGGCAAAGGGCTGGCAGGCCGACATGACAGGTGGAGGCTCCGGCGGAGGACGGATATCCGGGAGGAGGCCGGCAGACAGAGACCAGGGGGGCGAAATCTGTCTTTACAACTTTTACTTGTAATGGAGTAATATTTGACCAGCAGTATGTGTACTCTTACTCAAGTAATGGAATTGAGTACTTTGTCTGCCTCTGGCCGTGACACCTTACACCACATGATGTCGAGTCGGCCGACAGGTCTAGATATTTAGATAAGTGCTGGGCAATGGTTATATAATGGATATATAAATACACACACATGCATGTATATTTAAGAAAAATATATTATGTTTATATATGAAATATATTTATATATAATATAAATTATATGAATATAAATATATACATGTAAATTCAAGATTTTCAAAATATATACTGTATGTGTGTGTATTTATATATACATAATAAATATACACAGTACACACACACATACACAGTACACATATAATTGTGATTAATCGTTTCCCAGCACTAATTTAGATATTTGTTTGGTGTCGACAAGGCGTCAGCGAGCCTCTTTGATGTGTCGTTAAGTAGTTCACACATAAAGATTGCAGAGCGCTGATCACCTGCTGATTTTCCCCTGATAACAGCTAGCTCGTTGACTTGCAAATCGAGCTTATAATCCTGTAGTGTGAACTTGGCATAACGGATGAGAAATGTCGTTTAGACAAACAACTATTTTCTCCGATCACAAACAGTCTCTCAAGGGAAAGAAAGACACGATAAATGGTAAATGGTGGAAAAGAACGTCTATAGAACTGTCTAAAACAAATTTTCCACCTTTTCATCCACAGCTCCTTGAATTCACACACAATCACAACAATGACAAAATGGCGTCATTACCTGACTCGCAGCACCATGTGTGGGGGAGGCGTGGGCAGGAGATAAACGTAATATTTATTCACAGGTTCAAATATGTCTACAAATTAGTAGAATCTATTTATATTTCATAAGTAATGCAGTCAAACGTAAATATTTAAGTTTAAAATTAAGTAAAAAATCTGGGCTTACAGTGTATCAACACTGTAAAAAAAAAGTTTAAACTTAAAATGTTTGTGCTGCCTTAAAAAATTTTTGTTTAGTTTAGTCAACTTTAAATATTAAGTTGTACTAAGTGACAACTTGGATATTTGAATTGACTAGACTTAAAATTTTAAGGCAGCACGAACACTTCCTTTTTAAAATTGAAACAATTGTTTTTACAGTGTTCTATTGTTGCTATTACCATTTTATCTAGCTAAAATTCTATTGTTCTGTTATGCTGTCTATCTGTCAATCAGTCTGTCTGTCTGTCCTATTGTTATATAATTATATTGTTCTGTCATTGTCAATTGATCTATCATTCGATCAATCAATCATTCTTTCTTTCTATGTATCATTCTATTGTTCTGTTGAGCTATTGTTCTAACCAAAATTCTATCTTGTCATTCTGTCATTCTATCGATTGTAATATCTTTGATTCTATTGTTCTTTATCATTATAAAGTTCTATCTATCAAACGATATCTCAGTCTACCAGTCAGTTGTTCAATCTATCATTCTTTCATTCTGTCTATCTTCACACACAAAATCTAAAACTTAAACTTTATCAGAGCCACTCTGAAATCCATGTGGGAACTGGGCTGCAAATACAGAAAATTATATTTAACTAGTGTGGATGCTTTGCTGTCTGTGTGTGTTAGTTTCTAACATATGAGAATGTATATGTATGTGTGGGTTTAATAAAAAGAGCATTTCTAATGATATAATGTCCGTACACAATGAGACAATGAGATTATAGAGAGCACACAGCTAATATAGAGGACGTGAGGGGCTGAGTGAGTATATTTGTACATCCAAGCATCAGGAGAGGATGTCTTCAGATGGTTTTTATTTGTGTACTTTAATATTAGAATGACTCAGAGGTGGGAAACAACGTGTGCTGGTCTAATAGAAAAAGAGAGAGACGTGCAGTTTGTGGATTGTGTGTGGGTTTTTGAAGGAGATAGTTGGGCTTTGTTGCTGAATGATGAGTTTGGATTGATCATTGGTTCTGGACTCTTACCGTAGATATCTGACCAGCTGGCTGCTCTTCTCTTATCTACACATACACACAAGCGGTGCAGGTGGTTAAGAGGCATAATGCAGAGAGCTGAATGTGTGTGTGGATGCTTTTGATGACAAAAGGGTGCCATGGCATTCACACACCGAGGGCACCCCAGTCACACACACACACACTTCCTCTATGAGCGTTATTGTGAGACTCTAGTACACGGTGGGACGAGGGCTTGTTACTAATCCATCAACATGTGTCATCTTTTTCTTATTCTAACTTTCATGTTTTGTTTCTCTGTGTGACTTCAAGGCCATTAACTAGAAAACGTTTTGTAATCTTAATGAGGACTAATTATAAACAAAATGTAAATATTCCTCCATAAAAAAGATAGCTTCCCCTTCAGGGAAGGACTCTGCGTGACCGTCATAGGCGGACAGGACCCCCGCTATCTGAGGGTTGTCCCCTCTAAAAATATGATTAAAAACCTCGCTGTGTATTGTAAATAACAATGTTTTATACTTTATATAACTTTAAGTAGTAAAACAACGCAAACGGGGCAAAAATGCGTTTTAAGTTTAGAAACATTTTGAGTCTCCCCCTCCCTTGCCTCACAGTGCTTTGGTCCAAATGCCTGCTTTCCTCTTTTACATCACCTCAGTTGCCGAGTCTGTGGTTTTCCCGCAGAACTGGGCTACTTTAACACTGTTGCCGCGGGTTGAAGCAACCCCAATAACGTGATATGAATGCGAATTTTACCAGAGGAACCCCGCCGAAAAACGTGTATTTTACCTCCGGAACGCGATTTTTACCGGGGAACCCTCCTCGAAACGCGATTGGGCTAGTTTTGGGCTAGTTTTGAGTAGCAATTGGGCGAGTTTTGTTGCGAAAACCTGGCAACCCTGCATCACACACACACACACGCAAGTCCGGTGAGCGAGAACAAAATCAATAGTTGTGGAACTCAACTGTCAAGGCTATTTTATTCACTTAAATATCGGATGAAGTGATTATTTTTTCTTTAATACAGATGATGCCAATGTATTTTTCAATGAGTCTGCTATGTTAGCAATAATAATGTTACCTGCTTGACAGATGGTAATGTCTACAACGGACACGAGCGCTGTCGCGGCGCAACCACAACAGCTTGAAGTTGTCTAATTTGGCACGGTCTCCCTGCTGCACTAGTAAGGCTGTGTATACTTGTCCTTACAAGTACAATTTAAGCTGTATTATTTGTGTCCCCTTCAAAAATTGCTCTTGAGATATTTTATGTTTATTGTCCCCCCCAACTGTTAGAGGAAATTTACGCCCCTGGTGACCGTGTCCTGAAAAATGTGTGAAATCAGTCCAATGGAATGGCAAGACGTCATGGGCAGGGTGATGTAGAGACCAGGAAGCTTAAAAGCAAATCCGAAACAAACAGCGTTAGCTTCTGTGTCTTCAGCAAGCGCTCTGTGTGTGTCAGTCTGAAATATCTGTTGTTTGTTTGTGCCAGTGCATAGTCCAGTCACAACAATGGTGTGCAAGAAAAACAGGCAGCGTTTTAGATTGTGTGTTCTTCCCTTCCCATGCTAAATAATACGGCTGCAAATACATATGATCGTTGTGTTGTTTGTTTGGGAGCGAAGCACACACAGTCAGCTCTCGAGGGGGCCGACTCTGTGCATTGTGCTCCCCCTGTGAACGCTCCGCTCCCGCTGGGCACACTTTGAGTTTGAGTGTGTCCATGTTTGTGGTCCTTGAGGATCCGGTCTCACTGTTGCTGAGGCACAGCGGTGATTGACACCTCAAAACACTTGCAAATGAGCAGACTGCATTATAGATCAATTGTTTCTCCCTGCCCTCACTACATCATGGCTGGGTATACACATGATTCATGTGGTTTGTTTGGGAGCGGAGTACACACTGTCAGCTCTTGAGGGGGCTGACTGTGCTAATTCATAAAATGTCCCAACGTGTACAAATGTGCACTCTGGAATGTTTAGCTCTGCTCCCACTGGCATTTATTCTTGAGGAAAGAAAGTATTATGCAATATAGAATCAAGTGGCTCAGATCTCGGCAACGCGTGCATAACAGGTCTGCAACAAAATAATGCCGGGGGGAAACTGTGAGCAGACGGGAGGTTCCCTTTCTCTCTCTTTCCTCCGACCACATGTAATCGCATTAATGTGTTTGCAAGGTATTATTCACGATTCTTTTAAATTGGATATATTATTATAATATTCCGCTTAACGTCCAGACCGTGTTTCACTTGTCTGGTTGTTTGGCTGCATTTAATTCAGATGAATTAAATGAAAATAGTCATCTGGCTTTGAGAAGTTTAGATGTCTATATCAATTTAGCTGAGGGATTGGAGACGGGCCTCACCTTTTCTCCTGCCTTACCCTCAAAATACAGCACTCTCTCGGGGCACGATAGCATGCTAAATTGCATCAACGATTTGTTGATATTAGCTCAATCAGAGCAGATGGCGGTTCGGCATCGAGATGTTGTTCTCACTCACATGTGCTTTCTCCAGTACAGAGAACCACTTTTCTTTGAGTTGAATGCGTTTCTACAATGATGCACATTTTTCTCCTGCTTGTGTTATTTGATTCACACTGCCATGAACAGTGTGAGGCTAGGCTAGTCACTCACTTTAATACAGTTCCAGAGACTTTTGGGTCTGATGGCAGTAGGGTCCAACGTGATATCTTTTGGCCTGCTGTACATAAGACCTTTGCAGTGGTGGCTCAGGACCAAGGGGTTTTCCCAGAGGGGCAACCCTCTTCACATGATCAAGGTCACTCGGTGATGCTTACGTGCCTTAGACATTTGGAGGAAGCCTTGGTTCCCATTACAAGGCCCGGTGTTGGGGGCTCCTTGTCATCGCATAACGCTAACAATGGACGTCTCCCTCATAGGCTGGGGTCTGTGGGAAGGCCACCATCTCATATGGCACATGAATTGCCTGGAGATGCTGGCTGTGTTTTGTGCACTGAAATAGTTCCTTCCAGACCTGATGGGCCTCATGTGCTTGCACTCGCGTTCACTATCTGGAACACCAGATCCTCCTGTGGGCTCAGGGAAAACTCCTCTCACTCAGAGCAGTTTACATCCCTGGGCACCTAATTCAGGGAGCAGACATCCTGTTGACACAGGGGCTGAGGCCCGGGGAATGGAGGCTCCACCCTGATGTGGTGGAGCAGTGGATCAGTGTGCGTCTTGAGACTTCACACTATCCACTCTGGTCCTCCCTCTCATATCCAGCTCCTCTCGGACTAGATAACATTGTTCAGATGTGGTTAAGGCTGCATCTGTGCGCCTTTTCCCCGATTGCTCTGCTCCCGGAAGTTCTGGAGAGAGTCTGCCAGGACGGGGTCCATTTATTTCTAGTAGCCCCATTCTGGTCTGCCCGAGATTGGCTTTCGGTCCTAGTGTCCCTCCTTGATGGCTCTCCCTAGAAGATTTCAATCAGGAGGGACCCTCTGACTCGGTCAGGCATTGGAATCATTCATCCCCGCCTGGAATTATAGGTTTGGCCTCTGAGGGGGCCCAACTCATACACTCTCAACTGAGGTTGTTGAGACCATACTCCACTCCAGAGCTCCCTCCAGCTGGTCCCAGTTAACTGCCCGGTTGGTTCAGTTCTGTAGTTCCTGCAAGGATGGTTATCTGCAGGGTTGGCCCCCTCCACCTTAAGGGTGTATGTGGTGGCCATAGCTGCTTACCACGCCCCTTTGGGTGGTCAGTCATTGTGGATAAACCCGTTGGTAACATGTTTCCTTCATGGTGCTTTGACGCCAGGAGAAGTTGAAATCAGGGATTCCCTGCAAGATGTGTGTGATGCGGCGGGCTGGTCCTTTCTGCTTACATTTGTTAGATTTTACAATCTAGATTTGGGTACCACTCCAGACTCTGAGGTGTTTCTGTCTTAGCTGTGCTTGCCATGATTTCACACTAGACAGGCATTTGTCAGCATGGAGGAGTGGGTATTGCCGTTCTCAAAGCATTTCTGACGCATCGCGAATTCCCTGAAGAGGAACGTCTCTAGATTATGTATGTAACCATGGTTCCCCTAGGGGAACGAGACACTGCGTCTCCCTGCCATACTTGCTGCATCGCTGTGAGCAGCTTGCTTCGACCTATCAAAAGCTAATGCTGTTTGTTTCGGATGCGCTTTTAAGCTTCCTGGTCTCTACGTCACCCCGCCCGTGATGTTTCGCCATTCCATTGGACTGATTTGACACGTTTCAAGACACGGTCACGCAGAGGCATTCCCAAAACGTTTCTGACGCAGCATCTCATTCCCCTCGGGGAACCATAGTTACATACATAACCTAGAGATGATTTATTATGTTTAGGGCATAAAATAGGTGGTATAAATGCAATTAATTAAAATTTTCTGACAGTCTACAGATATGCATTCTTGTACAATGTTTTTTTTGTGCTGGAGTAGAAAATAGTTACTGTAACAGATGAATATGACTGACATTTCTGAAAAGTGCATGCCTACTTTGTCATCTGTAGGGTTAAAGCTTCAATTAATATTCACCTAGTGAGGTTTAAATATTTTATCAAATATTTTAAATGTAAAATAATAGGTCAACGTCAGCCGAAAATGGAGGCTGTTTTTTGAAAAAGTCTCAAATGTACTGATGTTATCTCTATTTATATCTATGAAAAGACACGTCATGTGATGTATTTCAGGTGGAAATGTGAGTAATTGGCTGTTTTTCTTTAATAGATTCTTCTTTTCCCATGATGAATGCAGAGTAAACTCTTCCCTTTTCTTCTCTTCCCTCTTCTCCACCTCAGGGCAAAAACATTCACACCATTCTCGTAGTGTTACTGTGTTGCCGCAGTAAAAACATTCCATTCTGAAAATACAAAACACAGCAGCAAATTAACTGTAATTTTTGTACTACTTCCTTTATGAATGAATAATTGAGTGGTATCTTATTTTAAGAAGTCATTACATTCCCTGTATTGATTGACATGAGTCAATCAATGTGGGATTATTTTTCATTAACTAATCCTCTTTAATAAACTGCTCTTGGGTGTTAGCTTCTTGGACCCAATATTATTGCAATAATTCCACAAAATATTTTTCTTTAATGTAAATACTGATTGAATGCTTTTTTATTATATCCCTCTGTGGATAACGATGGAATATTTCCACCATTTTTCCCATTGTGTTATTATGTCAATCTCTCTCTCTCTTTTTTTAAATTGGCGCAATTTGAAAAACACTTCAGCATATGTATTTCCTATAAGGGAAGGAATTGGCTTAACATTTTTTTTATTGGTTTGATTACAGATCACATGCACAGTTCTGATTCCTATGTTGATGTATTTCCAGTTGAATAAGGTGGATGAGAGGACATATCATATGACTTGTCCAATAGCCTTTAGTTTAGAGTTGTGAACCATGATTTACTATTTGCTATTGCTTGTCAGAGGACAAGAGACATTATTGGTCTCATTTTTGTTCTAGTGGACACATGTGATTGCAAGAGTCATCATATTTTTGGACCGTCAGCATTCCAATTCATCCCAAATGTGTTCAGTGGGGTTCAGGTCTGTGCTTTGTGCAGGCCAGTCCAGTTCTTCCCCGTCAGGCTCAGTAAATCATTTCTTTATGGCCATCTCTTTGTGCATTGGGACATTGTCAAGCTGGAAGAGAAAAAAAGCTGGAATGGAGCTACACTATCATTTCTGAGATTGCTTTACCTGATTTTCTGTACCTGTTAATAAGGGATGTAGCTTGAATAGCCAATGTGTCTATGTACTTTTAGCCATACTTTTAATGTAGTTACATTTTATTTTCCCCCATCTCTTCATTTTTTTGTCCTTGAAGATTAGATATTGTTGATTCGCCTACTTGCATGTGTGATGCATAAGAAGAGCTGGCGTGTGAGACGCTTCGGTTGCTGTGCTATCTAAATGAGAGAGGACATCACTCATTTCCAGCCTCAAATTGCCTTGCTCTCATCTGTGACCTTCTGTAAACAGCCTTACACCATCCACTGTTGCAAACCCCACACACAGCCCAAGAACATGAGATCTGTACATACACACACTCCATTTGACCACATACACCTTCTTTTTTATAATTTGCACATATACGTCATACACTTTCCTTTCTGAAGGCAATCAGGGCCCCTCAGGACCTCTTGTACATATCATAAATGATTCACCAAACTTCAATCTCCCTCCCCAGAGATCCGGTGACAGTCACTCGGACTCATCCATCATAATCCCTTCTTGTACTCGATGGGCAGATGTATTTAATGCTGTTGTTTACAGTGCTAATCCTCTTAGATTCAGCCAATCAAATGTGTTCTTTTGAACAGTACAGACATGGGCTACAATCACAAATCATATCTCAGCATGAACATTTGTGAAATTGTTTTTGTTTGTTTTTTAAGATACAGTAATATTTTCCAGTAAATTATGTGAATTTATTTTATATTAGATAGTAATGATTCCAGTGGCATATTTCTGCTGGTGTTTTTAAATATACACACATTAGCATTCAAAAGTTTGGGGTTGGTAAGACTTTTTAAAATATTTTTGCAAAATGTCTCTTGTCATTTGAAAAGGGTTCAAAAAGGCTGCATTTTTAATTAATTAATTAATTTTCTTTAAAAAGGTAACACTTTAGAATAGGGAACATATTTTCACTATTAATTCAGAGTTTTTCCTCAATAAACTCCTAATATGATGCTTATTAATAGTTAGTAAGGTAGTTGTTAAGTTATAAGTACTAATAAACAGCCAATATGATGCTAATAAGCAGCTAGTTAGTAGTGAGAATTGGTCCTTAAAATAACCTGTTACCAAAAATAATAATACTATTGTGAAATATTATTAGACTTCAAAATTACTGTTTTCTATTTTTAAATAAAAATTATTCCTGTGATGGCAAAACTGGATTTTCAGTAGTCTTCAGTACAATATTATACTTCAGAAATAATTTTAATATGCTTATTTGGTGCAAGTAAGCAAGTAACATTAGAAATTTTAAAAGAGCAGCATACAAATATTTTGTAACATAATAAATGTCTTTATTGTCACTTTTGATTAATTTAATGCATCCTTGCTGAATAAAAGTATTAATTTCTTTCAATATTCTTTCGATTTCTTTCATAATTAATAAAAAAATTATAATAAGTGTTTAAAAAATGTGTGTACTGACCCCAAAATTTTGAAGGGTAGTTTCTGAATTAGATGTAAGATTCAAACATCTTACATGATAAACAACTTACATTATTACATTATAATAATTAAAGTAACAGATACATATTTAACATATTCTGCAAAAGAAAGATGCAGCTGGAATGAGTTTACCCTGGAATGCTTCTTGCCCCCATGATTTGAAATTTGAAATTTTGTGATATAATATCTAAATTCTCATCATCCTTTGGACTACGTGCTAAACTATTGAGTATCTTATGCTCTCTAAATATATTACAGTATCATACTGTCTCTAATATGCTACAATTTAGCAGAAAATGCACAAGCTGTCAAGGGAACTACCTTCTCCAGTCTTAGCTGGGGGCTTGACTTCAGTAGCTGGATCACATATTCAGTTTTCTAGCAGCTCCTGTAAGGCATTGTGTGAGGAGAACCCTAGTCATAGAGCAATTGCTCTGTCATGGACTGTCTCCAGCTCTTATTCTTGGTTTGCTTTTGTCAAAATTGTTCTTTTCATTCTCTGTTTCTGTTTTTATCTCTCTTTTTCTCTCAGTCTCGATGAATGATGCGGTGATAAGAAGGTCAGATATACCAATGGGACATCTCTGCTTGTAGAACTTTATGACTTTTTAATGGGACTGCATTCACTCCAGCCTGCTGCAATCACAGCCAATTAGCAGCTCCTGCTAGTTAACACTGCTTCCAACACTGCACTAATTCGAGGTTAATTTGGTTTGATTGGGAATTTTTTTGAATCTTTGTGTGATACGAGGGCGTGATGATAGATGACCGCAATCTTAAACATGCTTTAATTCTTTTAGGGAAACACATGTGGGCGCCATGTTTGCGAAAGCTTGTGTGTTTGGAGGGGATTATGGGAAGATATATACCGTATTGGCCCGAATATAAGACGACCCTGATTATAAGATGACCCCCCCTTTTTCCAAATGTACCTTTTGGAAAAAGGCTTTTTAAAAAACAAATCTTGTTTTTTCTCAGTAAAACACATTTTGTCTTCAATTATTTTCATATTGCATATTTTTCCTATTTTAATTTTTGTTTTGAAAGTATGGTAAAAACTGGTAAAATGTACCAACAATCACATTTAAAAAATATACACTTTTTGATATACCATTAAAAAAAACAAAACAGGTAGCCCATCTGAATTAGGACATTTAGGCTATCCATCTAATAGTAGCCTACCAAAATCTTATTAACAGTAGAAGTTAAATCTTACTGTAGTCTTCAAATCTGGGTACTGTCTTACGTTTTAAAATCACAAAGGGAGTTTGGTCCCATCAGGCTAACGTGACAGTCACGACTCATGCAGCTGTAAGGTTTTCTTTCTCTTTTGTTTTTACTCGCGATCTTTACAACACGCATTACATTACGTATTTCATGGCACACTCGTTTTATGCGTATTTGGCGCCACCTAGTGTTGTGGGTGTATTATTGACATGTCAAAGTCTAGAACCTGAATATAAGACGACCGCGTTTTTTCAGATGTATTTCCAAGAAAAAAATATCGTCTTATATTCGGGACAATACGGTACTCCCTCAGCTCATGAACCATCATCCTACCACATCCTAAAGCAGGTATAAAGAGGTCCAGTCTCTAAATTTTCTTTCCAGCAAAGGTCTAAAAAGTCAATACTTACACTGTTTCCAGAGCCAATATGTCACATGGTCATGAAATGAAATACTCAAGGTACATTTAACATTTAACTTCGCAGAAGTGATTTCACTTCCAGAAAATGAGATGCAGTGGTCTTAAGGAGTGGTTTTTGATTTTAGTTTAGGAGATTGAGGCTTCTAATTTGGCTTGACTCAAAATTGTAGTTAATTTATTTGCGATAACTGAATGTCAGGATTTGTACAGTATATCAGAAAAGAAAAACAGTTGGATAATTTTGTGACTTGGTAGCTGTAACCACCATTGTTAAATAGTTCAATTTTAGGCTGGTCTGCTCAGTAGTCAAAAAGCGATCCTCAAATTGTCAAAATGGGTTGAAATGACCGATCAAGTCAAAGAAGGTGGGCTTTACTGTTCAGAGAAGCCAATCATGAATTCCAGCATGTTTAACAGTTTTATAATGTAAGCAGCAATACATTTCATATTTGACAACATATTTTAGGATAGAAAAGTTAAATGATGGAGTGTAATATCCTGTAATCCAAACCACTCGACTTTTTTTGTTAAATTTTGCTGTTTGAATGGAAAATATAGGCAATTATTTACATGATTCATGTTATTAATTTTAATGAGACAAGAAAACATTTGCCGTTTTGCGTTTATTCATTATTTGGCATACAAATAGGAACGAATGTGTGCACATTTTAAAATAAAAATATTTGCAAATAGTTAAAATGGATGACTTTACGATAACTTGTTATTTTACTGATCTTCTTTCTTTTTCTTTATTTCTTTAAATCCTTCAATTATTTAATGCATTATATTATGTATATATATATAGAGAGAGAGAGAGAGAGAGAGAGAGAGAGAAGAGAGACCACGCTGTTAGATGATTGATTGAAAAGTGGACAATGTTGTCTGATGCCCTCAGATTTTTTTGGCAAGCTAAGATCAAATATGAAGGCTGAAGATCACCTAAATGAGGTCTAGAAATCCCTATAAATGTTCAGATGTTTACTTTTTTTCCACATTAGTTATGAGCAGAACACAAATATTTGTTGTAATTCAGTGTAAATGAAATCCTGCATCAAACCTTAAATGTTTCATTATCATAATAATCCATTTAAGTCTTGTTTCCTGTTGGCTGTGCACGGGAATCAACTTTCTTTTTCTTTATTTCCTTTAAATCCTTCAATTATTTAATGCATTATATTATGTATATATATATATAGAGAGAGAGAGAGAGAGAGAGAGAAGAGAGACCACGCTGTTAGATGATTGATTGAAAAGTGGACAATGTTGTCTGATGCCCTCAGATTTTTTTGGCAAGCTAAGATCAAATATGAAGGCTGAAGATCACCTAAATGAGGTCTAGAAATCCCTATAAATGTTCAGATGTTTACTTTTTTTCCACATTAGTTATGAGCAGAACACAAATATTTGTTGTAATTCAGTGTAAATGAAATCCTGCATCAAACCTTAAATGTTTCATTATCATAATAATCCATTTAAGTCTTGTTTCCTGTTGGCTGTGCACGGGAATCAAAGAGCGGCAGACACTATAAGCTATTGTGTACAATCAGGAGGAGTCTTGTTCTTGAATAGGTTTATTTTGTTATAATTATCATGTAACTGTACATTATCCCACTTATTACACAGCTGCTTATGGAATATATAAATAAATAGACATGAAAATTTGTTTATGTTAAAAGAAAACACTGAGCAGTGCTGTGGAGAGAACTAGCACAGTGTAAGAAAGCGGGTTGTCAGGGGCAACGGTCATATACAGAGTTTGTGGTCATTATACAAAAACATTTGACCACAACTAAAATGCCACAACTAATCAGAGTTGAGGATTTTAGAGTAATAAATTGGGCTAATAATATAGCTTTTCTGCAATTGTGAATTTAGTCATTTCTGCCTCTTTACAGTATATATAAATCAGCTTCTGTATCACTTTTGCAATGTAAAGATTGCTTTACTGTTCCATGTGGAGAAAAAGCACTATGTTTATTATTATGTTAATTTATGCAAAGTGTTTCACGGGCTGGATGGAAGCAATCTGGACGTGCATCGTAAGCCTTCTTTTGTTCCGCAGACGTTTTCCTCTTTTGTTTTTTATCCGCCATCTCTATCTTTCTGTCGCTCGGCTCGCTAATGTCCGTCATGTGCACTGAACGCTCTCTCCTCCACATCATGAGTAGACACGCCCCTTACTGCTGATTGGCTACAAGTTTGTTTTGCTAGTCGGCCCGAATCAGTTTTCTAAAGTGTTTTTGAAAAATCGCTTACTCCACCTTTAAAATATCTACATGTGTGTTGTGATTGGCTGGATTAGACTTGTGTGTCTGTGCTGCTGTGGGGAGATTAGAGAAAATGACAGATTAATATCCCGCTATTCCCGGCATTGTTGTTAATTAGTTTCCTCTTTACAGGCATTTAAGGTTCATGTGCATGTTCACTGAATGACCGGCAACTTACCAGAGAGTTTTCAAAGAGCTGATCATAGAAAAATTATGCGTAGTAACGTTTAATACGGCGGCTGAATTTTCTGAAAAATACTGCTTTTTTTTAAAACATGATTTTAGTTAAAGTGGCTAAATTCATGACACAATTGTTGTTCCATTTTATTGCTGATTTGAATTATGTTATTAAAACTAATCTTGGCAGACTTTCGAAGTAGACAGAAGCTGTAATTGTATGCGTTTTACCCACATTAACATTTCTAAGTTTATAGGGTAGGTAAGATTTTTCAAAACATTTTTTAAAGACTATTCTGCTCACCAAGACGGCAATCAAATATACAGTAAAATCATTAATATTGTTACAGTTTTAAATAACTCCTTTCGGCTTCACTTTATTTTGATCCCTTTAAAGGGTTAGTTCACCCAAAAATGAAAATTCTGTCATTAATTACTCACCCTCGTGTTGTTCGAAACCCGTAAGACCTTCGTTCATCTTCGGAACACAATTTAAGATATTTTTGATGAAATATGAGGGCTCTCTGACCCTCCCATAGACAGCAAGGTAACTACCACGTTCAAGGTCCAGAAAAGTACCAAGATGATCACTTCCACAAGTGACACAGTAGAGACGAAAATGTGGAATAAAGTCGTTATTTTTGGTTTCTTTGCACAAAAAAGTATTCTCGTAGCTTCGTAACTTTACAGTTGAACCACTGATGTCACACGGACTACTTTGTCGATCATCTTGGTACTTTTCTGGACCTTGAACGTGGTAGTTACCTTGCTGTCTATGGGAGGGTCAGAGAGCCCTTAGATTTCATAAAAAATATCTTAAATTGTGTCCCAACGATGAACGAAGGTCTTACGGGTTTTGAACAACACAAGGTTGAGTAATTAATGACAGAATTTTCATTTTTGTCATTAGTGTGTATTAGTAGACTGCAGGGTTAGGGTTAGAATAAGTTGACATGTACTTACAAAGTTACTTAAGTTACTTATAATGTCTGTTGGAAACCCATCACAATAAAGAGTTAGCAGATATTAAGCAGAAAATCTTATAATACTCTAATGTGAGTTAGTAGACATGTAGGTGCAACATTATTTATTGTCAACAGAATGTTCAAAAGGGACCATCAAAATAAAGTGTTACCCA
>NW_015649593.1:483271-494054 GCF_001515625.1 Sinocyclocheilus rhinocerous
GAAACACTCTACATGTGGCCAGCAGACTCCTAAGAGGCTTGCCCATTCCACCCCAAATGTGTTTCTCACGCTGTACAGCACGCCACTCTAGACATATCACTAGACAGAGCTCATGGAATCCTTGTGTGACTGAGATGGAATGAGTGAGAATGTGAAAGATCAAGGTGATTGCCAAGGACACTTCGGCTGTCAGCTTAGTTAGACTTGCAGCAACTGTGAAGAGATTTTACAGACTATTCAGCTGTAATTAGAGTCCACCAGACATGTTTCTTGGGGGGGCTTGCGTTTATAAACAGTGCAACACAATAGAACAGACCTTAGAGTTTTTCCGATTTTTAATTTAAAGCACCTCTATGTATGTTTTTTTGTTTTTTTTTACCTTGAAATATCAGTTTCAATATTATTCTCATGGTACATTTCTAATAAGTCTGTTCTGGGAGTATGTAAGTTTTGGTGCAGAATTTTGGGCAGATACAGAAGCAACAAATGCATGTGTAAAGCAATCAACTGTATTGCTCTCACTTTAAGGGACAGTTGACCTAAAAATCTAAATGCTGTCATCATTTACTCACCCTCCACTTGTTTCAAACCTGTATGAGTTTCTTTCCTCTGGTGAATAGTAAAAAATACATTTTGAGTAATGTTGGTAACCAAGCAGTTGAAAAAAATTACTATGAAAGTCAGTGGCTTCTGTAAACTGTCTGGTTACCAATATTCTTGTGAGCATCCTTAGTGAGACTTCTTACAAAAATATTTATAATCATTTAATTAATCATTTTTGACCAATTATTTTTACTTATTAAAGAACATTCCACAAATAGCAGTGCACAAATGCATTTGTGAACTGTTTTGTACTCTTACACATCAGTCAGAATTATTACATGTAATTTAAAGGGTTAGTTCACCCTAAGACCTTCGTTCATCTTCGGAACACAAATTAAGATATTTTTGATGGAATCTGAGAGCTTGTTTCTGGACTTGGGAACATTTCAGTTGCGTTGCTGTCTATGGAGGGTCAGACAGCTCTCAGATTCCATCAAAAATATCTTAATTTGTGTTCCGAAGATGAACGAAGGTCTTACGGGTTTGAAACGACATGAGGGTGAGTAATTAATGACAGAATTTTCATTTTTGGGTGAACTAACCCTTTAACACATTCTGTTGACTATAAGTAACATTGCACCTACATGTCTACTAACTCTCATTAGTGTATTAGTAGAGTATTAGTAGACTGCAGGGTTAGGGTTAGAATAAGTTGACATGTACTTACAAAGTTACTTATAGTCAATAGATTGTCTGTTGGGAGACCATCACAATACAGAGTTAGCAGATATTAAAGGGGTCATATGATGCAATTTCAATTTTTCCTTTCTCTTTGGAGTGTTACAAGCTCTTGGTGCATAAAGAAGATCTGTAAAGTTGCAAAGACTAAAGTCTCTAATCCAAAGAGATATTCTTTATAAAAGTTAAGAGTCAACCACGCCTACCTAAAACGGCTCGTTCTAACACGCCCCACATGTCTACGTCACGATGTGCGAAGATTTGCATAACACCGCCCAAATGTGCACGCAAAGAAAGAAGGCGTAACTTTTATTCTCGCTGTAGTATTGTTGTTGCCGCCGCCACCATGTCGTGAAGGCGCTGTGTTTCGTTGTGAAAGCGAAACTACTTTGGTTGGCCTTCCAAAAGAGGACGATATCCGCTTTGTCATGCCTGAAGCTGATCCGTGCTGGTGGCTGAGGAAATACATCAACTTCTCGCTGTCACCGTGGATGAAGTGGAGTCCAGCCCGGGGTCGTCACATGTGGACATGTAGGTGTAACATTACTTATTTTCAACAGAATGTTCAAAAGGGACCATCAAAATAAAGTGTTACCCTTCTTTCTATTAGAATATATTTGAAAATATTCCTGTGATGGCAAAACTGAATTTTCATTGTAATATGCTGATTTGGTTCTCAACAAACATTTCTTATTATTATCAATTTTATAAACAGTTGTGCTGCTTATTATTTTTATGGAAACCGTAATATATTTGAAATAGAAATGTTTTGTAGCATTAGAAATTACTCAACTGTCACAAATAAAAATGATCAAAAAATCGTACTGACCCCAAACTTCTGAACGGTAGTGTACATCAGTTTGAACGTGATGTTTTATTTTATTTTTAGCTTCATAAACTCCTTCTGTTTTACTGAATAGACTTTTACCCTAGACAGGAAGTTTGTATTTTTACCCCCAAATAACAATTCTGCCATGATTTGTCATCATAGTCTCTTTCTTATGTGGAAAATGTTAATGTGGAAATTCACCATATAATGAAACTGTCACAGTGGAGCCTGACCGTGTCTATCCACATTCAAAGAAATAATTATATCATAGAAGTATTCCGTACAACATGTGCACTATATTAAGAGTCTTTTGAAGCTTTGTGAGATAAAAATATTTTTGTGATTGTCACACAAAGCATCATATGGCTTCCGAAAAACTGTGACATATGGACCATTTTCATGGTGTTCCCCAACACTGCATAGTAGTTAAAAAGAGAAAAGACAACTTGAAATAGCATTCACAAACCTTTAACTTCTGTAATGTGACATGAAGCAGTAGAGGGTGGGAGTACCCCCCTCCCCCCCACCCCAGATTTGATGTCATATGCTTTGAAGGATCTTTAATTTGATCAGCTTGTCCCTTGTTGACCTCCTGCTGTGACAATACCCAGTTCTTTGACATAGTGTTTCAATGTAAGCAATGTGTTTACATTTCATGGCCCCTGTAGGCTTCAGCATATGTGTTTCCAGAAGGTAGGCAACATTTAGAGCAGAAACCTAATCTAAGACTATGTTTTGCTGACTCATCTAATAAATAACATTCACGCTGGTATCTTTTTGTTACTTTTTCCCTTATTGAATTCTGTCCCTCGTCTACAGATGTTCTGTTGAACTTTTAAAGAGACAGTTGTTCTTAATCAGAGAGTCCAGAGCTCTGAATCACACACACGCTTCTGTGAAGTCGACAGGAGAAGTAAAGGTCAGCTTAAACATGTGTGTCCCTTGCGGTTTCTGATTTTTCCATTTGTGGTAAGTTTGGGTCTCTTTCTCATTTCCTTTCTTATTTCGTCTTGTTGTCACTGTCTTCTCTTAGTAAACAGGTTTAATTAACCATTGGTTAATTATTCAAGTGACCCAGGGGAAGAGAGCACATCTTTTCTGTGTCTGTCTACCCTTTTCCTGGAACATCAGGAGAAGATTCACGGCCTCCACTCCTTCTACCTCATCTCTTTTCCTCTCGTTTTGTTCTTTCACCCCAATCTTGTAGAGTTAATCTCAGATAAATTTGATGTTCCTTGGATTTTATTCTTAATTTTACTAAAATTGATGTGGAATAAATATATACATTTTATAAAGCAGGTCAAGATTGAATCTGTACACTTTTCCCCCCACATTTTCTGTTCTGACTTTGGGAGTAAATATGCAGAATTCTGCAGAATGAATTTAAATGTTGAAATTGAGTGTTCCAAAGTGACATTTTCTCCATAAGGGGAATTGATTTTGGGTGATAACTTATGAACCTTTAAAGACAGACCAACTGTGAGCTACAAGGTTGTTAATCAATCAATGGCATACGCTTTTGTTAAAGCCATCCGCCTGCATTATTTCAACTTATTTTTTTAAATAATCATGTTCATCAGTCTTGTGTAGGTCTTTTTACCTACACTTTCAAACTACTTAAATATTTGTATCTTTAAAGCTAAATTTTTTTGTTTCTACACTTTTAGTTATGTCATTTGCAATGCCTCATGGGATTGTAGTCTGTTTGTAGTCATGAGGTAATCATGAAGTTAAGCTGTTTAGTGCACAGTTGTTTCTTTGTCTGGTTTTCAAAAACCTTTTTGCTTCAAATCAAAGTTTGTAATGTTGTAGGTTTCCCTAGTTGGTTGGTTTGATTCATAGCTTATAACTCTTTCATAAAGACTTTTTTTGAAATCCCTATGGGAAAAATTAATTAGAAAAATACTTCCAGAACCAAGGCCGCTAAAAATAAAAAATAAAAAGGGCGACCATTGTTGCACTCTATTCTGCATAGTGTTGTGCAGAATTCTGCAGGTGCAGATTTTGTGAGAGATTTTGCCCAGAACATTCCTGTGCAGTGTGTCCGACTCTCGCAGGGATGATAACCAGTCCGTGACACTCCCCAGGAGGTGAGGCTGTTTTCGGGTGGATTGTTTTTCTGCGTGTATTTACTGGAGGGGGATGTTATCGGATCTGTGGGGCACCCGGATCTCTAACAGAACTGCCATTCTTAACATTCCCATAAACCCCTGGGGCTGGAGGAGAGGGTGGCTGTTAGAGACTCATCGATTGAACAGAACCCCCTGATGGGACTGCAAACTAATCAATAAACCACCATGTACCCCCTGTGGAAAACGGAACAGAGGAACGGAGGAGAGGAGTGTGCACTCCCACAGCAGTGTCTGATCTTATTTCTGTCCATTTACATGGGTCACCTGACCTCTCACTTCTTTAATTCACACTGGCTTGTTTAACTTTCACTTTTCTGTCCAGCTTTGGTCTCTCCTTAATGACTGGGTGATAAAATTTGAGCAAGAGAGAGAGAGTGTCGTCTAACATCCCTGCTTCTCCAAATTTTCAGTTGCTCATTGCATTTTTCTTTCTTTCTTCTTCTTTTTTTAGCCTTGCCGAAATTGTAGGCCTCAAAAAGTAATGACATGTTGTAGACTGAAAAAATAAGTCACTTGCAGAATACTGAAAACCTTCTATTGATTTCCATTAAGAATGCAATCAAACATCCCATGATGTCTGATACATGAGCGAGGGAACTTCTGCAAGGTGAAGAATTATTTAATTTCTCGTATTGGCACTTCTATCTTTTCTGTTTGATTTTGATGAGTTTTGCTGTTTTGAGGAATGGTGAAAGTGATGGGCTGTGTGTCTGTAGATGTAAGTATATATAGTATAGGCTTGTTTTAATGACCCATTCATAGCCTTAAAAATGGCTTGTTTCTTTATTTGAATGGGATCAGTTTCTTAATTTGTTTATTAGAATAGCTTTCCAGTACATGTACACTACTGTTCAAAGGTTTGGGGTCAATAAGATTTTGAAATATTTTTGAAAGAGGTATCTGATTCTCATCAAGGTGGCATTTATTATAGTTTTTTCAAAAATACATAAAAAATTTAATATTGTGATGTAATGTGGTGTTTTGTTTCATGTTCATGTTTTCCATGTCTTTTATTTTGTAATTGTTTCTTGGTCCCTGTTTGTGTCATGCTTCCCTTGCCCTCATGTATTCATGCCATTGGTTCCCCTGTTCATTGTGTCATGTTCTGATTGGTTGTCTTAGTCATGTGTCTTGTTTCCCATTGGTTTGTTCTTGTCATGTGACCCTCTTGTTTCCTATAAGTAGCTTCATGTTCCCATTGTGCCCTCGTCGTGTATTGAATGTATTTAACCCGCTGTTGGTGAGTCTAGTCTGTTTATGTCAAGTCTGCTCCTGTTTATTAGGCTTTCCAGTACATGTACACTACTGTTCAAAGGTTTGGGGTCAATAAGATTTTGAAATATTTTTGAAAGAGGTATCTGATGCTCATCAAGGTGGCATTTATTATAGTTTTTTCAAAAATACATAAAAAATTTAATATTGTGAAATATTATTACGATTTAAAAAAAAATGTTTTCTATTTAAATACATTATAAAATGTAATTTATTGTGATGGCACAGGTGAATTTTTAGCATCATTACTCCAGTCTTCATTGTCACATGATCCTTCAGAAATCAGTCTAATGTGCTGATTTGGTGCATTTCAAACCATTACCAAAGTTGAAAACAGTTGTGTTGCTTAATATTTTTATGGAAACATATATATATATATATATATATTCAGGATTCCTTGATGAATAGTAAGTTCAAAAGAACAGCATTTATTTGATATAGAAGTCTTTTGTAACATTATAAAGGTCTTTACTGTCACTTTTGATCAATTTAATTTAATGCATTAATCCATCCTTGAATTTCCAGTTTCCTCAAAGATATATATATAATATATTCTTACCGACCCCAATCTTTTGAATAGTACAGTATGTATGTATTGAGGCAATCTATAATGAAAGTTAACAAAACTGACAAGAAAAGGGAAAAAAAAAAAAAAGACATTTTAAACACATTTAAAAATTGAGTATTTTTCTTACAGGAAAGTGGACCAAAAGTTTTGAAGACTCATCCTACACAACACAACCTGTTTCACTGGATCTTTAATATTATGTTAGTTTAGTAGAAATAAAGGATTTGTTTGTCTAGGATTTCGAGTCTGTTCACATTTTATCTTATGAATATGAAAAATTAGTACACAAAAGAAAATCCTAAGAAGAAAAACTGAAAAATGAGGATACGTGTAAACAACATTTATTTTTAACTGTAGATGTTTTATTAAAATTTAAATGACTTCATGCACTGAGCGACAACACAGAACAGTTGCTTTGTCTGTCAGCAGTTTTAAATTCCTCTGTTCGATCTAGCACAGCGCTACTAAATCTTTAGTGTTCTGCTAGCTTGATGCGTGAATGGGATTTTATTCATTCTAAATCTCTGTCTATGCAACATTTTGAACACTCTGCAGTTTATTTTTAGGAAATCATTCTGAATCAACTGGCTAATCCCATGAATCAACTCCTGTATCAAGTCTGGACAGTAGGGAGCCATGAATCGATCCTGATATTAGCCCTGAGTCGATGGTTTTAAGCTGTGAATCAACTCTCTGCTTGTTCACGAGTCGATTGAGTGAACCATGAATCTCCCCGGAGCAAGAGCTCGGCTGGCTGCCTCAGGGCCAAAACCTTCTCGTCCCAGTAAGCCAAGGCAAGAGTTATAGGATGTGACAGAGAGCAGGAGAGAAAGGTATGAAGCGCTGAATATTTTGGCAGGTCATCTAGCGGTGGAATAGGCGATTTTGTTCATGTACATTTCTCTCTCTTATCCCTCACTCCAAGCCTCATTCCTACTCTTGGCAGTCTCACCATGGCCTGTCTATCAGCATGTCGCTGGGGCGATGGGTGGTGATAAACCTTGTTGGGTTTCCTCCGTGCTCAGGCAATAAAACAGAATTAAAATATTAAATCTGTCCACCGACCCCCCTCGTAAATAAAGTCATAAATTACCACTCGTCTCATAAATGAAGGAGAGACAGAAGATGGAGGTTTATGGGGAGGTGGCGCCGATGTGGCAGTTTCACACTCTGATGGCCGTCACTCCTTTCTACATCTCCTTTTTCACCAGCGACACTTGGCAGACAAGATGCTAACGGGTGAAGGTCATAGTGCTGTGTTCCTCAGGGCCAAAACCTTCTCGTCCCAGTAAGCCAAGGCAAGAGTTATAGGACGTGACAGAGAGCAGGAGAGAAAGGTATGAAGCGTTGAATATTTTGGCAGGTCATCTAGCGGTGGAATGGGCGATTTTGTTCATGTACATTTCTCTCTCTTATCCCTCACTCCAAGCCTCATTCCTACTCTTGGCAGTCTCACCATGGCCTGTCTATCAGCATGTCGCTGTGGGGATGGGTGGTGATAAACCTTGTTGGGTTTCCTCCGTGCTCAGGCAATAAAACAGAATTAAAATATTAAATCTGTCCACCGACCCCCCTCGTAAATAAAGTCATAAATTACCACTCGTCTCATAAATGAAGGAGAGACAGAAGATGGAGGTTTATGGGGAGGTGGCGCCGATGTGGCAGTTTCACACTCTGATGGCCATCACTCCTTTCTACATCTCCTTTTTCACCAGCGACACTTGGCAGACAAGATGCTAACGGGTGAAGGTCATAGTGCTGTGTTGTATGCATTATTAACAGTTATGTGCTTGTTCTCACTGTGACTGTATGATCTACATAACATTGGTAAAGTACATTAAAATATATTTTACTTGCTGTTCTATAAACATTGCTGTTCCCAATTAGATGTTTTCATGTTTCGTTGTTTTACACCATTGTAAAAATTGAAACGAATTCCCAAAAATGACCTCATATAAGTATTTATTCCTCTATCATCTCTAGTGCAACCAATTCAAATTGGAAGACACAGAAATGGTTAAATTGGTATGTTGTGGATTGTTATTGGATTGTTATTTATTGGGATGGTTGTAGTAAAAAAGTAAAAATCTGGATGATGAATGAACAAGTAGATTTTAAAGGTACTGTAAATAAAAATATTTTGATTGTATCCATAATTAAGAAATGAAAAGAGTGCGGCACAGCTGTAAATAGAGTGTTGTGAGGGTAGAAAGTAAAATAAGCGCGGAAGTACTGGAGGGATTCAAAGGACAAGGTAAAATCAAAGGATTTTACCTTGTCATCATCTCGGACATCTTTATTTGTCATTGATCCTCAGCTGAAATATTCACTCCCCCAGACACCAATCAGCATTTCTGCAAAGGAGACAGCACGCACACACACGCTGACTGTTTAGTATGCTTGATAGTCTGCCATTGATGGCAGCACGGTGTCTTGTTCCTGTGAGACCAGCGGAGGGTGGCAGCCCCTCTAAATCTTCCCATCCGCTGGTGTTCCTGTCATCTTTCTCCCTCTCTTTCTGTTGCATCTCTCCATCGAATTACTTGCTCCCCAGCCTGCATCTCTCCTTCCCTCTTTCACTGACGATCTGTCCATCCTCTCCCTCTCTCTCTCTCTCTCTCTCTCTCTCTCGCTCTCTCAGTCTCTCTCTCTTTCTGGATAATTTGAATAGGGGGCAGAGGCACACTTGAGTAAGCTCACTATCAGATGATTAATTGCTGGGGGTAGAGGGATGGAGCAGAGGGACTCAGTGCTGAAGAGAACGCAAGGTTACTTATTCACAGTCTCTCTTTCTCCCTCTCTCTGTCTCTCGCTCATTGAGTCTTTTTCAATACATTTCATTATAGATTTATTTGTGGGGTTGTCGACATAACAGCATTCTCAAAGCAATTAACAAGAGAGGTGTGTACGTGAATGATAAACTCAAGAAAATGAACTGATAACGTTGCACTTGTTCTGTTACTATTGTAAAAGTTGGAGAATTCAAACATCATTTTCCGGTCTCATTCAGTCTGTCTGTAATTGTGTGTCTTTTTCTTCCTGCTGATTTCTCCCCAGTAACAGTCGATTTTTGCTCTATCATCTTCATGTTGTTGCTGTTGTTGTGAGTGTCAGAGTGCCCAGTAATGCATTTTGCTGCTGATGTTTATAAGTTATGATTTATGACACTTAAAGGTGCACTAAGCAAATTTTGCCAAACAGTGTTGATATTTGAAAGAACCAAAACAACAGGACCTCGCCCCTATTTTGATAACTCCGCCCCACACGTACACAACCCTGGCAGCGACGATGGTGGAATCTGCTATGCCTGCCGGCCAAGGGTATGATGTCATCCATCTTGAAATCGCATCATATGACCCCTTTAAAGGTGCACTAAGCAAATTTTGCCAAACAGTGTTGATATTTGAAAGAACCAAAAACAACAGGACCTCGCCCCTATTTTGATAACTCCGCCCCACACGTACACAACCCTGGCAGCGACGATGGTGGAATCTGCTATGCCTGCCGGCCAAGGGTATGATGTCATCCATAAGTGAAAGCAATGTGTGTTACTATGGTAATTCAGGTTGAATGTGTTTGGTAGTAGTGTGTGTTGAATGATTTAGCTCCGTTTCACGTGGAAAACAACATTCAACACTCCAATATTTATGTGGGTCTCTTGCTTGATCGTAACCCTTCTTTTTAATGTTTTGTTCCTCCGAAAATGTTCCTCTTTTTTTTTTAATCTGCCATCTCTCGCTATCTATAGTTGATCTGCTAATATCCGTCTTGTGTAATATCCAAACAATGGTGTGAATTTGGGGCGAGTCTACCTGTTTTGAACAGTGGCAAATGAGTGTGTTTGAAACTTTGGAAATGGTCATTATTTTTGCAGTTATTCAGGGTGCCACTAGTAGTGCAAAAAGTATACACTACAGGCCCGGACTGGCCATTGGGAGCACCAGGAGAATTCCCGGTGGCCTGGCGGCTGATTTGGCCCGCTGCCGTTTTTTATTTATTTTTTTATTTTTTATTATTAATAATATTTTATATTTATGCCTTCTCAATGTACCAAAGTGATCATTTCCGATTTTTTCATTAGATAATAAATCGATAATAAATCATAAATCGGTTAGTCTTGACTGGCAGTGCTGCACAATACGAATCAGCTCACGTCTGTTCTGCGCTTCTGTCAAACGATTCCTACAGAACCAATGCGCGGGACTCGATGAAAGAGAGGAAGCGG
The DNA here is from genome assembly GCF_001515625.1 of Sinocyclocheilus rhinocerous. Classification (NCBI taxonomy): domain Eukaryota; kingdom Metazoa; phylum Chordata; class Actinopteri; order Cypriniformes; family Cyprinidae; genus Sinocyclocheilus; species Sinocyclocheilus rhinocerous. Next base: position 493,579 of record NW_015649593.1, read on the forward strand.
CCAGAAGAAGCAGCGAAATGTAGCAACATCACTGACCTGTTCAGGGCTTCAAGTGCAAGGCAGTTTCATCTGTAAATTCTCTAGAGAGTTTTGTCTTTATTAACGTAGATGAGTATTAAACTGCTAATATCCATTCACATGGATTTATTGTACAGGGAGGGAGAGAGCTAGAGCAAACAACAACACAAAAATAATATGAGTCACGTAATTCAATAGTGTGTTAATTATTAGAATTGTTCAATAAATATATTGTTCTAATTTTGACATTTAGGCACTTTAGAAAATGTGTTTTAATACACAACCAGTCAAAAAGTTTTGATCAGTAAGATTTTTAATGTTTTTTAAAGAAGTCTCTTCTTCTCACCAAGCCTGCATTTATTTGATCCAAAATACAGCAAAAACAGTAATATTGTGAAATATTTGTATTATTTAAAATAACTGATTTCTATTTGAATATATTTTAAAATGTAATTTAT
>NW_015649593.1:497250-544250 GCF_001515625.1 Sinocyclocheilus rhinocerous
GTTTTGATCAGTAAGATTTTTAATGTTTTTTAAAGAAGTCTCTTCTTCTCACCAAGCCTGCATTTATTTGATCCAAAATACAGCAAAAACAGTAATATTGTGAAATATTTGTATTATTTAAAATAACTGATTTCTATTTGAATATATTTTAAAATATGATTTATTCCTATGATTTCAAAGCTGATTTTTCAGCATCACTCCAGTCACATGATCCTTCTGAAATCATTCTAATATGCTGATTTGCAGCTCAAAAACATTCATTATTATTATGTTGAAAATTATACTGACTCCAAGCTTTTGGTATAGTGTATATAGTGTTGTATAATGTTACAAAAGCTTTTTATTTCAGATAAATGCTGATCTTTCTATTCGTCAAAGAATCCTGATGTACTCAACTGTTTTAAATATTGATTATAATAATAATAATAATGATACTAATGTTTCTTGAACAGTAAATCAGCATATTAGAATGATTTCTGAAGGATCATGTGACTGGAGTAATGATGCTGAAAATTCAGCTTTGATCACAGAAATAAATTACATTTTAAAATATATTCAAATCGAAAGCAGTTATTTTAAATAGTAAAAAAAAATTTCACAATATTACTGCTCTTGCTGCACTTTGGATCAAATAAATGCAGGCTTGGTGAGCAAGAGAGACTTCTTAAAAACATTAAACAACTTTTGATTGGTAGTGTATATTTGTATGAAATACAGGTTTGTTAAATCTAGGGTACTTAAGTCATTTTAAGATAAATAACGTTCTGTGCAAACAAACTGAAATAAGGTGGTGGTTTTCAACAAGGTGGACACAGTTCTGTTCATAACAGTAGACCTGCTGGTGAAGAAGTGACAAAAAGGGGGGGACAGAGATATTGGGAAAAATGAAGAAAATGGAAAGGGAAGTGAAGGTGCAGTGCAAGCGAGAACCTTTAATTATTTTCCACAGCCCCAGACTAAGGATTTAGTCCTTTTTATGTGATAGCCATACAAATAATAGGGTTGTCTGTGGTTTCAAAAACTGTTGTGGATGTATAGGCTATACACAGAAAAAAAGGGGCCAAAATCGCACCTTTTGTGGGGTACAGCAGCTTGTCACTGGAGCAGTACTCTTAAAAGGACATCTTTGTTCCTTTTTTACCCCTAATAGGTAGGCCTACATATTACTACCCTAAAGGTACGAATTACTACTCTAAGGTACTAATATGTATACCTATTACTACCCTAAGGGTACGAATTACTACTCTAAGGTACTAATATGTACCTATTACTACCCTAAGGGTACTAATTACTACTCTGAGGTACTAATATGTACCTATTACTACCCTAAGGGTACGAATTACTACTCTAAGGTACTAATATGTATCTATTAGGGGTAAAAATGGTACAAAGATGTCCTTTTAAGAGTCCTGCTCCAGTGACAAGCTGTTGTACCCCCAAAAATACAATTTTGGATTGGGAAAAATGAAGAAAATGGAAAGGGAAGTGAAGGTGCAGTGCAAGCGAGAACCTTTAATTATTTTCCACAGCCCCAGACTAAGGATTTAGTCCTTTTTATGTGATAGCCATACAAATAATAGGGTTGTCTGTGGTTTCAAAAATTGTTGTGGATGTATAGGCTATACACAGAAAAAAAGGGGCCAAAATCGCACCTTTTGTGGGGTACAGCAGCTTGTCACTGGAGCAGTACTCTTAAAAGGACATCTTTGTTCCTTTTTTACCCCTAATAGGTAGGCCTACATATTACTACCCTAAAGGTACGAATTACTACTCTAAGGTACTAATAGGTATACCTATTACTACCCTAAGGGTACTAATTACTACTCTAAGGTACTAATATGTATCTATTAGGGGTAAAAATGGTACAAAGATGTCCTTTTAAGAGTCCTGCTCCAGTGACAAGCTGTTGTACCCCCAAAAATACAATTTTGGTCCCTTTTTTTCTGTGTGGCCTGAATGAGTGTAAGATTTCCCGGTCTGAAATTGCGTCCCAGTCTGGCCCTGATACACTACCATTTAAACGTTTGGGGGTTGGTCAGATTTTTTTTTTAATGGTTTTGAAAGAAGTCACTTATGCTCACCAAGGCTGACTTTATTTAATCAAAAATACTGTAAAAATTGTATATTGAGAAATATTATTAGAATTTAAGATAACTGTATTCTGTTTGTCATCCTACAGAAATTTAATATTTTTTTTAATTTACAATGTGTTTAACACAATTACATATTTGAAAATGCAAAGAAATGCATACCCGACAGCAGAGAAACACTTTTAACATTTTTAACATTTAAAAAAAAAAAAAACAGTTCATGTTGTGTTATGTATTTTTGTCGACCTTTTGCATGTCTCGTTGCAAACCCACAATAACAATTAGCAACAAAATTTCCTTCTTTCATATTCCACATTAGCATTTCTCTGCCCATCTGCATTTTTCTCTTCTGAAAGGCAGATTGGTGTTATCTGTCCTTGACATTTCAGGCTCATTTTTCAAACCATTGTCTGTCTCTTTGTGGCATTCACTATGTCTCAGTTTCTTCCCAGTCTGGCCCTGATACACTACCACTTAAACGTTTGGGGGTTGGTCAGATTTTTTTTTAAATGGTTTTGAAAGAAGTCACTTATGCTCACCAAGGCTGACTTTATTTAATCAAAAATACGGTAAAAATTGTATACTGAGAAATATTATTAGAATTTAAGATAACTGTATTCTGTTTGTCATCCTACAGAAATTTAATAATTTTTTAAATTTACAATGTGTTTAACACAATTACATATTTGAAAATGCAAAGAAATGCATACCCGACAGCAGAGAAACACTTTTAACATTTTTAACATTTAAAAAAAAAAAAAACAGTTCATGTTGTGTTATGTATTTTTGTCGACCTTTTGCATGTCTCGTTGCAAACCCACAATAACAATTAGCAACAAAATTTCCTTCTTTCATATTCCACATTAGCATTTCTCTGCCCATCTGCATTTTTCTCTTCTGAAAGGCAGATTGGTGTTATCTGTCCTTGACATTTCAGGCTCATTTTTCAAACCATTGTCTGTCTCTTTGTGGCATTCACTATGTCTCAGTTTCTCCTTGTTTGGAGAGTGTTTTGACTGCTTTTCGGTCATTCATTTTCACAGAACGCAGCCAGACTGCAATTATATTTAAAAAATGTCTGTCTGCAAACATGCTCAAAATTTGTCTTGACAACCTGAAAAACACATGTGAACAAACTTTTGTCTGTTATTGCTCCTCATTTTGACTCTTGTAGTGCTATTCATTTTATTCATTCCCACTCGTCCTTTTGTTATATTTCTGTTCTGTAGTTTTTCACCAATCTTTTTTTATGCAGGACTCTCCTGTCCCTCTCTCCTTCACCCTCACCCCTCTCCCCATCTCTCTCTTTTTATTATTTGATGGATGATCTGTGTGTAGGAGGATATTCTGGCTGTAATAGACAGACACGGACAGCTAAATGTTAAGGGCCTCATAAAACGTGCTTGGCCTCCCCCAATGCTCTCCATCCTTTAACCCGCTCCCAGCGTCCCTCCATAACTTGTTTTCTTAATTTCACGTCACCTATTCCTCCTCCTCATCTCTCTTATGCTTGTTTGTCCATTCTTCACCCTGACTTTTGGATATGAGTGTACATTGCAGATGATATTGATTGTCATTGGTTTCAGGAATTACAACTGCATTAGAACATGGGAATGAAATCCCCCTAAATTATCGCACTAAAAGGTGAATTGACAACCGAATTTAGCCACATGAGTGAAAATGCTTGTGTTTTGGATTTTAGTATAAATTTAAATTCACCACAATATTTGTCATTACAAATTATATTATCAGTACAACAGAGTGACAAGTTGAACTGAAAAATGAACATGAATTTCAGAAAGTCCTACAATTTGATTTGTCCCTCTTTTGCTCAAGAGTCCATAAACTCTACAAGTTTGTGTAAAATCTGATGATCTGATGTTTTAAGAGCAGCTTGAGCTTTAATGGAAGCAAGAATGTCTGACTTTTTCAAATATTTAGTCATTTTATTTGATTAGTGACAAGACATAGAGCCTTGAAGAATGTGAAGAAGTGTAAATAATATGCATATTTTACTACATAATATTACATACATATACATGTTATGTTAATAAAAATTATAAATATTCTTATTTTCAACTTTCAATGTAAACATTTATGTGCAAAAGTGACACAGTAATGCAAATATATGGAAGGTGTGTGCTTTCAAAGTGTGTGTGTGTGTGTGTGTGTGTGCGCACATGTTTTTCTATCCCGGTGGGGACTTGTGAATTCATACAGACTCATGGGGACTCGTGTCACCCTGGGGACCTTTAAATTGAGGTCCACATGGGGAAACAAGCTTATAAATCATACAGAATGAGTTTTTTGAAAATGTAAAAATGCCTGTAGTTTTGTGTGAGGGGAAGGTTTAAGTGCAGGGTTAGTGTAAGGGGATAGAAAATACAGTTTGTACAGTATAAAAACCATTACATCTATGGAAAGTCCCCACAAGGATAGTAAACCAAACGTGTGTGTGTGTTTGCACGTACTGTGAATAAGTGTATTATTTGATGTGAATCAGTGATCTCACTATTAATCCCTCAAACTGGAGTGTTTCTGTTTCAGATCACCAGTCTGTGGAGTGTATGAGGGATTTATAATGCATGAGCACTGCTGCATGTGTGTGTGTATGTGTGTGTGTGTGTGTGTGGAGTCTAAATTGGTCTATGCTTCATATCACTGTGAATACAATTACACTCAACCCTTCACCTCTTTCACAATACCACAACCTTTTTATTGTGGTATTGTGCCTTAGGGGTATTGTATGACCAGTATCTCCCTCTCTGTGTTGTCTTTGAGTTTTTAACATGCTTTATCATTATTCTCACAAAATTCTATGGTTTAGTGATAATTCAATTGAGTTCAATTCAAATCTATTTGTGTAGCACTTTTCACAATACGTATTATTTCAAAGTAATGTCCATATGGCAGTAATATACAGCCATAATATGTTACGTGGTTAGTTAACATCATGTATTTAGTTAATGTATTTAGCAGACACAAGGAACCTGTTAGGCAGCAATTAAAATTCGTAATGATTAGAATATAAGGATAGTTTTTGTAAGGCCTCTTTGATCTGCTCATGAAGCCGCAATTCAGGAACTCTAACAAAACTGATGCCATGCAACAACACTCATATAAACTTTCTAATCTGAAGAGAAGATCTCAAAGAAAACCATTTGCTCAACTGTTGCTTCACCCATCCTTCCCTCCTGGGCATATGGCCCGGGTCACTGAAAGCTGGTCAAGAACTCAAGTTACTACACTTGCATATTGTGGTTATTATATCTTAAGAATTTATGATTTTAACCTTTTCATGTTTAGTATCATTTTATGTGTCTTAGTGCAATTGGTAAAATGGTCTAAATTTCACAGCATTCACTTATATTATGAGAAAGATTGAAATCTTTTGAAGAATTCTGTCCTGCTGCTGAGGGGTGGGTCTCCCTCAGGGTCTGTGAGAATGTTTTCTCTTCTTCGGCCAGGTGTGACCCTTGGGTCACGGGATCCTGACAAATCAAAAGGTCCTTTATGTTTTTACAAATGATTTGAAGATTTCTCTGTTCTGGTCTGGATATATAAGGAAAGTGGCAAGACATTAATTTGGGATTCTGTAACCAGAAAAGCCCCACACTGGAACTCTGCACTAGAACTCTCACATGCAGCTGTGTGTTTCTCTGCTGTCGGGTATGCATTTCTTTGCATTTTCAAATATGTAATTGTGTTAAACACATTGTGCTCATAGAACACACACTATAGTTGTTTGTGCTACTACATGTGCACATAGACTTTTTTTTTTAAACTCTTGATTGCTTTGCTCTAAGTGTTATATGAAATATGAATGCTGTGCATTCTAGACCATGTGTCTTGTGTAAAATTAGTATAACTGTAACACTGGAATGGTCCAGCAATTTCAAGTTACATGTGTGATTATGTTGAATTTGTTTGTCTCCTACATGGAACATTCGGCTATTTCCCATATAGCTACAGTAATCCATGTACAGGAGCATAGAATTGCCATGTGGCTTCAATGTGATTCACAATTGCATTATGTCTTCTGAACTGGCTTCTATTTGTTTAATTATGTAATTGGCCTGACACATTCTTACCTGACAAATAAAATGTTATATTTGATTTATACGGAATTCTCCTGAAATCATTATGACTAGTACATCATGTGGTGGCCAATGTTACCTCAAATCTGTGTCCAGGATAGAACAGACTAAAGGCTCATGACTGAGCGGGGTAGTAGGAACGCCATTGGAGATCTTTTGAATTTTGAATTTTTTGTTCTGAGCAAGCAGTCGGTGGCCGACATAGAGGTTAAATTACCCTGTATCCTCTGACTAATTTTGGACTCTGATCCATGTATGGCCGACATGAGACTCAAATGCGACATTGGGTCCCAGATGAACGAATAATTGAAAGTATGTCCAGAATAATCAAATATCTAAATTAATGATTAACCATTATTTGTGATCAGTTTTTAAATTAGAAATACAGTCTAAATTTAATGATCACTTGAAAATTGGAGTCAGATTAAACACATAGCTAGGCTAAAATTGAAACTGATAAATTAAGTGAACTTTGCAGAAGAGCAAGTAAAAGACCTACAGTACATGCATTATACCTTCGCACACGCCGTTGGATTCTATAGTTGGGCCAACGGGTGGTCCTTACATTTTGTATATCAGTCCAAAGTTGGCGTTATCTGAAATCTATTCAAGTGTCGGCATCGTCTGAATTCTTTGCAGGTAGACAGAAACAGGAATCGATAGAAACAGAAGAGTGAAAGGAGAAGAATTAGTGTAGCTGCTGTTCATAGGTTTTCAGGAAAAATATGATCATGTGTATTTGGTTTTATTTCATAAGATATAAATACAGTACAAGTTTATGAGAATCATTATCTATTATCTATAAAGATTTCAGCATCTCATCGTCTCTGTGTCAGGGGTGTGAGTCAACATTGCCTGAGTTAATATGAAACATTAACACTCAATTTCTTGCAAAGCGCTCTCAGACCTCTGAAAGAAAGCGGCAGTGCGAAAACACCTTTAATGTGCTCTTTGATTCTTTCCCACTGTCTTGCTGTCCCAAATGTTCTCTGTTTCTCTCATTCACACGCATCTCTCCTCGTCCATGTGCTTTCACACCTTCACATGAAGCCTATGACATCTCATTCACACGCATCCCTCCTCGTCCATGTGCTTTCACACCTTCACATGAAGCCTATGACAACTCACCTTATTCTCAAAATGAGTCATGTCACTTTCAGAGATTGTCAAGACATCCTGATCCATGCTAACATCACAGAGCTCAGCATGTGCTGCAGTTTTTCGTGGCTGTCACAGGTGGTGGACCAAAATTTGTGCAGACAGACATGTTGGTGGTTTCTTACGGCTTCATTAGAAGTTACAAAGATACATAAGACTGTCATGAGCATTTTACTTGTACATATCTTTTGTATGCATCTTCATATCCTTCCTTCTTTCTCATTCTTGCACAGCATTGTGTGGTTATTAAGATGGAGCCGGCCCTGCATCCCAAGGTACCATGTGAGATTCTGTTTATTAGGAGGAGGACCAACGGAGGGAATTAATGGGGAAAGACGAGAGAGATAAGACGAGGAGTGTTTTACTTGAGGGATTTTGACGGTCACCCATTAAAGAGGAGGAAAAATGGTGAGGGAGGATGGGATGTGCAGAGTGAGAGAAAATGAAGATTGATTGAGGGATGTAGACGGAGGAGGAGGAGGGGAGAGAAAGACACAGTGGAAGCTGAGTCGGCACATTGAAGCAGCTATGAGGGAAATAATTGAGGGCCCTACTGTGTGTGTAAGTAATAAAATAAACGAGAAAAGTTTGCTTAAGTCATAAAAAAAGCACAAAAAGACACTTTTTCATTTCTTTATGCATTCCTTTCTATTGTCCTTTGTTTTGTCCTGACATTTTTGCTCTGTTCCTAAACTACAGAGGCAGCATTATAAGGCATCATGGGCATGTTCCTGACGTGACGGCAACAAGGTACGCAGCTTAATTATCCTGTTTTCTAAGATACTTCATTTTAGCCAAATTCTAAGTCAGCACTGCATGCATCCTTAGTGGACAAGCTCAGTTGAAAAATAAGTCCAAAATGAAGGATGAGGCGAGAGAAATGTCGATTATAAATTAACTTGCATTTCATTCAATACTTAAAAGTATTGATGAACAAACAGTCCGGTGTAATTAAAAATGGATTATTTCACCCAATATGTGTATGATATATTTTATGCTTATTGGAGAATTGTGCTGTTAGCTTAGCAACGTGCTAATGTCAAACGCCTTTGAAATCAATTATCAGTCGAGTCTCCTGTGTGGCTGTTTGTGCTGAATTTGCTGCCTGTGGAGAGTGTTCAAATCAGGTGCTTGTGAGGTTATTGTGCTGCCTGTGTAGGCAGCAAGGCAGCTACTGAGGTTTGGAACAGTGCCTGTTTTTCTGCCCCAGTAGTTCTTGTAGGCAACATTTATACATACATTTTTATATACTTGGATATACCTTGAAATGTACAACATTGTTGACAGCATCCAAAACTTAAAAACATGTGTTATAATTATATTTTACAATTATATACAGTAGTTGTTTGTTTTTGAGGCACTGAGACTCTAAAGCTAACCACTTCTCAACAATATAAATGTAATAGAAAGATAAATGTATAGAGACAAAATTTTAGTTAAACAAAAATTGTATATGCCTATTTAACTTTTTCTCCTTGCTCAAATACAATAAATTCATCCTATTAATTCAATTTTCTATAAGCCTAAACAGATTCGTAATCATTTGTCTCTAAAGTTGCTCATATGTAAAATGCTTATGATTTAGATGCTAAATTAAAAACTTAAGTTGATCAGAAGTGACAGTAAAGACATTTATAATGTTGCGTACGATTTTTTTGTTTCAAATAAATGCTGTTCTTTTGATCTTTCTGTTCATCAAAGAATCCTGAAAAAATTATTTTTCTATTAAGCAGCACAGCTGTTATCAGCATTGTTAATAATAAGAAATGTGCACCAAATCAGCAGACTGGAATGATTTCTGAAAGATCATGTGACAGCAGTAATGATGCTGAAAATTCAGCCTTGCCAACACAGGAATAAATTAAAAATTTTAAAATACATTAAAATAGAAAACAGTTATTTTAATTTGTTATAATATTTCACAATATTAGTGTTTCTAATGTATTTTTGATTAAATAAATGCAGCCTTGGTGAGCATAGGAGAATTCTTAAAAAAAAAAAATAGTGACCACAAACTTTTGAATGTAAATGTACTGTATATGTATGTACTATACAGAGTATATTTATCTTATCTCTGGCATTTTATTGTACATACACAGTCAGTGTGTTCATATCAGTAGTAGTTGTATCAGTACACGCGTATACAGTAGAGAAAGACAGCATGAGGAGCTAGAGAGAGACATGAGTGGAGGAAGTGGTGGCCTGAGGAACTGTCACATGTCTCTCTGAAGGACAGCTTCCCAATAAATGCCACTTCCCATCAGGCAGTAGGGCTGTCACTGTTTCTGACTATTACTGAAACTATGCCACTTTATTTCATAAAAGAGAGAGAGAGAAAGGAACAAAAGAGAGGTAAATAAAAAAGGGGTGTCCTGAGGAGGGTGGGGAGAAAATAACACAAGAAACAGGATGTGGCTGACAGATAGAAGAGGATGAGAGAAAAAAGAATGTAAATGTGCAGTCATTCTGTAGATGTTTATTCAAAGAGACACTGAGCTTACAAGATGGAGAGATGGATGGATTGATGATGAAAAGAGGGATGAGGAGGCAGACATTGTCTGACTTTAGGTAGTGACTTTCTCTGTGTTCTGAATCTTTCCTCTAAAAAAAATATTTCCTTCTTATGCAGTATAGTGAATGATTTGTCTTTCCTGTTCTTGACTTTTTGTCATACACAAGTCCTTGGCATGTTCTAGAACTGGAACTGCTTACACTTCACATAATAGGCCTGTTGGTGGCACTTGGGCTTCTGTTAATCAACTATAGTTTCATCAAACGCTAAAGCGTGGATCAATATGCAGTACGTAAATAAGAGTAAATTAAACACTGCTTAGAATTAATGAGACGTCTTCCATTTTAGCCAATTCACATTTGTGTTAAAAGAAATAAATAAAAATGTCCAATTAAATTTGAGCTTAAGACGCACACAATCTATAGCAATGCAATGGCAAATCTCACACTGTAAAGTGTGTAAGTAAAAAATAATAATAATAATAAATCATAAAATGTTAATAATAAATAAAAATGTTTTGAGCCATTCGTTACTGTTTTGTACACATTGCCATAATAATTATAATTCAAATGCATTTTGTTTTATTGACCACAAACTTAATTTCTTCTTTTTTTTTTGCTGTCTTTCAGTCATACATTCCTGTCAATTGTTCATTCTCTTAATTCACTTTTTTTTATCTTTCTTTCTTTCTTTCTTTTTTTCTTTCTTTCTTTCTTTCTTTCTTTCTTTCTTTCTTTCTATTATTTGCAGTTGGTGTGGTAAACTACCTTCAAAACTATCTTCACAATTTTAGGGATAGTAAGTCTTTTTTTCTTTCATCAAGGATGCATTAAATGAATGAAAAGTGACAGTAAAGACCTTTAGAAACATTAAGTACATATTAGAATGATTTCTGAAGGATCCTGTGACATCACAAGAATAAATTACATTTTAAATTATATTGAAATAGAAAAAAAAGTTCTTTAAAATGTTTTAAGTATTTCCCAATATTGCTGTTTTCACTATATTTTTAATCAAATGAATCCAGCCTTGGTGAGCATTAGGGCTTCTTTCAAAATATTAACAAATCTTACTGACCCCAAACTTCTGATTGGTAGTGAATTTCTTCACATTTTTCAGTTACAACATACTGTATACTGCAGAGGCTTCACACACTACAGAGTGATTCACTTACTTACAAACATTCATTCATTATGGAGCACTATATACTCACTCACCTCTGCCTATAAACAAGCACACCCATAAACAAGTGCATACTCAAAAGAAATCCCTTCACTCAGATACAAAATTCATACTATGTCTCTTTCCACGCTCTCACACACACACCTAGGCTTCTTTTAGTCGAGTGAATAATTACTTTGCCAAAGGGCACAGCTATGATCCCTGACTGGTAATTAAAGTCCTGTCAGTGAATTTAAATCACTTCCTCTGATTCACAGCACCTCACTCTGAAGTGGAGATGTCCTTTACAGCTGCTCCACTGAGAGAGAGAAAGAGATTTCTACTGCTGTCACAATGATCGACTCGCGACGCCTGTTTTAGCTTTGTATGTCTGGAGGCATGTAGGTGTGGGGTGTGAGATTGCACCGCTATCATAGATTCTGTCTGACACAATGTAAAGCTTGTCCAGGTGAGTATAAAGGCAGATTGCTTTAAAATAGGTAATTCAGTGTCAGGAGACACACTTAAAAATGGATCATTCCGACCCTGCAAATTCTACATTCATTTGTTAAGTAATTTGGCAGCCGTAAAGATCCTGCAGTTATGCTAGTGAAGTACTTGGTTGAAAAAATAATGATTAAAGTTATAATAATAATAAATGTAACTACTTTTGATCATTACTGCTGGGATTTACAATGATTTGACCATTTTAGGAGTTTTAGGCACTCCAATGTGAATCATGCCCAAGAAACACACACTATGTTGTAAAATCGCTGTAAAATCTGTGTGTAGCCTCTCATTGCTTATTTTATTTATCAATTCATTTATTTATTTATTTAAATAATATATTGATTTCACATTTATTGTCTTTTCAGCTTCTGGACTAAGACCAAAATAAGCCCTTAGTTATTTGAAAGCTTCCGAGTTGGATACAGCAGTTGTTCAAGGCTTTGTTATGTGTTTTGTTGGCTTCCTCGGAAGTCTCTGGAAGAGATTTTGTCAAGCAAGATCATTAAAAACAGACCAAGTCATTGATTCAAGGTGAAAGGTAGTGTAACACTGTGGAGACAAACACATTTGCTGTAAGAAAAAAAAAAAAAGAATGAAACCTTTGAGGAGTCAGTCAAGCATCTCTCAAATGAGCTATTTAATCTCAATCTACATTTCTACAAAGAGTCAACTTTTTTTTTCTTTCAGCCAATATAATGCGGTAACGCTTTAGATTACAACCCGCAAAGAACTATGTAAGTATACTGAATTTACGGTGTACGTTTCTGTAATTATAGTGTACCTATAAAGAACATACGTGTAGGTATAAGGGAACAATGTGTTACGTTTGGGTAATAAGGGGGTAACAACCAGATATGCAACCTGCAAAGAACTGCGCAAGTAAACTGAAGTTACAGTGTAACTTTTTTGTAATTATAATGTACCTATTCAGTACCTCCGTGTAGGGAATAATATGCGAAGTTTGGAGAATAAAGGGGTAACAACCTGTAAAATTACAAATCATTTATACTGTAAGTATTTTGAAACTAAGAGGTGCTTATTCTAATATTACGTGGTATGTATGGCCTAAACAACAATCTTATGTTTGGGAATGATTTAGAAAGACGATATATACTTTTTATAATTTTATATTGGTATTTTATTATAGGCGTATAGGTATTTTTTAACCATGGGGTACACATGCTATTATTAAAGGATGGACATGATGGAGAATACTGAACAACAAAACTGGACATCTAGTGAAATGAGTTAACGAGTTTCTGCTATGATTTATAATTCACAAGTCTACGTACCTTATGAAAGCTTATTCGTCGATTTAAGCAACTTCACACCAGCAACTTCTCAACACCACTATCACCAAATAACTTTGCATGATATACCATCAAGGTTCAACGCAGCTTAAAACAAAAAAATACATGATACACCATTCAATACATACAACAGTGGATGTATACTGTGGTGTTTTTATAGCAAAAAAAAAAAATGTAGAGGGTTTAATTTGGTCATCAAACAATTAAATTAAAACTAGTGCAATATTTTTCTCTGTAATGACTGTGCAAATATACACTTGTTTTGTGTTTAAGTCCAACTGGTTCCCCCATTGTTCCATGTAATTACAGGGTAAATACAACATTTGCGGGCTGTAAATTAAAGTGGTGCTTTGTTCCCCCCTTGTTCCATGTAGTTACAGGGTAAATACAACATTTGCGGGCTGTAAATGAAAGTGGTGCTTTGTTCCCCCCTTGTTCCATGTAGTTACAGGGTAAATACAACATTTGCGGCTGTAAATTAAAGTGGTGCTTGTTCCCCCCTTGTTCCACGTAGTTACAGGGTAAATACAACATTTGCGGGCTGTAAATTAAAGTGGTGCTTTGTACTGTAATTACAAAAAAGTTACGCTGTAAATTCTGTTTACTTACGCACTACATTGCGGGTTGTAATCTAAAGCGTTACCTATAATGCTAATAAATACACAATACATTCTAATGAGATTATTATTGTACACACGATTTCCTCAAAATTCTCTCAAAATAATTTCAAATGAGAAATTATCCATTAAAAGGCTGTTGGAAGAAATTAATATGTGCTGCTCTGAACCATCTGTTAAAAGACTCACACCTTTTTTAGGTTTAAAGAGGTTTCAGATCTTTTGACGGCAAGATTGAAATCTTCATTACAATTTGATTCATCTTATTACATCCATTGAGAGTTCGAGTTTTCAGATCAATGGAATATTGTACTCGTACTGTATAATCCAGCCATTAATTTGATTTTGAAAGGTCTGTGGGAGATTATTCTAATTAAATTACAATGATTAGTTTATTCATGTCATCTTATTCTGGCCCCTGGGGCTGTTTCTCTTCTTTTATTCCTAACAGCCTTGCAGATGCTCATTCATTTTGTTTTCTTACACCAGATCTCTCTCTCTCTCTTTGCCTCTCATATTTTTTCATTGAGTCTTTGGTCTTCCTCTCCTTCCATTTCACTTTCTGGTCAACTAAAACATAGTGCTGTGTTTTCTCTCTCTCTTTCTCTATCTTCTGGTGTGTGTTTGAGTAAATATTGAGTATTGAGGAAGCGCTGTGAGTAGCAGTTGGATTGTGTGCTAGTGACTTTATCTTTGTAAGCCCAGGCTGTGCTAATCTCTGTTGTTGACGTCACAGTCACCTATCCCTGTCTCGACACTTTCCCGGCGTCACAGCGATCTGGAGTAGCTATTACAATGCCTATACATGGAAACCCTTCCGAAATGTTTGTGCTCAACTTTTTGTTGTCTGTTCACAATTCTGAGGCAAAATATTGTTAATGAAAGAACAAGAGAGAAAAAAATATTCACACATATTTGAATTTGATGTACAGAGCTATGCTAATGACTAGCCTCTGGACTCATTTGGTTTCCAGGTAACCGCTCTCATAATTGGTTTTCATAGGCATGGAGGTCTTCATCTTCCTACTCATCTTGCTCACTCTCTCTGTCTTTCTTTTTTCTGCATTGGACTGCTTTTCATTTGATGCTTTTTTTCTTTGAGTATCCGGGAACCTTTTTGTGGATTCTTCAGGTTGGATCATAAACTAGAGAGAGTACATCAATATTGATGATTCGTTATGAAAATCAGGCCAACAATTCGTGGCAAAGGGAAAGTAGCACTCAGTCCACCAGATTCTGCGTTCTCATGGTCTGCTGTTAATGCCAGATTTGCCAATCTATTCCATCAGGTCAAAATTCATAACAGACTAGACTAGTCTGTAGTTGTCATCTGAATTATTTCAAATATTAGCACTTATTAGCATCTTCTGCCATGGTCTTATATTAATGGGATAGTTTGCCCTAAAATGAAAATTCTGTGATCGTTTACTCACCCTCAAGTTGCCCCAAACCGGTATGAGTTTCTTTTTTCTGATGAACACAAATTAATATATTTTGAACATATATAACAGTCACAAGCCTGTTATAGGACTTGTTATCTTCCTCACCACTGGGGGCAGTAGAGGGCAACATGTTTTTTTGTATAAGTCAAGTCATATGGTAGAAGGAGAGGATGTGGCATGCAAAAGCTAAAGCATGGCCTTGCCATATGCTTCTTGAGTCCTTGTTGGGAAACCTGTGTTTTAATGCTCAACTGAAAGTAAGTGATGTTATATTGAGTATGAAATGTGTCTAACTTATTTCTCTTTTGGTTTTGGAAGTGTTTGAATTATAATATTTGGACTGTTTGTTTATTATGGCTTCTTTGATTGTTGTAGAAGGACTTTTTGTGTGTTACCTGGAGGATTATGGTCTCTGACCATACATAGTCTTCTCTTCAATGCATCAGGCAAATATCACCTTTGTACAGCTGTTCCATGACCTTTGAGGCTTGAGTACAGCATGAAAAGGGATTAAGATATCAAATTGGCTGGAGGATTTGGATGGAGGATACTCTGGACATTGTGAGAACTTGGAATTCAGATAAGACTTTATTCACTCCATTGCAGCTAATTCATCATTCATGGACATTCATGATCTGTCTTCAATTCTATTTACATTTTGGTTCTCTTCGTGTGTTTTGATTTGATGAGCATAATGTTGCTATGCTTACTTGATTTTTTTCTAAATATAAATATGATATTTTGCATTCAATGAGAGGTTCTGATTTGTTTTACGCTTTGTTAAATGGATTATGTTATTGCAGTAGGTTACCTTTTTCAAATAAGTTGTATGACTAGTGATGGGTTTAGTTAAATCAGAAACGGTTATACATCTTCCAAACCGTTTACGGTAGCCATTGATTTCCATAGCATGGAAGAAAATACTATGGAAGTCAATGGCTACTGTCAAATGTTTGGGCACTAACATTCTTCAAAATGTCTTCTTTTTGTGCTCAGGAGGAAAAAAAATACAGGTTTGAGACAACTCGAGGGCTGAGTAAATTATGACAGAATTTACATTTTTGGGTGCAAGTATGCATCCATTTAAAGAAATGTTCCGGGTTGAATATAAGTTGATCTTTATCGACAGCATTTGTACCGTAATGCCTATACCACAAGAAATAATTTTAACACGTCCCAGATTGTAGACAGATCCCTCCAAACCAAAAGATTCTTACAATGAAAATGAACTGGGCCAGTGATTCTAGAAGGTTTGAAAGCAAAAATGTGAAGCCCGTATATTTGTACATCCTTCAGTGAATTATTAATTAAAAACCTGTTTATTGTTTGAATTTATTATTTCAGTCAAACTTCTTGAGTTGGCAGCACTTTACACTTTTTGAGGTGGAATGAAATATGTGGTTATGCATTATCAAATGCTAAGTGAAGACTAGAGTTCTACACATTCAAGGTCAGTAAGCAATTCTGTTTCATGCCAACATGCATAATATTAATCTTGTGATTATACTTTTCAAGCTGTGTATTTTATTGTTTATTGGTCTGTATACTTCCAAGTGACTTTAATTGTAATTTAACCATTCAGACCAATAGCTATACCGATAACTATTAATGTCCACAATAATGCATGATAACATTCTATTTATAATAAGCATACACTGAAGTTTTGTCATCTGTCACTTTAAATGCTCCAGCTCTTTAAAGCAGGATGAATTCTGACTGGCTGTCAAAGTTTTTTATCATTCATCAGCTGAAAAAAAAAAAAAAACGTTTTGAAAGTGATTCCAACAATATTGTTTCTCTATACTGTAATGATTATAACTGTGGTGTGGACTCTGCTTTTCTTTGAAAATTAGAATTATTTTATACCTGTATCTTTATGGTTATCGTACTTGGTGTGAACGTGCCTTTATTTTATTTATATTGGAACAAGTCAATTTTTTTTCTGTTAACAGCATGATTCCACATATGCTGTCAATAGGGTTTAACTTTTAACCCGAAAGATTCCATGATGTAGTGGACGTACCAACTTTTATCATCAACCTGTATAGTACCGTCCAACAAATTTGTTCATAATAATGAGTACTAATGTTTTAGTTTACTGAGCATCTTTCTTATGATCATCTGAAAGTGTTTCTCACATGTGCCTTGTATCACAACAAGGCCTGCCTGTAATTGTTGTTGTGGGCTTCCTCTCGATGTGCTCTGAGGATGTAGTGTTATTCCTGATTTCACACCTCCCAGCGCGTTTATTAAAACTCCCAAAAGAAGGGTTGGTGTTTTGTTTTTGTTTTTTGCTTCATGCTTTATGGACATGTTTTATGCTTTGTGTATAATTTATTTAAATGTCAAAGTTGTTAATGTTTCTAGATGAACTTGAAAATCATAATCAGTTTCTTAAAGGCCTGGTACATTTCTCCAGTGGCACAGCAGACAGTTTTTTTTTTTTAAATTCTAAAACATATCAGCTTTGCTCAAGAATATTAATTGCGTGATGAAATATCTGTAATTTATATGCTGCTTGTAATAAGTTTATCTCATCAGTATATGCATATACAGTTTGCATTATTATTATTATTTTATCTTTTTTCTTGTGATAGCAATATAACAAAAGTTGTTTCTTGTGATCTGGATTTTCTCATGATTTTCTTGATTTTTCTCCCCGTTTTTCTGGTTGGTTGCAAAGCATTTAGTCGACGCCTCCGTCTCTTGAGTTGACTGGCAGTAAAACTGACCACTTGTTCAGGGTCACTATAGTGTCTACAATGACAAAAGTTGAATTTGAAGTGGTTTATCACTGACAGACATGAAGCAGCTTTTATATTGAACTTACAAATGGCTTTAGTGACCTCCAGAACAAGAGAAAACAAGATCGTAAGGAATAACAACTTAAAGGCATAGTTCACCCAAAAATGAAAATTCTGTCATTAATTACTCACCCTCATGTCATTCCAAACCCGTAAGACCTTCTTTCATCTTAGGAACAAACATATCTTAATTTGTGTTCCGAAGATGAACAAAGGCCTTACAGGTTTGGAACGACATGAGGGTGAGCAATTAATGACAGAATTTTTATTTTTGGGTGAACTATCCCTTTAGGGCTGAATCCAATTTTGCTTAGATCTGGAAAAAAGTATCTTATCTTATTTGTTTTCGAATCACTAGAAAACAAATAATAAGACAACGTCTCTGCATAAGGAATTATGTATGGCTGCCTTTAAACTTGAATGGTTGATGAATGATTGCATTTTAATAACAGCTTATTGATCAAGTTTCTTCAATGGATGTTTATGAATGATGTCTGTACAGAATGGGAAGTGACCAGAAACAAAATTGTATTACATCAAATTCAGTTTCTGAAGGCTGATCATTCATACAGTTGCTCTCTTATCATCAGATTGCATGTAGATTCATTTAATGATCGTATGCCTTGTCGTAAAACTGCTGACTTATGCGATAACCCAAAGTAGCTGTCTGATATTCTGTTATTTATTGATTGTGTAGATCTTTCAGAAATATTTAAACTATGTTCAATAGCCCACTGTCTTTCTTTATTCAGCTCCTGTATTTGTTGTACTCCTTCCCTCTTAAACTTGTTTATCTCCACTTATCTTTCACTCTTTTGCCAGTCTTTCTTCATGCTTTTTTTTATCTGTTCTGTTTTTGCTTGCTGTGTGATGTGCTGTGGGGCGCCACTGCTGGTTTGTTTTGAATTATGTTATTAACGTTGGGTTGAGCGGGAGCACACAGCCCAAATTAGAGCAGTTTCATCACTCTCTCCAAGATTATCCTTAGGCAGGCTGTGCAAGAGGCCAGATTGGGAGATGAGAGAAAAGAGTGAGAAAGACGAGAGAGCGGAGGGCATTTAGGGACATAAAATAATATATATAAAGACAAAAAGAACAGAGGGGGAAGCTGAAGTTGCTGTCAGATACAATGTTGTAATCGATCAGCTTTACAACATCATTTAAGCTCATTTGCATGCAATGGAATGTCAGGTTTAATTGTGATCCTGGACATATTTGATGGCAATTATGTCCAAGAACGAAAAGAAAGTAAGAGAAACTTTGTAGCAGTAGATGTTTTGAGTTCACGGTGGCACTGTTTAAGTGCAATTTATTGTATAGTTTCACTGTTTCAGTCATTCTGCCATCTCTTTCTCTCTCATTCCATCTCTTTCTCCGTGTCCCTGTGGACTATTGCCTCCTGTTTTTCCCGCTTCTTGCCATAGGCACTGAATACAAGTATGCAAATAGAGCGATAACATGGCCTTTCATGTCGTGCTCATGTCATCCCCTCTGTCAATCAGCAGTCAAAACAAGACGAGACCTGAGACGACAGTCACTTTAGCCCTCTGAGCTCGAGAACCAAACTCAGTGCTTTCCTTCTAATTTATTCAGATTTTTTTTAGTCAGATGTCAGAAAACCACAATAAATGCCACCATTGTCATCCATACACTATATCAACATGACACACACGTAAAATAAACAATGTAAAAATATAGAAATAAACAGTAAACCTCAAATGAACCAGAGAATAGTCCACTGTATGTCTGACATGTAATACAGCTTCATCCGCTTCCCAGGAGTTGGATTATTGTATATATCTGTATTCATATATATATATTATTTTTTTTTATATCAATTTATAAATATTCATTTATTTATGTATTTATGTGCAGTATATGTCTGTTCAGTACGTGTTGTACCACATTTCATTGTACAATTTGTTGCTTACAGAGGACGCTAGCTCAGTTCTGGTTCTACGGATTGACCAGGTGTCCGATGCTCCATCCAAGCCCGACAGGCCAGCCAAAGAGCCTGTCGCTATGACAACTGAAGAGTTCTTCCACTTCAACTTTTATCATTGCCTTGGCAACGCCCAGCAGTGCGTGACAGTGTTGTGTCCTTATCCCTCTTCTGCAGTCAGAGGGAGATTCTGAGTTGTTTTGGAGACATTTCCCCTGGATATAATGGTATCTGTTCCTGTAGGGGACTGCGTTGTGTATGGGTATAAACAGATTTGCAGCCAGCTTTGTGGGTAAGTAGCATTCAAAGTGCTACCATTACCTGAAACAATTAGAAGCAAATTAGGATTGATTTCTAAACTGTACATTTTAGTGCAGCCCTCTTGTGCTCATATTCAGAGGTTTAATATAGACACACAATAGTCAGAAAACCCTTGTATGAAATCACCAGTGGAACACTTAATGTTTTGTTGTTAGCTAAGTGTGAGAGCAGTATAAAGGAGGGCTCCAAAACATCCTGCGACCATGAGAAGAGAAGGAACTACTAGGGGTTTGCTGAAGATGTTTCTTGAGGATCAGACCGAAAGAGAGAGAGATAGACAAAGTGAGTGGGAAAAAGAGAAGGAAGGAAGAGTGAATGAAAGAAAGTGAAAAACGGAAGGAATGAAGGAAAAAAGAATGACACAAAAGAGAAAAAAGAACGAAAGAGAAAAATGAATGAAAAAGAGATTAGCTCAAGTGCAAAAGGGATGCAAGGAAGAAAGCATACAAATGAAAGAAAGTGAACAAAAAAAGAAATATAAAGAATGAGCAAAAAAGGATTCTCTATATTTCAAATAGAAAGAGAAAGAGAAGGAAGGGAGGTTGAACTGAAGAAAGTGAAAGAAGGAAAGAGAAAAATGAAGGAAGATCGAATGAAAGACAAATTAATTGAAGGAAGAAAACAAGTTAAAGTGAACAAAGAAAACAGAAATATAAAGAATGAATGAAAAAGAAAGTGAACGAACAAACAAAAGAGCGTGAGAAAGAATTAACGTTAAAAAGCAAACAAAAGTAAAATAATGACTGAAAGAATGAACTAATGATTGAGAAAAAATGAATGAAATGAAACTGAACAAACAAATAAATGAATGAATGGAAAAATAAACAAAAAATGAAAAAGAGAATGATCAAATGAAAGAATGAATGAAAATGAGTGACACAAAATGAAGTTGAACGATTGAAAGAATACGAACAAAATAGAACCAATAAAAGTTGAGCAATTGCACCATTATGTGAGTGTGTGTGCACTTGTGTGCAGCCAGTAGTGTAGTTAAACTGCAGGAGATTAGGAAACTCAGTCCAGACCAGCACCTGAGGGAGAAGAGAGCAGAGAGCTGTGAGCCCCAGCACTCAGTTCATCAGCAGGGCAGACGGGGCATGCTGCACTGGGCAAAAGCCTGGAGCACTGACAGAGGTGTTTTATTTTCATGTGTCTGACTGAGAATTAGACTGAGGCAAATTTGACATGACCAGACTGGCCAAACATTTCGACATGGTTTAGGAAGCAACAGAGACAGATCAAAGCATCACAGTGTGGATCAAACGTTCAGTTACACAGATCAGACACAGACCTGTTATAGCAGTCACAGGTGACTCTTCTTCTACCTTCTTTAGCAATTACAGGGTACAAAATGAACACTGAGATGGAATCGCTACATGGATTAAGTCGGATTGTAAGAATGATAGTCAGATATAAGTGATGTAAAATCAAACCATCTACTAAGCTGAATGGCGATAATGACTTTTCATCATCATACATTAAACTGTGATGTCTAAAGTTTTTGTTCAACCTCATGTGTGGGTTTTTTTTTTTTTTTTTTTTTTTTGCTGTTTTACCAAGAGATGGAAACCAGCTTATATATGATACTACAAGTTTCCAGATGACCTGCTGGTGATATTGTCAGGTAATTTTGCATTTGTCATTAGAGTAAGGACCATACACACAATAACAGTGGTACACAGGCTATTGTCAAGGTATTCTGCAGCTTTGCCTGTATGTAAAACAATACATTTCAGATTAGAGGGAGATAAGCAGTATGTGTTTAAAAACATGGATAAACTGATCTATCCAGCAGGATATTTCCGTCTTCATAACTCTAAATTGCATGGAAACCCACAGGGATGTATTCACCGTACTGAATTTAACTTCAGGCAAAGAGTTTTTTTTCCTTTGTGGGCTCATAAAAAGCCCCCCCCCAACTCTCTCGGTGAGACGACACTTTGATGTTCCATATTGTGCTTTTATGTTACTCTATTTAGCATCCTGAGTTTGTTTTTCAATCTTTTTCTGTGATTCTCTCCTCTTCCCCTCCCCTATATTCATTCTGTCCCTTTCTCATCTGTTTGTTCCCGGTCCATCTCCTGCTCAATTTCTCATGTTGTGCATCACCCCCCACCGCCTATCCTCACTCATTCTCCTCTTCATTCTGTCATGTACACCTGCTCCTCACTGCAGACGTCATAACTCCCACTGCTGTCTTTTACCTTCCATCCTTCCTCTCTGTCTTTCCTCTTCCATCATTTCTCCCCTGACGACTTAAGTTCACCTGGCCTGTTTTCACTCTGTCTTGATTTGTCCGGTAACATAAAAGGTCTGCCCATGTTTTATCTAAATCCACTTGAATTTTACATAACTGATTTTCCTTCACAATAAACAGTGTCTTCATTGAAGGTCAGCTTGAATGTCGTTCATCTAATGTGGTAATTTTACATCCAGAGAAGTCCTTGGCCAGGTAAATCTCAGAATGTAATGCAAGCTCTCCCAGTGTAGTATGATTAAATTATGCAAAATTAACAATAATATTTCTCTTTTTTTTCTCAATGATAAACCGGCTGACTGTAAGGGAATGTTCAAACAAGGACGAAGCAATCATGCATTCAGCAGAACAGTTATCACAGCACAAAGTCAGGAATCCTGACCAAACAAAACATCTTTTCTGCTCTTCCCTAACTGTCAGAATAATAGAGAGATCGGGCTCAATGCAGACTCAACATCTCTTTTTCGGTGCTGTATTTTTAATTAAAGTGCTTTCTGTCCTGCTTTCGTTCTTTCTCATTGATATTAGGGAGTGGAGGCTTTTATCTTTTTGTGAAATCTGGTAATTTTGCTCTTAGACTTTTGCATTCTGCACTTACAGTACTGGCTTTCTTTTTAGTCTTCTTTTTGTGTCATCCTTTACTGTTTTTGTGTTTAATATACAGAGGTGAAAAAAGTGTCAAGTGAGGCATGCTGTGTTAATTTTGTGTGTTAGTTTGTGTTAGCTGTGTTTGTTTTTGGAAAAACAAGCTACAATCTTAAAAGTAAAGGTTCAAAAGGGGGTTTGTAGCAATGCCATAGATCCACAGTTTTTGGTTCCCCAAAGAACCTTTCAGTGATTTGTTCTTAAAGTTTTTTTTTCTTTAATAATTTAAAGAACCTTTTTCCACTCTAAAGAGCCATTTGTGCAATGGAAATGTTCCTTGTTTATTAAAGAACCACTGATGCCATGGAACCACAGATGCTTAAAAAAAGAACCATTATTTTTTAAGAGTGTACACCAAATCAGCAACCTCTTCCACCTCTGCATAACAGCCTGCGGTGACCATTATATTTTCTTGTTCCCATGTGTTAATTAGAAGAACACTGGGCACTGATGAGCGCAGCCAAACAGGGACACAGACTGATGTAGTGGACACTCCCACCCTGAGCACCTGGGCCTGACCATTTGGCTTTGCATATTTATGTTTTTGCAGGTCACATTTGCCAGGTTGCTTAAGAGGTTCTTTAAGACATCAACTGCAGCACATCGAATACTGTACATTCACCTTTTAGAGAACCACCTTTGATGTTCAGGTCATGAGGGGGTGTTCCATATCAGCTCAATGATAAGTTTCTGAAGAGTCTTTAGATAAGGACTTCTGTGTCCTTTAAAAAACCCTCCCAAATAAGCATTGCACATTCATCGTCACATCCGTAATAGAACTGTTCCTACCTCCCCCCAACCAGCCCTCCATGCCCCAGTCCATTGCGCCACGAAGCTCTAGCCTGAGGGTAGGTAGGGCATCTCGTTGTGGTAATTATAGTCTGGGCAGACCTTCTGCACCAGTCGGTAGTCTGTGCTGTAGAAGGAAATGTAGATACAAATGACCTTAAAGGGTTTGGAGCAGATCCAGGACACATGGCTTTGTGTCTGCTCCTGGAAGCAGGTCTTGGAGGGGTCATAGTTGCAGAGCGAGGTGCGTTTGCTGCGGTCCACCTTCTCATAGTCTACGCGACAGTTGAAGATCTTTGAGTCTTTAGGGTAGACCACGCTCTGGCGCTCCAAGTCAAACTCCACTGCCTTCACTGGAGGTACCAGGCTCACTGAGATGTTCCCCTGACCGGTGGAATTGTGACGGAAGTAGACACTGAAGGTGCCATTCCCGTGATCCACTATCTTACCCGTGATAAGCAGGTTGAGGCGCACCGTCTTGATGTTGGAGTAGAAGTCGCCCCAGCCGAACATCTTCTTAAATTTGCCAGTTTTGACGATTGGTGGGCGGCGCTTGACACGTGAGTTCCCCGATGCATCCGTGTCTGATTTGAGGAGATCACTGCCCAGCATTTCCCAAAATTCCTGTTTGGAAAAGGGCACCGGCGAACGATAGGGCAACTCCATTGTGGAAGTGTTGGTGGCACGGCCGCGGCTGTGCATCACCCAGCGACTCAGGGGTGAAATCGAACCCTGAGATCCCAGAACCCCCAGAGTTTCGGAGGAGTCTGCTGAGGAGGAGGACTTTGACGTAGACGAGGGGAAGGAAGAAGATGACGAGTGGGTATCTTCCTGTCCTAGAGCCAGCTGGAGGAAAGAAAACAGGAGCAAGAGTGAGCCGTTAAGTGAAAGTATAATAGAGAAGATGAAAAATGTGACATTTAAAGAGAGAGGAGGTTATGCAGACAGGAATTTGAATAGGATTTAGATTTGCATTTCCTAAAGGAAATACTGGTGTTTGCACGGCAGCAAAAGAATAGTGAATAGTGTATGTAGGCTTAGGTTTTAGACTTCGTTTCTGCATAATTTTGATGTTGTCGTGATGTTCAGCATCTGCCTTGTTTTCTGTTGACGGTGTTTGAGAATCATCACGTAACGTGTCTGTTGTGCTTATTTTGGAGATGTGAGAATGGAAATATGAATCAATCAAATGTCCAAAAAAATGCAAAGAAAGAGAACTTGCAATTCAGTAAGCCAATAATGCAATAAAGTCATTTCTGTCTGACTTTTTGAATGGATTCAAATACATTTAAAATCTCAGACAGCAATGATGTTGTTGTTGTTATTTGCATACTGAATTGCAAAGGGAGACTTCTGAACATGAATTTAAAAAAATTTAATTTATACATTTTTTTTTTTATAAAAGCCAAAAATGCGCCAAAGGCTAAAATCTACACAACAAAGTTTGAATGGAGTCAAATTATTAAATTCTGTTAAATGGTTCAAGCTGAATTGATTGCAGAAAATTATCGAGAAGATGAAGAAAAATTGCATGTTTGAGGAATATCAGTAAAGGTCTGCCTTGTAAACACTGTAATAAAAAGAAGTGGAATATTAATGCTCAGTGCTCGCCTTGCAATACAGCATAATTTAAAGAACTGGATTGAAAGTAGAAAAAATAACAGATAATAGGGAAAACATCCTTAGCACTAGAATCAACATTCACCCACAGCAAAGCATCAATGACACCTCACTAAATTGTCCAGGTCACATTAGACTGCCGTCAACAGGAATTAATCTCTGTGGTCTGACCTGTACTCTACATTCACTGGTTCACGATATTGCTTTAGATATTGTGTGGGAATTATTTGATCCTTTTTTATGGCTTATCTTTTTTTTACAGGAGATCTCTAGGACTCCCAGAGCTAGTTTGACTAAGAGAGATTGTGAGATTTGAACTCTTTCATTCTCAAGAAACACAAACTTTTATTCAAATTAACATTAATTAATGAATTTTAATGTAGTTTAACATTAAGGACCTGCTAGACATGAACAGACACAGAAAACATACGAGAGAGAGAGAGGCTGAATGGAGGTAGTGCAGAAAGCATGTATGATGCTGTTAGATAAAATAGTGTGTGTTTGTTTCATTGTTTGTATATAGAGAGCTGTGGAGGTGGATGAGATGCCTCACTACGTGGGCTCATGGATGGGTGAAGAGCCCCAGAGTGGGTGTAACTGGTAATTACTAAATGGTAATGATCACCTCATATACAGATAATCCAACAAGAGCTCTCATACCTTGGATCAAACTGTTGGATGTGACTCTTCACAGGTTTGTGTGTGTGTGTTGCAGTGTCAGAGAACAATGATGCTTTGATGTATTGTTTATTATCTGATGAGCTCTAAATTCAGTTTGGTCTGTTTTTCTGAGCCATGGGCCTGAGCTGCATTGTATCCGCACTGTCAGGTTCAAAGCTGAAACTCCCCCAAAAGACACATTCAATTCTAGGAAACAGTCTTATGCGGTACAGAAGCTCTCTGACTTCGCCAGAGACAGAACTCACTTCCAGGTTTATGGAGTGCAGAGACCTTGCGAGTTGTGGTGACATGAACTACAACCGAGAAAATTAATTCCCACTTTCAATGGTGTCCATGTCAACTGATGCCATCTCACACTACCTATAGTCATGTGACCTCTTTTCTTCACCTCCGTCTGTTCCAGGGCATAAAAATATAACTGAGACTTGCCTCTGGAGTGTGAAGTGTCTCTGAAACTGAGGTAGGTTCAAAGAGAGGACACAGATTTAGTTCGTTTTTTTTTTTTTCTAAGGTGAATTTGTTTTGTAGTGTTGACAAGTTGGATTCATTTTAGCAAACCAAATTTGTTTAGATGATGAATTTCAGTTGATGAAAAATTATTCATATATTTAACTGTCATTACTTGCTTTGCATGCTTTTTTGCAGTGAAAAAGGTAGAGTTAAGTGCCAAATGACAAATAAATTAGCATTTATGTTTTTGAATAAGTTACATAAATTGTTTGAAGTGTTGTTTATGGTTCCACCAGGGTATACTGCAAAAATCCATAAAAAATAGGGCACAATGTGCTGTGTTGATATAAAGGACTTTTAGATATTGATTTTTCCACTTGTGTTTACTTCTATTTTAAATTACGCATTGGATTGTGTTGTTCTTTAGGATTATGGTTAGGGAAATGTCTGTAAACTTGCCCTGGCAGAAAATTACCAGTACCTTTTTTTCCAACCATTTTTTTTCTTACAGTTTGTTGACACTGTTTTACTCCTATATAAAATTTTTCTTTCACTGTCAATGCAAACATTTAGCAAATCGGTTCATCTCGAACTACTTCAAAAGAATAATTTGCTTGCTAATTGGAAATGTCTAGTTTTGTAATGATTAACCAACTATAATGCTCATCCACATTTATTCTTCATTGCTCGCAAGACTTTATGGACATTAAAGTATCAAAAATCCTTAGGAGACATAAAGATGAATGAGAATACTGATATATAGTAAGAGTGTAGAGCTGTAAAACTGTTGTGGGTAGCATATCTGGTTTGGTGTGATGATTGAACTTTGATGTGAAATGTTCATATTGAAATGTGTGGCTTTTAATTGCATTCTTTTGGCAAATCTGAGCACAGTTTGAGACATTGTTGAGATCCCTAGATAAATTACTGGTGTGTTTTTCTCAGGACTAAAATTGCATTACTATTATACCCCAGAATTATTCTTGTTGTCTACTAAACCCAATTGAGATATTAAAGAGATGTGTGATTTTTCTTTTGTATGGGTAGGTGTATGATGGCGGTTTTTAAATGTAGAGTGTGAAAAGGAAAATCATAGAAAGAAAGAAAAGAGAATATGGTAGTGCCTTAAGAGACCTTATTTGAAACCTGCCTTTATTTCTCAGCAGGTTGGACTTAGTATATTCCAACCAAAATATATGCCAGTCCACCCTCAGAATAAATGTAAGCAGTCATAGTCAGTGTTTGAGGATTCTGCCTATCTTTGTGTGTGTGTGTGTGTGTGTGTGTGTGAGAGAGAGAGATCCCTGCCAGACTATATAACCATGTATATTCAGACAGTGTCTAAGTGTATGCTGTGTGTGTGTGTATATGAGTCTGTTCTCAATGTCAGGACAGGCCTGATCCACTGAACTTAAGGATCTCTCTCCTCCATAATGCATGCTGCCATGTCTCAACCCCGATCCTTCAGCCCACTCTGATGCTTCACACCCATCTCATCTCGTCTTATGCAGGCTTATTCTGACTTAATCAGGCTTACTCATGCCTGATACTCATTTTACTTTACTCTAAGTGCCTATCTCCAATCTTGATAAGGCAGACTCTATTTTATACAGTACGGATTAGCACAACATGCTCTGGCTAATTCAGTCTACCGTTGTCGTGCTCGTTTTTCTCCGGGCTCTCAGTCACTTTGCTTGGATCTTGTGTGGACTTCTTTGTGTCTCTATAAAAGAATGCGTGGATTAATAACTGGCCTTGACGAGCATACAATGCCTCTTCAGACTGAATAATTCTACATTAGCTCCGTTGCAGATCTGCTAATCTGCTCAGCAGCTATGCAGAGCGGGTCCTGCATGAATGTCATGCCGGCTAATTGGGAGTATAATATTAAATTGCATTATTCTGCTTAGAAATGCCTGTCTTGACGAGCCTATCTATAAATGCACATATTGTCGGCTGAGACTCATACCGGGATTAGTATGGGCTAAAAGTTTTGTCAAATTCTACCAAAACTTTATGAAAGATTTTATTTTATTTTATCCCAATTACCCTCTTAGGGTTTATTTTGTTTTTATTTAATTTAATGACCAGCTAACTGTACATTATCCCATGTTGTCAGTCTGAATTAAGGGTTTTATGGTATTGATTGTGGATAGCACTGACATATGTGTGACTGCAGTGTGATGAGTCTGTTACAGTCTATTTTGCAGCCTCCAGTTAATTTCAGATCTGTTTGTAAGAATTTCTTGAAAACACTCTTTTCTTTTTATATCTAGTATTGGGTTAAAAACAACTACTGCTTATAAATGGCTCTCACACACACAGACACGCACGCTCTTTGCTGTGTCCCCTGTGCTGAATGATGCAATGTTGTTTTCACCAACTAAAAGCTTTGTTCTTCATCCCATCATCCTCTGAGGAGTAAACACTCTAGTCTGGATACACTATTCTGATCAGTCAAGTGTTGTCACTTTCTTCCAGAAAGCAGAAGTAATTCCATAATGTCCAGTAAGAGCAATTAATCAATCAGTCAGGTCCCAGTTCTTCTTCTCAATGCATCCTTTTCTTTTTCAGTGTTTTTTTTTTCACTTGTTCTGCTAAAACCACCTTCAAAAAATGGCACACAGGAGGCTCTGCAAGTAAATCCCATTTCTTCCATATCTCCCCGGAGAAGCATCTTGGCCCCAGATTAATAATGAACAAAAATAAAAATCAGATAGACATATTGATTTTAATCTATTCAGACTTCACTCTCATTTTCTTTCTCTATCTTTTTTCCTCACAGAAGAGAGGATGAATGTGAAGCGGGTTCAAGAGAGGAGGGGTGAGGAGGACCAACCGCACCATTACCCCCTGTTCCTATAACCTGATCTCAATTTCAATTTCAATCTTCATCTGTCTCTCTCTCTTTCTCTGTGTCTGTCCTTTACTCCCCATATGTTGGGAAATGGTTGACTTCGCATATTGATCTGTGGCCAGTTTTCTCCAACAGGCTTGCTAGCCTTGACCTCATCAAGAGCAAGTGGAAAGCTGAACAAGACAGAAAGATTAAGATTTTAGAAATGTCACAATGTTTGGTAAAGTAAAATAGGAACAATTAATTACTTCTTATCACTTCATTCACTTTCCTTGTTTTAAAAGCTGTAACTTTGCTAATAATAGCAATTTTGATGGCTGATAAATTTACTTATTCTCAATCTTACCGTATTTGCAGTACACAATGCCAAGTTTAGAAGACTATATTAGTACACATGCTAGAGCAGAAAAATCAAATGCAAAAAAGATAAGAAAGAGAATTCTGCTTTTTTGAGGGTGGTTAATACTGCACAAAAAAAAAGTTATTAGCTGTTGAGTGAAGAGGCAGGTATTAAAAGACATTCCGGGGCCTAAAACAGAGACTTCCTTGTTCATTTTTGGTCAAGGAAACTTCATTTCAAGGGTTCTGTTGACAAATTTCCAACCGTAAATAAATAACAAAGAAGGGAACTGTAGGGAATTGACAGGATATTATAATCCACACTATATATTAACTAACAAAAGGAAAGCATCTCTGAATGCTTTCCATTAATATCCATGCGAAATTAAGGACATGATTCATCTAATATCACTGTAATTTTCTGCACCTCTTGACAGGGATGTTCCTCTGCCTTTCATTAATAAGATCTGTAACTACATCAACCATTTCCTCTCCCTGCAGACTTAATGTGGTTTTGACTTCATTCGCTTCCTTATACCATTTAAAGTAAATGGTGCAAGGCAGCTGAGCCATTCTAAACACTGCGGGTGGAATAACACAGTATGTTTTTTGCCAGATGAAACACTCATGGGAGGGGAAGACCGCAGCTGGAGGCGTTGGTAGCATACGCAGGACTGAAAGTGTAACGGCTGTCTAGACTGTCCAGCTCTCTATACACTCAACTTTCATGTGGATTACGGTGGGTTGAGAAAGAAGAAAAGGCTAGATGTGATAAACAGAGGCGGGGAAAGACAAGACAATAAGGAAGAAAAATAGCTGTGCGGTGAGGCTCAATTAGGGGAGAGAGATTCTCTTTAATATAACAATGTGTGGTAAAAGCACACTGGGTTGAGCGCAGTAAATCCCATTATTTCAAAGAGTATTCATTTGTATGAGTTCGTTATGCACCAGTGACTTGTTTATGGTATCCCAAGTAAATTTGGACTTTAATGAGTATGTGGCTATGATAGTTGCTTTGAGCTGCAGAACTTGTTTTCTAAGAACTCAAAACCTCTACAGTTACGCACAAGAACTAAAAGCACATACATTTAAACACCAAAATAAATGTTAACATACTTAATCTATAATGAGCACTGATGCCAGGAATAGAGAAGAGTTAAAACAGAATAGCTTGAGCCTGGCAGTTAGTGAACGTTCTTCAACGTGAAAAAAAGGCATACTGTATATTTACATCTGTTTATCATACAAAGTGATTGTGTTGCTTCATGCTACTGTATTGTTACTACACTGTAAAAAAATATTAACTAAAGATTATTGGAGTATATCTTACAAGAGAATAGTATTTCAGTCTTTATACTTAAAAAAAAAATCACATTTAATTCAATGTGTTAGTTGCCAATTCTTTATAATTATTTGTAAAATTCACAATTAAGTCAAAATTGTTTCTACACCTTTTTTTTCTTCAGTATATATGTCAATGTGGACAAAACAGCTGAAACATTCTTTAAAATGTCTTTTTTTGTGTGTTTCACAGGTGTAAGAAGGGTAAACAAGTTTGAAACAACAGGAGGGTGAGTAACTGCTGACAGGGTTTTCAACTGCTTAGGTGCTACATTACTTCTTATCACTTCATTCACTTTCCTTGTTTTAAAAGCTGTAACTTTGCTAATAATAGCAATTTTGATGGCTGATAAATTTACTTATTCTCAATCTTACCGTATTTGCAGTACACAATGCCAAGTTTAGAAGACTATATTAGTACACATGCTAGAGCAGAAAAATCAAATGCAAAAAAGACAAGAAAGAGAATTCTGCTTTTTTGAGGGTGGTTAATACTGCACAAAAAAAAAGTTCTTAGCTGTTGAGTGAAGAGGCAGGTATTAAAAGACATTCCGGGGCCTAAAACAGAGACTTCCTTGTTCATTTTTGGTCAAGGAAACTTCATTTCAAGGGTTCTGTTGACAAATTTCCAACCGTAAATAAATAACAAAGAAGGGAACTGTAGGGAATTGACAGGATATTATAATCCACACTATATATTAACTAACAAAAGGAAAGCATCTCTGAATGCTTTCCATTAATATCCATGCGAAATTAAGGACATGATTCATCTAATATCACTGTAATTTTCTGCACCTCTTGACAGGGATGTTCCTCTGCCTTTCATTAATAAGATCTGTAACTACATCAACCATTTCCTCTCCCTGCAGACTTAATGTGGTTTTGACTTCATTCGCTTCCTTATACCATTTAAAGTAAATGGTGCAAGGCAGCTGAGCCATTCTAAACACTGCGGGTGGAATAACACAGTATGTTTTTTGCCAGATGAAACACTCATGGGAGGGGAAGACCGCAGCTGGAGGCGTTGGTAGCATACGCAGGACTGAAAGTGTAACGGCTGTCTAGACTGTCCAGCTCTCTATACACTCAACTTTCATGTGGATTACGGTGGGTTGAGAAAGAAGAAAAGGCTAGATGTGATAAACAGAGGCGGGGAAAGACAAGACAATAAGGAAGAAAAATAGCTGTGCGGTGAGGCTCAATTAGGGGAGAGAGATTCTCTTTAATATAACAATGTGTGGTAAAAGCACACTGGGTTGAGCGCAGTAAATCCCATTATTTCAAAGAGTATTCATTTGTATGAGTTCGTTATGCACCAGTGACTTGTTTATGGTATCCCAAGTAAATTTGGACTTTAATGAGTATGTGGCTATGATAGTTGCTTTGAGCTGCAGAACTTGTTTTCTAAGAACTCAAAACCTCTACAGTTACGCACAAGAACTAAAAGCACATACATTTAAACACCAAAATAAATGTTAACATACTTAATCTATAATGAGCACTGATGCCAGGAATAGAGAAGAGTTAAAACAGAATAGCTTGAGCCTGGCAGTTAGTGAACGTTCTTCAACGTGAAAAAAAGGCATACTGTATATTTACATCTGTTTATCATACAAAGTGATTGTGTTGCTTCATGCTACTGTATTGTTACTACACTGTAAAAAAATATTAACTAAAGATTATTGGAGTATATCTTACAAGAGAATAGTATTTCAGTCTTTATACTTAAAAAAAAAATCACATTTAATTCAATGTGTTAGTTGCCAATTCTTTATAATTATTTGTAAAATTCACAATTAAGTCAAAATTGTTTCTACACCTTTTTTTTCTTCAGTATATATGTCAATGTGGACAAAACAGCTGAAACATTCTTTAAAATGTCTTTTTTTGTGTGTTTCACAGGTGTAAGAAGGGTAAACAAGTTTGAAACAACAGGAGGGTGAGTAAATGATGACAGGGTTTTCAACTGTTTAGGTGCTACAACACATTTAGCTTTGGTGCACATGTGGGCAGAGAGAGTTTGAGTCCAGCTTACATCATGCCCTTTCAATTTTTTCTTAATTTTTTCTTTAGTATTACTGTGGATTAAATATGACAAAAAGACAGAACTATAACAGAAATGTGAAATCTAAAACTCGTTGATTAAAGCAGAAGCTGGGAAGAAAAACAGTCACAGTTCATGCTCAGGGACCAAAACATAAATAGTTTTAATAGTTTTAACAGTAAATAGGCCTAGAGACAGTAATCAGAATGAGAAGGCTGTTATAGACTGTGTAATGGGGCATTCACTGTGAATTTATCGCTGGGAGTCGCCAAATGGCTGTATTGTTTGTCATGTGCTTTCTTACTGTTGGATGGGCTTATGCTATTAGTGGACTGCAAAACTGGCCATAGCTTTTAAAAATTTGATCACAAATGCAATCTTTTCTCAGTAAAATATGATGTATAACAAGGGGTAAGATGCACTATATTGACAAAAGTACTGGGACACCTAACCATTACACCAACAGGGGATTCTCTTGAAGCATGGCAGCTGGTTTGAGCTGGTTTAAGCTGGTCCTTAGTTGGTCATGAGCTGGTTTAAGCTGGTCCTAAGCTGATTATGAGCTAGTCCTAAACAGGAGCTAGTTGCTCAACCAGCTTCGGACCAGTACATGCGACCAGCTTAACACATCATGCGCCTCAGCACACAGTGAGCATTCTCTGTGACTGTATGTGGTCTTCAGCTTCGTAGCTGCTGCTGTTCCTAAACGCTTCAACTTTCCAATAATACCACTTACAGTTGACCATGGAATATCTAGCAGGGATGAAATGTCATAAATTGACTTTTTTTTTTTTTCACAAATGTCTGTAAATGCAGACTGCATGGCTAGGTGCTTGTAATGCTGGGTGCTGGGGTGTGGTTGATTGGTGGTTAAAGTAATGCCCAAAGTAGCGCAATGACCATATCCCAAATATCAAAACTCAAAATATGTCATTTCCATACCTAAAATACATATTTTACATTTACAGTCACTGTTATGCATATTGATCATAAACACAGCTAAAAAGCTTCCTACCAGTGGCCATCCTTCACAAAACTTAACATCTAGCACAGTTTTATCACAGAATGCAAAATGTTCCAATACAAGCATTTCAGTCAAATGTAATTTATGCAACATTTCAAACTGGGAAAATCAACCCATGGTAACAGTTTAAAAGTAGCCCAATTCCATCGAAAAAAAAAACAAAAAACAAAAAAACTTGGACTTGACAACCCTGCATCCAACACGAGCTGCAGGAGTCAGATTTTACTGATCACGGGGTTGAGAGGAGAGATGACTGACAGATCATGCTGGAGGATTTGCTGCTCAACAGATCCTGAGCTCATTGACAAATATCTGATGTTCTTTTACACAGAACGCACATGATCGCGAAAATCGAAGTGAAAGTGAACAGCAAGCGCTCATTCAAAAGAGATTTAAATACTCTGCATATTGATGGCAGCTCCCTGATGCGCGAAAATTATATGCAATATTAGAATGTTTGCGGGAGCGGGCGGGACTGGACACAAAAATCAAGGGAGCGGGCGATAATGGTCAGAAATTCAGCGGGAGTGAGATAAAAAAAAAACAGTCCCTCGCAGGGCTCTAAAACAAAAACGCACACAATGAATGGCGACTGTAGAAAGCAAAAGCCAAATCCCGGATATTTTGGGCGATTTAGAAATCCTGGCTGGACGCAAATTCTTAGGTCTGAAAAGAGGATGTGTCCGGGAAAAAGAGGATGTATGGTCACCCTAATAATGCATGAATGAAACTCACTTAAAGTGAGTGAATTAAACTCTGTGTGTTTATTAATGGGTCAGGGTTTGGCTGGTCAGCATGGTTCAATTAGCCTCTGCTGGTACATTCTGTAACTACACCATATTGTTTCTTTTTTGCTGTTAGCGATGTAAGCATCTCGCCAGTCTGTGTGTTTAAGGAGACCTAATGGATGATTAGCAGGGTAATAAAACAAAAAAGGACAAGAGCACCGCTTTAGGCAGCAGATGGCAAATAGCTGAGCAGAAGAAGGAAAAAAGAATGAAAGAAGGAACTTAGCAACTGAGTCATAGTGCTAAAGGTTGCATAAGGAGACATGGACGGGAGGGAAGAGAAGTAATGAGTGAATGCGAGAGCTTCTTTGGAGATGAGCCCACGTGGGCTTTGAGATTTGAAAAGATCTGCTATAATGTTGACAAGTGCAGAGACAGATCAGGACAGGTAACACCTCAGAATCTTATTACACAGAACAAATCCAAACACAGAGGCCAGTAGTGCAGGACGTGATGTGTGTAACATCAAAAGAGGAAAAGATTAGACTCCACAAATTTTTTACTTTTTTCATATATGCATTTGGCAGACGCTTTTATCCAAAACAACTTAAATTGCATTTAAAGTATACATTATTTTATTTTTTAATCAGTTCATGCTTACCCTGGGAATCAAACCCATGACCTGGATGTCGTGAGCCTCATGCTCTGCTGTTTGAGCTATAGGAATGCTATATCATAATTTAAGTTTTGTGGCTATTAGTCTATGTCTATTAACGGTAAGGTCATCTATGTGCTACAGCGAAAATTAACTAGCTGTAAATTACTGTAAAAGAATGA
Organism: Sinocyclocheilus rhinocerous; assembly: GCF_001515625.1. NCBI lineage: Eukaryota > Metazoa > Chordata > Actinopteri > Cypriniformes > Cyprinidae > Sinocyclocheilus > Sinocyclocheilus rhinocerous. Next base: position 532,827 of record NW_015649593.1, read on the forward strand.
ACGATTCGATTTGTCCCACCCCAACTTTCTGCTTCAATAGAAAATACATCAGGAAAGAAAAATGCACCTGTCAAGCAATTTTATGGGGCCTTTAATGGTACACACTGTATGAATAATCAAAAAAACTAAGCCAGTTGGCTGAAACTGGGTTGTGTTTTTGCCGTCTGGTGTGTATCGTGTGAGTCAGTCAGAATGGGGGCGGGGGGTCATTGTGGTAATTGTGACTGATTTAGAGTTATTGACAACAAGCCTTAGGTGCTTCTCCAGGCGACAGAAAGAGAAGATGGTTTTTATGGTTTCATGCTTTGGAAGCAGGGATTAACCAAAAAGATGATTGGTATACAAGAGTATTGCACATTACAGTGTTCAAAAGTTTGTGCTCGATAAGATTTTTTGAATATTTTGAAATAAATCTCTTATGCTCACCAAGGCTGCATTTATTTGATTAAAAATACAGCAAAAACAGTAATATTCTAAAATATTATTACAGTTTAAAACAGCTGTTATGTATTTACAGCTCCAGAGGCAATCTACTGTAGTGTATTTTAAAATTTAATTTATTCCTGATGACAAAGCTGAATGAATATTTGGTGATATTTTGGTGCTCATTTCTCTTTATTATCAATGTTGAATACAGTTGTGCTTTTGTGAAAAGCATGATACATTTTTTGAAATGGAAATCTTTTGTAACAATGGAAAAATCTTCACTGTCACTTATAATAAATTGAACATATCCTTGCTCAAGTCATTTTCCGGTCCCTTACCCCTCTAGCTTTCCTTTCCTATCAATGTCCTCTGATAAAAAGTGGATGAATCTCTTTGTTGTATTTCCCATTTGTAAGTCACTCTGGATAAAAGCAACTGTTAAATTAGTAAATGTACAACAAATGCAAATTGGAAAAAAGGTCAACCAAAAATAATATTATAAAGAAAAAGCAATGCAATTGCAAATAGTGTACTCTATTTTTTTACTGCACAGTTTGCACATCAGAAAATGTGTATACTGTACACATACTCAAAGACAGTATAGTGTGGCTTTTCGAACATAGCCAGAGGGAGCGAAAAAGTGGAGAGAAGGTGGGATGAGCTGGAGGTACAGCATCTCCGATAATGAATAAGGCATCTGGAGAGCAGGCAGATGACATTCAAAGCCAGAATGAGACAGACAAGTGTAGAAGAGAGAGTGGGAGCTGGGAGAAAGAGAACAATGCAGGCAGTTTAGAGAAGAGTAGGGAGATGACCGGTGTGGGCCTGTCAGTTTCAGAGGCAATAAAAGGCGTGCGCACGTTTTGCGTACGTTCGTTCTATGAATCACACGTACGCACTTTGAGAAATGATCGTAAAATCAAATTTAGGATTCTTTCTACGCAGTATTTTATAAATGAGGCCCCTGGAGAGCAGGCAGACGACATTCAAAGCCAGAATGAGACAGACAAGTGTAGTAGAGAGAGTGGGAGCTGGGAGAAAGAGAACAATGCAGGCAGTTTAGAGAAGAGTAGGGAGATGACCGGTGTGGGCCTGTCAGTTTCAGAGGCAATAAACAGGCATTTAAAGAGATAGGTTCACAGTTTCTCCCCAGCCAATTAAAAACAGACTGGCACAACATTCTACCTGAGTCTCTTAAAGGGACAGCTACAGTGCTCTACCGAGGCCAATTAAAAGACGACAACACCAATTTTACTCAGCAGAGCTCAAGTGACTGCATCTGGGAATATATCACTGATTCTGCTGATTTATCCGTAGGAGAATCTGCAAATGTTTTCAGTGCCATGAGGATCTGTATTCCATGGGCTCTTGTCTGAAAAGGTTGAATAACGGCTTTCATAATCGCTTTACAATTGAGTAATGGGGTTTACTGTAGCTTTCTAATTGAATATGTCACAGACTAGGGTGTCATAAATGGAAGAAAAAAAAAGTCAGATCAGCCATGAATCAAAAAATTGTGTGCAAAATGCAGAAAATAACGTAGGCTACCTAACTTTTGGTTTTTGGTTAAACAGTTTCAAACAGTTTTTAATTAAATGTGTATACTTATTTTTATATTGTTATGAAAAATTATTGTTTGAGAGGAAAAAAGCCCGAGCATATACAGGTGCATCTCAATAAATTAGAATGTCGTGGAAAAGTTCATTTATTTCAGTAATTCAACTCAAATTGTGAAACTCGTGTATTAAATAAATTCAATGCACACAGACTGAAGTAGTTGACTTGTCGTCTTTGAAGTGAATTTTTCAATATGGATTTAAATAAGCTCCTATCAGAGGTAGGATTGCAGTCTGCTGTGGGTAACCTTTTAAAACAGCAACCTTATGGCCTCAGAGGGCTGAAATATTCCATAACGAGTGTGTGAGAGTGTGTAGCCAGCTCTGGCCCTTTGAATCACATCTCCCCTGGTAATAGTAGAACAGACAGATACACTATTACAGAGTTTCAGACTGATAGCACTGGAGAAAGAGGTACATGTTTTTGCCTAGTCGTTTAAAGAAACAGGCACTGCAATTAATGTAAACCTTCCTGAAGGGAACAGCATGTGTCCACTGACTGAAATTTCGTTCTGAAACAAAGAATATGGCAGTTTGTTCCGATGTCCTATAAAGGAGTAGCTTTGCAACTTTTGTTATATACTTTTTTCAGGAGGCAACATGGAATCGAGGTTTACTGTAGAAATGTCTCCTGTCTTACAGAGCACAATATACCAGAGTGTGTTATATTTCTCCTAATATAACCAGTGCTGATGAAGAATAATACTGACCAGTAATTTCATAGCTTTCTTTTATGAAATTACTGGTCCTACATTTTAATATCATTACCTGCAAAAATTAGTAACCTCATCACATTTTTATGCTTTTTGTGGAAGAAGTCTCAACAAGGTAATTACTGTCAGTTTTGATCAGTTTAATTTGTGACTGTATTATTATTATTTTATTATTAAAAATATAAATTTAAAAAAATGTTTTTGCAACTTTTGAATGGTAGTGTATTTAAAATTACAACACTTATTCATCTAAGTTTGTTTAACATACTATTTTAGTAAAGAAAAATGTGTTATTGTATATAAAAATTTGCGTTAATAAATGAAGTAACGCATATTAACATTATTGTAGTCTTACTATTTTGCCATATTGTGCCAAACTGACAGTTTCTGGAAATTGTGTTTTTCTAGATGTCCTCTATTTAATACCTCTATTTACTGTGTGTTTAAAAAAATAAAGATCCCTATTCCAGTGCATTTCTGTCAACCAGATAGAGCAAGTAACACCAGCCACTGCATATGAATCCTAGAAAGAAATATATTGACAAGTAAGGCTCATGCTCTTTACAAATCTCCAAAGAGGAAGGTAGAAAATGAATCAACTGACAAGTATATGTCAATAAGTCTGACAATATGTCTTTAATTTGGTGCTATGATTCAGATGATAACCTCCTCTGAGCATCTGAGTCTCAAGGTACTACACACACACACACAGACAGAGTGTTATGTCCCAGTGGAAACACTGCACTGTTAACCTGAGTGTCAAATTAAGTTGGAATATTATGCTGAAAACAACATGTATGAGATGAGATTTTCATTTTCTAAATCACTCCATATAATTGAGGGAGATGATGGGAAGCAGAACTGTCTCTCAATAAGTGCTGTGCGCTCCTGTGTTTCCTCAGGCTGTTGGATTGAAATCTCCATCTCTAATATGACATCAATTTTTAATTAAAGGCCCCAGATCCCACTCAGATTCCTGAGTGTTCACCGACACATTTATTTCTCTCAATCTCTGCAACAGACCTCATCTGCTCACGCTGGGAGATTTCTCCTTCTCTTACATGATTAAAATCTGAAAACGGCTCTGCCCTTAGAACTAATTATTCCACACCAAGACAAGAGGCGCAAGGGAGAAAGAGAACACAAAGGTGAGAGAAAGGTAATTTCACAAGAAACAAGCCATTTGACTCTTAATGAATAATTTATGCCAGCTTCAATGGGGTCACAAGAGCCCAATAAGCAGAACCTTACGCCCACCCACGACCTCAGCCCCGGCTACTGGACAAACATCAGTCTCTTCCTTCCTTCTCCTCACCTTTGTCTCTGTGCCCCTTTTGGCCATGGGCCGTCCTACTTGAACTGACCATCTGAAATGATTTGGATGGGTTCAGTTCATGCTTGTGCACCGAGGACTAATTCAGTATTCACAGTGAGATGGCGGTGCCTGAATTGGCTATCAAATTTTTGCATTATGCCGTATTGACAGAGAAAACGTGTGTATGGGTGCAAATCAGCACAATCTGGTCTGTGATAGGTGAGGCAGGTATAGATGGGCTCGGGAAGAGTGAGGTGGGCTGGGAATGGAGAAAGAGGGTGTGTTAGCACAGCCATAATTGTTCATAAAAGTTCTTTGATTAGGAGGCCGTTAGTGGGTTGCGACACTTTTTGATTGGGTTGTGAACAGCAAAACAATGCTAAATGAAAAAAATGTAATGAAACATTCTGTTGTTTTGTAACCAGAAACTTAGCAGCACAAATACAAAATGGTACCTAGAGTACAGTTCAAGTTTGATGTCAGTAAGTTTTTTTTTTTTTTTAATAATACTTGAATTGAACAAAGGTGATAAAAAAAAAAACAATAAAACATCCTGAAAAAATGTGTCATGGTTTCCACAAAAATATGAAGCAGCACAACTGATTTCAACTGTGAGAATAATAAGAACTGTTGAACAACAAATCAGGATATTAGAATGATTTCTGAAGGATCATGTGACACTGAAGACTGGAGCAATGGTTGCTGAAAATTCAGCTTTGCCGTCACAGGAATAAATTACATTTTAAAATATATTCAAACAGAAAGCACTTATTTTAAATTGTAATAACATTTCACAATATTACTGTTTTTACTGTTTTATTTGATCAAATGAATACAGTCTTGGTGAGCGTAAGAAATGTCCTTCAAAAACATTTAAAAACATTTGAATGGTAGTGTATAATTAACTTTTAAAAGGGAGGGAAAAACACTTTCTATATCTTTTGTTTTTGATGCCAAAGGTTGTGCATCCACAGAAAACAGAAAACCATGAACAAAACTAAAAAAGAAAGAAAATATTGTCTATATATAATATGTGTACACTTGCAGTGAGAAAAAAAAAACAGACAACATTGCATTTTGAGCTATTAATTATCATCTGCTGAGAGCATGAAAACAATCAAAACTGTAAAAAATTATGTATAAATTGTCATATTTAGTCTATGTTATGTTAATTTTGCATGTTGTTGGGTCTGTTCTCTCTGATTCCTGAAGCAAAGCCAGTTGAGAGGCACTGTTCATTGTACCTACAAAAACTGTAAAAAATTATGTATAAATTGTCATATTTAGTCTGTTATGTTAATTTTGCATGTTGTTGGGTCTGTTCTCTCTGATTCCTGAAGCAAAGCCAGTTGAGAGGCACTGTTCATTGTAATTTCAACTGTGAGAATAATAAGAACTGTTTCTTGAACAACAAATCAGGATATTAGAATGATTTCTGAAGGATCATGTGACACTGAAGACTGGAGCAATGGTTGCTGAAAATTCAGCTTTGCCGTCACAGGAATAAATTACATTTTAAAATATATTCAAACAGAAAGCACTTATTTTAAATTGTAATAACATTTCACAATATTACTGTTTTTACTGTTTTATTATGTTAATTTTGCATGTTGTTGGGTCTGTTCTCTCTGATTCCTGAAGCAAAGCCAGTTGAGAGGCACTGTTCATTGTACCTACAAACATTTTGTCCCAGGCCCTATGAATTTTAGCGACGGCCCTGTGAGTTAAGTAAGGTGAAGGCTGGGTGATAAAGGGTGACACTGTAAGATCCAACAAGGCTATGTGTGGCAGCGGTGCAAGTCTAATGGGAGAGGTTTGATTCTATGTCATCGACACAAACACCATCCTAAGCTACATCTGTTCTCTTTACCTTCCTCCATGGCTGAGAGCACAGCTGATGCCCAAAGTAATGGGATTCTCCATAGCACTATAGGACAGGCTCTAACAGGCAGTTTAGATCTCATGTATTTGACCCCATTTGCACTTGATAGGATCATTCATGGAACGCACTGAGAATCAGAAAGGGAGAGAGAGACACAGAGAGCAGGAGAAAAAGAAGGGTGGGGAATGAAATTGTTAAACTGACTCCTTTGATAAATTCTCTAGTAAGAAAAGTCATGTCTGGTATTAAGGGATGACTCTTGGAGTGATTCCATTTCAAAGGTTAAGTATCGTGAACATGATCATTTTAGTGCAGTTACACCAATGTTTTACATAATTCAGGAAAGCCTGAGGAACACCAACCACTTTCATGTTCTCCACATCTAATAGCAAAAATCAAGGCTGAATTTAAAGTTTTTTATTTCCCCACTACAGTATGTTTGTTCAAAATGATAGATTTTTAAGCAATTTCTGATTGGAAAAAAAAAGTAATTTTTGTGTACATATTTTTTTTTTTTTGCAATTATTTCAGCCATCAGTATAAATTGCTTTCTAGACATCAGCCAATGAAAAGCCCAATACTAATCTTGATATTTTCAAACAGTCTTTGTTAGCAGCCTCAGAGCTAATCCTTGAATTGACAGCTCACTTGGTAATTAAGGATTTTAGATTTCAAGAATTAAAATTAAAGTGGACACCATGGAGGAACAATAAGAAAACAATATAGCCGTTTTCATCCAGCCTTGAAGGCTTCACCAGCAGATGCCTATGTTACACCCTCATGATGTCTGCAGATGCCTTTGTCACACCCTGATGAGGTCACTGCAATGCTCTGCTAGTACTGTCTACTCTCACAGATGGTGACAGATGTCCATGCTTCAAATAAACTGGATGCAGCACTGCGTCCATGAAGAAACTCACCTTTGCCCCTCTCTACAAGTCTGTTTCTGATTGGGGAAACTATTTGAAGTGTAAAACCTCCTCAGACACAAACAAATCTGTCCTGCTTTCCAAGTCAGTTCATTTCTTTTAGATGAAATCTGATTGTTCTGTGTATTGACTAAAGTCCACGATGGAGGTAAACCTTTTGAATCAGCAATACCGTTAAAAGACAGAAAATGGTAAAAAAGAATAAAATAAATTACTTATCTTTCTTCATGCATGTAAATGCAAATAAATAAAGACTTAACACGTTTTATAAACTGTGTCAAGTTCATGTAGTTGAACACAATGCTTTTACAGCATTTATTAATCTTCGTTAACGGTAATTTTGTACATGTAAAATATATTTTTAATATTAAAAGTTGTATACATTAATACTAGTTATCACATTTTGTACTAACTTTAACACTGAACAAAATTGAATAAATTAACATTTAATTTAAATATAATATATAATTTAACAAATTTCATAAAGAAAATTAATAAATGCTGCAAAATTATTCATTGTGAGTTGATAATATTCATATAATTACAGTCCACATAATTCATAATGCACAAACCAATGTTAATGTAAAGAACATTATATAGTGTTATTGAAATGATGAATATCTGTATGTGTGCTGACACTTTTATTGTCTTACTCTACCTGTCATACAAGTGATATTTCTGTCTGGTTATGTTTGAGGAAACACATCAGATAGAAATTGTGAACTGTACATGATTGTGATGTCAGTGATTTTAAAATGCTAGCTGTTTCAAGCAGATGGTTCTCTTTCAGGCCAGAAACATATTTGAGTACATGAAAAGACTGGGCATGACGCTTCATGACGCTTCTTCCCACACAAAATTTCAGGTGTCACTGCATTTCAAAACAGTAAAATTCATAATACAATACAAGTACATGTTACCTCTCAGCTTTGTTGCAATGGCCATAAATCAGGCGTTACCATAAACTACCTGTTATTTCTACAGGCAGTTTGCTATGTCAGGTCACCTACTGTCAAGATATAACTGTCTGCCTGAACAACACATCTGGTTTAATGTCACAGACTTGACATGACAAAGGTGACTCTGTCGCCCCCTTGAGTACTGATGTTTTTTTTTTTTGTCTTTTATTTTAACCACCACAGTAACCCAAGGGCACATGCACTTGCAATGCATTGTCTGTGTTGTGTGTTTCTGGCTCAGGTCATAGCCCTAATTACAATGAAGAGAGACCACTGCAAAATCCACTTATTGCCTTTTATGCTTAGTGAAATGCAAGCATGCTCACTACCGTAGAGTTAGTTTCAATTAAGCAGTGCTTCAATATTAATATAATGGCATTTACCTTAATATAATTGGATGTTAAGAGTTGGGCCTAATAATCTATGCATAGAAGCTGTGCTATTTTAGCTGCCCTGTGCTTTTCTCCAGCTTATCTTCAATTGGGAAATCCTGCAATGTTAATGATGCCCATTTCTGGGAAGGAGGCGGTTGGGAAACCTACAGTACATGGGCTCCTCCAGGGGTCAGCCAGTCTGTGCTAATGCATAAAATCCTCAGTGTTTAACATTCGGGACACAGGTAGACCGCAGTGTTTAAACTGCCCTTTGGTAATGTGCTTTGTCTGTCTTGTTTTTCTGAGTGACTAACATGCCCTCTTACTGTCTCAAGATGAACTGTGGGTCAGTCTAGGGGAGAGTTTCAGAGTTTACTTGTACAGTAAATCTGACCAGACAAGGCAGCAGACCGTGAGGGACAGAGGAGGTGAGTAGTTGAACTGGTGAGTCATATAATATTTGACTGTTTATGGCATGCAAACAGATTTTTTAAGAGCTTAAAATCAAGCAATACTGTTTAAGTGACACAGTCATACTCAAAACACTCTCCTGAATGGCTTCGGGTCTATTCTATTATGGTTTTTTTCACGATTTAGTTTAAGAAGTATGACTGCCCAATCAGAAACGTCTCTCTCAGTGCATCTGAAAACACAAACAACCTTCATCAATATCGATCACTTGTACTTAAAGAAAAGTGTGTGAATTTTTTTTTTTGTGCTCTCAAACACATGCATAGACTTTGTCAAACAGTATTTTTTTTTTTTTTATAATTTCTATGTATGCCAGAACCAAAGTTTACTGCACACGCCCAGACAGATGGACTGGAGTTGTCTGATTTTATCGGTGTCTAGTGTATTTTCCGTCATGACTTTGTAGAAAGTGGACTGCCTGCTCTGAAAAAATTACATCTTGTAACTGTATTAATTTCATAATGAGTTCATAATGAGAATGATGCTGGGCCAATATCATCAGCATAAACACGTTTAACACGGTAATTGCCTGTAATAAGCTTTTGACTGCATGATTGTTCTGTGGAGAAATCACTTAATCAGGAGAGAAAGAGGGTGAAAAAGATGACCATTGAATATGTGACTATCTAAAGAATTGGCTGCAATAATGTGTGAGCATGTACTTTTTTATTTTATGTCAAATTATTTTATTGTATTAGTTTATATTGTTGTGTCGTCTTTTATATTGTTAACATTTTATATTGTTAATATTTTGTATTGTTTATATTGGGTTTCTAATTGTTTTATATTGTGTTAACTGATGTGTGCAGTATAGATTTGCTCAGCGTACGTTCAGCTGCAGCAAAACACTCCCTATCTGAGTTCTTATTCCTGTTGTTTATGCACATAATTTGTTATTTATGGTAATGACAACCTCATTCTACATTCAAATTCAGTCTCGAAAAAATCTGTTTACAGTGACATTTCCATTAAAGTCACGATGTGATCACGATGTGATGGAAATAGCAACAGATCTTTACTTCCATATGGTAATGTACACAATCGAAAGAGAAAAAAATGTAGGGCATGACCGTGAGGGACAGAGGAGGTGAGTAGTTGAACTGGTGAGTCATATAATATTTGACTGTTTATGGCATGCAAACAGATTTTTTAAGAGCTTAAAATCAAGCAATACTGTTTAAGTGACAGTCATACTCAAAACACTCTCCTGAATGGCTTCGGGTCTATTCTATTATGTTTTTTTCACGATTTAGTTTAAGAAGTATGACTGCCCAATCAGAAACGTCTCTCTCAGTGCATCTGAAAACACAAACAACTTTCATCAATATCGATCACTTGTACTTAAAGAAAAGTGTGTGAATTTTTTTTTTTGTGCTCTCAAACACATGCATAGACTTTGTCAAACAGTATTTTTTTTTTTTTTATAATTTCTATGTATGCCAGAACCAAAGTTTACTGCACACGCCCAGACAGATGGACTGGAGTTGTCTGATTTTATCGGTGTCTAGTGTATTTTCCGTCATGACTTTGTAGAAAGTGGACTGCCTGCTCTGAAAAAATTACATCTTGTAACTGTATTAATTTCATAATGAGTTCATAATGAGAATGATGCTGGGCCAATATCATCAGCATAAACACGTTTAACACGGTAATTGCCTGTAATAAGCTTTTGACTGCATGATTGTTCTGTGGAGAAATCACTTAATCAGGAGAGAAAGAGGGTGAAAAAGATGACCATTGAATATGTGACTATCTAAAGAATTGGCTGCAATAATGTGTGAGCATGTACTTTTTTATTTTATGTCAAATTATTTTATTGTATTAGTTTATATTGTTGTGTCGTCTTTTATATTGTTAACATTTTATATTGTTAATATTTTGTATTGTTTATATTGGGTTTCTAATTGTTTTATATTGTGTTAACTGATGTGTGCAGTATAGATTTGCTCAGCGTACGTTCAGCTGCAGCAAAACACTCCCTATCTGAGTTCTTATTCCTGTTGTTTATGCACATAATTTGTTATTTATGGTAATGACAACCTCATTCTACATTCAAATTCAGTCTCGAAAAAATCTGTTTACAGTGACATTTCCATTAAAGTCACGATGTGATCACGATGTGATGGAAATAGCAACAGATCTTTACTTCCATATGGTAATGTACACAATCGAAAGAGAAAAAAATGTAGGGCATGGACTTTGTTTCAGTCTATCAGTTGTTGATTGGATGGAGGCAGATTTGAATGCGCGCTTGCAGTTGATTGTAAAAAAGGGGCGGGGTTTAAGATGACTAAATATTTGGAGAAATCAAACATACTGTGGAAGAGAGGAGTCTGTTGTTTCACTTCTTGCAAGACTGAGTTGAAACACACACACACACAGGTTTGTTTTTGTGAAAAGTGGGGACATCCCATAGGCGTAATGGTTTTTCTACTGTACAGACCGTATATTCTATTGCCCTAATAGAATATACGGTCCCTAACCCTACCCCTAAACCTACCCCTCACAGGAAACTTTGTGCTATTTCAGATTTTCAATACACTCCATTCTGTGTGATTTATAAGCGTTTTGAAAAGTGAGGACATGGGGTAATGTCCTGAAAAGTCATACCCTTGTCATTATACCTATGTCATAACCTTGTCATTATACAAATGTATGTCCTCATTTGTCACAAAAACGCACACACACACACACACACACACACACACACACACACACACAGACACAGACACAGACACA
>NW_015649593.1:544279-549557 GCF_001515625.1 Sinocyclocheilus rhinocerous
ACACACACACACACACTCTCACTCACACACACACGCACACACAGGTTTGTTTTTGTGAAAAGTGGGGACATCCCATAGGCGTAATGGTTTTTATACTGTACAAACTGTATGTGCTATTGCCCTACACCAACCCTACCCCTAAACCTACCCCTCACAGGAAACTTTGTGCTATTTCAGATTTTCAATACACTCCATTCTGTGTGATTTATATGCGTTTTGAAAAGTGGGGACATGGGGTAATGTCCTGAAAAGTCACCTTCTCCTTGTAATACCTATGTCATACCCTTGTCATTATACAAATTTATGTCCTCATTTGTCACAAAAACGCACACACACACACACACACACACACACACACACACACAAAACCATAAAAAAAAAAAGCATATGCATGGATGAATCATTCAAAATAACATTAACAAGATGATGATCATTTCTATTTTTAGAATTTCTTAACGCCAGCTTTAAGTCTATATAGTGTGTGCAGAACCAAACTGAACAACTACTGTAGTCAAACATGTCAAACAGGCAAAACATTGCTATGTTTTTTTTTCATCAACATGATTTCAAGAGTGACTTCTGTATTCAGCACACAAAATGATAAGTTAGTGGATTCGCTCCTATAACTCTGCAATATGTATGCGGCCAGGATTTCGATGTTTCTAACCTCATAAACATCAGTTGATCAGTGGATTTTCTTAGATGCTAAAATCAGTCAACTCATGACACAGGCCATAGATTAAATGAAAGCTCCTGAATTTAACTAGGCAAATGCTTGAAGGCTTTATAAAGCAGGCCCTTTAGTTTCAATAAAGCTGATGAAAATTAAGGTTGATAATTAATGTGCTCTACATGTCTATTATTAATAACAGCATAATAGTGTTTAATAAGGGATAATTCATGGATTGCTCTATAATTTATCACTGTCACACGGCAAATGAATTACCCATGATGCCCAATTGAGGTGTGTGAATGCGTAAGCCATTTTCTTGCATCTGACTCTCCCTCAGGTTTTAAGTAATGTGGCAGATAAATGACCTAATGCCGTAAGCTAAATTGGATAATTACATTATTAGTGTCTTACTGATGCAAAGAATGGTTATATATCTGAAAGTATGCACAGACAGCATTCTGCAAGCCACACAAGGCAGATTGTGTATGGTATTTTAATTAAATTCCTTATTACCTTCACCTGTAATTTTATGAGTCTGCTCTTTTCAGCATGGTTCTTTTCTTGGCAGTAATTCTTCATATCACTAAGAAAAAAAAATCACTTTCATTCTGATACATTTCTGTAAGATTGTGTTTATTCTTTATTAAAATTTGTCAAGCCCAGAAGATTAGTGATGCCCTGGTATGTATGCTGTGTATTTCTCTCAGGACTGACCCCCATCAAATCCAAATTTAGGTTACAGATTGAAGGGAATGTGACCTTATTAAAATTTCGTCTCACTGGCAGCCCCTTCTCAGTTAATTACAAGTAGGTGTTTTGTAATTAATCTAGGGAAGATTTGTCATGGTTATTAGTTGTCCGCCCCCTTTCGAATGGACAAATGTTAGTAGCCAAAGGCTTTACAGCAGGAACCTGGATTTGTACTAATGCAACATCCTACTGAAAGTTCCAGTATATGGCATAATTAAACTGCAAATAAAGCAATGCTTGTTTGTTGTTTAGATTTCAAATTCTGATATGCTTCTCTTTGTTTGCCACATTAATGACAGCATTTTGCATCCCTGTAGGATAAAAGAGGATTAAAACGTGTCAAAGAAGAAGTCATGAATTATTCCAGCTACACAGCAGATAATTGTAACACAGAGACTGGTAGAGGGGGATTAAATTTAGACTGCGGGTGTTAAGCTATAACACCCTCAGCAGGTGCATGAAAAACAGGCAGCCGTACACAACCTTTGCTCTAAAGTTAAACTAAGGATACTCTGGCATATTTTACCCATTGCAATCAGTCATAGGTACACCAAGGACAGTGTACAGTGGCAAAGACAACAATTGACTCTGAACACAGAGGACAGCCTACTCCCAGGTATTCTTCATTCTTTGATAAAACTTGGTCTATGGGATTGCTAGAGTATCATCTGTCTTATTCGCAGAAGTGCCATGCAGGAGTGCCATGAATATTAATAGCAAAATTATTCATAATAGTTCTTATTGTTATTAAATAGTTTTTCCTATTGTAGGGGAAAATAAGTATTGTTCTGTGGTTGCAGAAATCACCCATACACCCACATCCAAATATTTTTTTAGTTAAATCAAGTCACGTCTCCCACAAATAATTTGCCTTAATTTACATATGCCTGTAAAATCTTATTTCTAGAAATGTAAACGTTTTCTCAAAATGCCCAATTTTTGCTTTGGTTTATTTAAAATTGTAGGTTAATGCCGTAAGCTAAATTGGATAATTACATTATTAGTGTCTTACTGATGCAAAGAATGGTTATATATCTGAAAGTATGCACAGACAGCATTCTGCAAGCCACACAAGGCAGATTGTGTATGGTATTTTAATTAAATTCCTTATTACCTTCACCTGTAATTTTATGAGTCTGCTCTTTTCAGCATGGTTCTTTTCTTGGCAGTAATTCTTCATATCACTAAGAAAAAAAAATCACTTTCATTCTGATACATTTCTGTAAGATTGTGTTTATTCTTTATTAAAATTTGTCAAGCCCAGAAGATTAGTGATGCCCTGGTATGTATGCTGTGTATTTCTCTCAGGACTGACCCCCATCAAATCCAAATTTAGGTTACAGATTGAAGGGAATGTGACCTTATTAAAATTTCGTCTCACTGGCAGCCCCTTCTCAGTTAATTACAAGTAGGTGTTTTGTAATTAATCTAGGGAAGATTTGTCATGGTTATTAGTTGTCCGCCCCCTTTCGAATGGACAAATGTTAGTAGCCAAAGGCTTTACAGCAGGAACCTGGATTTGTACTAATGCAACATCCTACTGAAAGTTCCAGTATATGGCATAATTAAACTGCAAATAAAGCAATGCTTGTTTGTTGTTTAGATTTCAAATTCTGATATGCTTCTCTTTGTTTGCCACATTAATGACAGCATTTTGCATCCCTGTAGGATAAAAGAGGATTAAAACGTGTCAAAGAAGAAGTCATGAATTATTCCAGCTACACAGCAGATAATTGTAACACAGAGACTGGTAGAGGGGGATTAAATTTAGACTGCGGGTGTTAAGCTATAACACCCTCAGCAGGTGCATGAAAAACAGGCAGCCGTACACAACCTTTGCTCTAAAGTTAAACTAAGGATACTCTGGCATATTTTACCCATTGCAATCAGTCATAGGTACACCAAGGACAGTGTACAGTGGCAAAGACAACAATTGACTCTGAACACAGAGGACAGCCTACTCCCAGGTATTCTTCATTCTTTGATAAAACTTGGTCTATGGGATTGCTAGAGTATCATCTGTCTTATTCGCAGAAGTGCCATGCAGGAGTGCCATGAATATTAATAGCAAAATTATTCATAATAGTTCTTATTGTTATTAAATAGTTTTTCCTATTGTAGGGGAAAATAAGTATTGTTCTGTGGTTGCAGAAATCACCCATACACCCACATCCAAATATTTTTTTAGTTAAATCAAGTCACGTCTCCCACAAATAATTTGCCTTAATTTACATATGCCTGTAAAATCTTATTTCTAGAAATGTAAACGTTTTCTCAAAATGCCCAATTTTTGCTTTGGTTTATTTAAAATTGTAGGTAAGGTCAGGCATTTTAACGTTTGTCTCCTCACACTGTGAACAACTATATAAATATTTTACTCTTCTTTAACTTCAGGTTTATATCTGTTTGTCACACCAATTGTCTGTGGTTGTGTCTTTGCAGACTAGAGTATGTGAGTGGTGCGGAGTTAAGTTCTCATAAGTTAGAGCATTTTTCCAGAGTGCTTTTTTCCCCTCGCTCCATGATCGTTTGAAGCCTCAAAATGGAAAACCAGTGGAGTGGAGTGACTACAAAGTCTCAGGTGCTCCGTTTCACTCACACACACCAGGCCAGCTTTCAATCTGTGATTTGCTTAGTGATAGAAGCTTAATTTCTTATGGTCTTTTGGTCTGAAACTCAAGTTTCATGATTTGAATTACTTGTATTAAAACTGTTGTATAAAAGCAACATCACACTCACAGCTGTGCTGAAGAAATGATTATCAGCACTCTTGCTCATGTTACTGTTAAAATATTTTCTACAACAAGTTTTAACATTGTAACCCCCCCTTCTCTTTGTTTGTCCTGCTCCTCTACCTAGGGCACCAGGTGAACTGTCACTGGTGCCCCCTCGAAAAATTAGGATCGTGACTCCTCTGATTTTTCTCACTGGATCTCTCCTTTTCCCCTCTCTTTCCTCCACACACACACAAAATATGCATGGGACTCCCTGCGCGCGAAGCGAACCGTGGCGTTCAAGAAACAGTCAATAAGCGCTCGAGCGCGCGGGTCCATCCAGAGCTCGCGCCCTAAACTCCCGCCCTCAAGTGTGAAGCGCGAGCGCACGGCGGGAAGACGTTAACGGTCACCCCTTGACGCGCAAGTGATGGCCACTTGAAGCGCACCACTCAACCGTTGACAGAGACCCCGTTCGGTTCAGTAAACGCAATACTAAAACTTAATATCACCCCTTAGACTTCAAATCACCCCCCAGCCACTCACCAAGCATGCTGTCCCGTTGAGGAGCAGCAGGATGAAGCCGTGGTCGGAGCGCATCTCGTCGGTGTCCTGACAGTCGACAGCTCTCCGTTCAAGAAGACGCGGTTCCTCCGGTACCGTATCCAAAACAGTCGAGACCCGGTTCCATGTCCAACATAAAGTCAAGCGCGAGCTTTCCTCTTAGTGGAATCCCACCTGCTGTTTGTCACTGTAAACTCCGCTACTTGGAGCGCGTCACATCCAAAGGTGTCTGGAAACTGACAGGACACTTCTTCGCTGCCATCTGTGTACACTTTGCTCCGTTTTGTGTTGCTGTGTGAGGGGAATCATCTCCGTTATCCGCGCTTTTATGTGCTGGTGACGGCTAGGATCCCAGTGCGCGAGCCTGACCGGAGCGCAAACTCCTCGAGCGTCGCACATATCAGTACATGCAGACTGGCAGCAGGTCTCCTACACGCGCTGACGTTTTAAACCCCCCTCTCTCTTTCTCTCTCCCTCGTCAGAGCCCCCAATCTTTCTTTTTGCACTCTTTCCCTCATTTCCCCCCTATACTCTCTCTCTCTCTCTCTCTCTCTCTCTCTCTCTCTCTCTCTCTCTC
>NW_015649593.1:549874-553653 GCF_001515625.1 Sinocyclocheilus rhinocerous
CACACACACACACACACACACACTCTCTCTCTTTCTTCAGAGCATCCCCCTATCTCTCGTTTTCCTTCCTTCCTTCATCCTGTCAACCCCTTCTTTCTTTCTTGTTCCTAAACCAAAAGCTACTAGGCCACGAAACCAACTATGGTTACGTCAAAATAATCAATTTGAGTCTTTTATATGTCAAAAAAATCCACAATGATGCATTGCTTGGTAAATACATCAGGATCAGTATTTTTGTAACAACATTCCTGTTGACCAATCAGTAGCCATTCATTTTAAGGTTATGGTTAAAAGGATGGTTCACCCAAAAACTAAAATTCTGTTTTTTTGTTGTCCTCATATAATTTCAAACCTGCTTTCTCAGTCACCGTTCGCTTTCATTGCCTCTTTTTTCCCCTGCGCTGAGAGTCAACTGAGTAAATTGTGAGTAAATTGTTATTTTGAATGTTTTTGGATAACCTATATCTGTAAATGTATGATTGGTTTATAAAGTGACTGATAAGCACGTTGTTCCAGGAACATGTCCTTCTCACACTGTGCTGACAGCAGGAACGTCACAGGTTATTAAACCTGATGCCAGCGGCACCTTGCCACAAGGTACAGGCTATTCTTATTGGTTTGTCTGCATCGATGCACCTCTGTTATCTGTTTTGGGTTATTTGTCTCTCTTTTTTGTCACCAAAGATACTCTCCCCACCACCTAACTGGTAATTGGCCCTAGGAGAGACCTACTGTGCGTATTGCGATGTGATTTGTTTAGCTTTATTGAATTGAAACAGCCTGGTATCCTCTGCCTTACTCTGTGAGTCTAATATAAAATCAGATCACTTGCACTAGAGCCAACTGAGAGCACTTGCTCGATTGTCACATGTTTGTTAGGAGCCATAATTTATTGTCTTGGCTTGTTTTTTGTTTTTTTGGGGGTGGTGGACTCAGGGGTGGTAATTTCCCTTTTATTAAACATCATTAAGTCTCCCTCTCTTTCGTCTTTTTTTCGTCTTTCTATTAATGTGCGTTCTTGCTTTTCAATCCTCACATTTTGTGACGCAATCTCCAGTCAGAGAATTTGACCCTTTGCCCACTCGCCGCTCCATCACCAAGAAAACACACTTCCACTTAATCATTCACGCACACACTGCTTTAATGCCCAATATTAATATCTGACAGGAGATTTACAGTGACCTTAGAGGGTCAAAGGTCACTTTCCTGCTGTTCTAAGCATGCCCAGGCACAAAAGATTAAAGCTACAAACTTATTAAGCCATTTCTTCCCCAAATAAGCCGTTTCCACAAACATAATATTTAATAGATAAAACATACACTATTTGTTACTATTTGCAGTGAGATTTTTTTGTGTGTGACTGTCATGAAACCTGTCAAGAAAATGTCCAGGTTATATGTCACCCTCAAATCAAAGAACTAAATAATATTTGTCTTTAATATATGCTGATTTAAATAAAAACACTTTCACATTCAGGCTATTGAAAATAATGGGAATTACCAATAAATAAATAAATAAATATATTTACGTCAAACATTCAAATGCATTACTGTAATGAGAATTTTAAGGGGGGAATATGTCACATTAATGTCACATTTTCTATACATTTATTGGTCATAAAATAGGTTTAATTTTGTTATGTAATATATGTACATATATTTGTATATTAATAGATGTTTTTTCTTTTTGGGGGGGGGGGGCTTGGGGTAAACTAGAATTTTTTTTTTTTTTGGGATTCATTTTTTTTTTTTCTTTTGTTTTTACTGGCGATCTTTACAACACGCATTACATTACGTATTTCATGGCACACTCGTTTTATGTGTATTTGGCGCCACCTAGTGTTGTGGGTGTATTATTGACATGTCAAAGTCTAGACCCTGAATATAAGACGACCGCGTTTTTTCAGATGCATTTCCAAGAAAAAAACATCGTCTTATATTCGGGACAATACGGTATGCATAAGGATGATGTTACAAGCCATGCAGAGCTTGTGTGTATGTGTATCAGTGATTGAAAGAGATAGTGTCTCTGTTTGTGTATGTCTGTGAGCTTGCATTAGTGTAGGGATCAGGACTGAGGGCGTTAGTGGCTTTATCTTGTTTCACATTGCTAATGTCATTTGAGTGAGCTGTGTAGGAGACAACGGATAATTCAATGAGGAGACCCTGTGCATGTCAGTAATGAACATGTTAGAAAGGTCATTAGCTCCATCTTGTGTTGAGTTTTGTTACTACAGCCATTCTGGAGAAAATTGTCCAATTGATTTTCAATGGATGTGTTTGAAATTACTAACAGCTGTCTTACTGCTTCATGGCTCAGCACCCTTTAAGGTTTGAGACTGCCTTCTAAAGAGCCAGTGAGCTTTAGAGATGACACTAGTAAATATTTTATGAATACTATGCTTATATCAGAATCAGAATCAGAATCAGAAAGAGCTTTATTGCCAAGTATGTTTGCACATACAAGGAATTTGTTATAGTGTCACAAGCTTCCAGTACACGGAGACAACAACAACACACAGATAATAAAAATAAGATGTGAATAAAATACACATGCATAAATATAAACCACAAAAAAAGAATAAATTGTATGTACAGGTGTGCTATAGATAGAATAGGAATAGAATAAAATAAAATAAAATAAAATAAAGTTGTAGGGATGTACTAGGATTTAGGGTGATAAATAAGTATAAGGTTATTGCACATACTTTAATTGCACAATGGGAGAACATTAACTGTTCATGAGGTAGATATCTCTATAGAAATTAAAAGATCATTTGAAAAAAGTAGTTATAAATTAATTTATCACTTTCAACCATTTTATCGGATGCCATTTTTATAGTTTCATCCAAAAGTTCACTCAGAATTGTGAAATATAAGGCAGTGTATGTCTGTGCTGCCTTCAAACTATGGAGCTTATAATATGACAAAACAAATTGAATTTGTATTGTGTAAATTTGAATTATTGACAAGTGTCATTTAACAAAACTGAATATTATGTGGCATTTAACATAGTTCTGAATTAGATTTTTTTTTTACTTGAATATTAAACATTTGAAATTTAACACAACTGAATGTTTTTATGGCAGAGTTTTATAGACATGTATTTTCAAACAGTTAATTTTTGTTCTGTCCAAGCTCTTTGCAACGGGCGCTTTGTAGCTTCAAGCAGTCGTGTCCGTATAGTGTTGCTCCGCGCCGCATCCAGTGTAGGAAATATCACTGATTATATATAATCAATGGGTTTTACTGTCCTTTTTGCTTTCGCTCGCGTCTTGTGTAGACACGGTGGCATGCTAATCACTTTCACACCAAATATACTTTAAAACAAACACCAGAGACCGCTTAGACAAATGTTTCACATGCTGAGAATGCTGATCCTACATATAAATATATAAACCACAAATGTTTAAGAATCACTTAGGCTAACTCTGGGCGATTCATGATCAGGTAGATCTTAAACCGCACGTTCACGCCAGAAAACTACTAATTGGCCAAAATGCTTTATTTGATTTTTCGGAGATTATCTACTCTTCCCTGTGGATTACCTCTGACCTACTTACTGTACGATCTGAATGTCTGCGTATTGAATTTTAGAATATTGAATTTGATGTTCCGAATTTCCTTTTCATCTTGAAAACTTGAAGCTGTATTTTTAAAAACTGGATATTTGCAGTCTAAGATTTCAGAACAAAAAATTCGCTGTTTGAAAATACATGTCTATAAAACTCTGCCATAAAAATATTCAGTTGTGTTAAATTTCAAATGTTTAATATTCAA
>NW_015649593.1:553663-555422 GCF_001515625.1 Sinocyclocheilus rhinocerous
AACTTGAAGCTTTTTAAAAACTGGATATTTGCAGTCTAAGATTTCAGAACAAAAAATTCGCTGTTTGAAAATACATGTCTATAAAACTCTGCCATAAAAATATTCAGTTGTGTTAAATTTCAAATGTTTAATATTCAAGTAAAAAAAAAAAAAAAATCAAATTCAGAACTATTTTAAATACCACATAATATTCAGTTTTGTTAAATGACATTTGTCAATAATTCAAATTGACACAATACAAATTAAATTTGATTTGTCATATTATAAGCTCCATATCAAACAGCATCCAGATGAAGGCATCTTAATAGACAGGATGTTATGTGAACATTACATTTAGATGTGCCTTTATGTCTGTCTTCTTCCATATACTTTCTGAGAAGGCAGCATTTTTCTTATTTTCTCAGGTTTGGTTGAAGTTTTTATTTTAGTAAAGTTATGACTATATTTATATATGCATTCATAACATCCTGGCTTTATTTCAGCAGAGACATTTCTCACTTTTTGAAAAAGGTCTGTTTTACCTATAGCAACTGAAGAGGGCACCATTGCTTTAAGGAAAATATATCAGCGTGCTTTCCGATATGTAATCCATATACTCCATATCACTATAAGTAGCTTGAAAGTTCAGTTTAATTCCATTCTCAGCAGCTGACACAGCATGGGCTTTTTTAAAGGTGGTTTGACATCAAACTGTAAGTGACATTCGCTCAGTTATTCCAGCTCAAATGATCCTCACCAGAGAATTATGAATAATATGATTTCATTCCCACTGATTTGTCCCCCATGGATGTTTTTTCCCCCAGGAAGTTAAATTTGACATCATCACTAAATCTACAGTGATTCACACACATTATGAATGTAAACAATGTAAGATGAGGAGAGGAAAAATGTAGATCACAAATGTAAACGTAATCAGCAAGAAAAAATGCATATGATTGGTGTTTGTTTTGAGCTGTTACAAATGAGCTGAAATATACAACGCAATCCCCCAACCTCCAATTCTCTATATGACCAGCATTTACTTAGCTTGAGAACTGTTTGTGAAATGTCAAAATTACGCATATGACTTTAGAGAAATGTAGGATGAAATAGATAACATCAAGAAGGGGACAGATGGGACAAAAAAATACAAATCAAACCCTCAGCAAAGAAATCCCGCATGAAAGACGTGAGAGATGTGGAGATGAATGCAGTGTCAGTAAGAGGAGAGCAGGGAAGAAGGTACTAGAGAGCTGGCCTGCAGAGGTCGAGTTCACTTCTCTTTGAGTTCTAGAGGATCAGGCTTCATCAGTGCCTTATTCATGCTTCTTTTCTTAGTTTCATCTGCTGCCCCTTTTCTGAACGATGGCACGGAATGAAAAGAAATGCAAGCATCCAGTTGTTTTTTTCTTTTTCACAAATAGTTTCATTGAGGTTGATCCATTTGAATAGACAGGCTCATTACAGGTGTTTGTGTGAGAGAGCTGATTGTCAGACGGTAATGATTGTAGGAATGATTTTTTTTCTGGTTGGAGTCCGGGTACATTTGCTCTATAATGCAATCTGATCTTTTGACAAACACTACTGTTGAAATGTTTGGGGTCATTAATATATTTGAAAGAAAGTAATACTTCAGCAAGCAATGCATTAAAATGGTCAAAAGTGACAATTAAAGACTTACATTATTACAAAAGATTTTTTTTTTCATTAAAAATGCTTTTGACTTTCTGTTCATCAAAGAATTATATATATATATATATATATATATATATATATATAT
>NW_015649593.1:559654-568174 GCF_001515625.1 Sinocyclocheilus rhinocerous
ACACACACACACACACATATATATATATATATATGTCAGGGTTTCCACAAAAATATTCAACAGCACAACTGTTTTCAACACTGATAATAATAAGATATGTTGATAGCGCTTTAGTTAATGCATTAACTAACATTAACAATGACATTCATTTGTTACAGTATTTATTATTCTTTGTTAATGTTAGTTAATAAAAATACAACTGTTCGTTATTAGTTCACGTTAGCTCATATCCGTTAAATAGTGTTAACAGATACAACTTCTGATTTTAATTATGTATTAGTACATATTAGTACATAATAGTAGTATTAGTTGATATTAACATGAACTAAGATTAATAAATGCTTTAGAAATATTTTTCATTGTTAATTTATGTTAGCTAATCTAAACAAATAGAACCTTACTGTAAAGTGATACCAAAATGTTTATTGAGCAGCAAATCAACATATTGGAATGAATTCTGAAGGATCATGTGACACTGAAGACTGGAGTAATGATGCTGAAAACTCAGCTTTGCCATCACAGGAATTAATTATATTTTAAAAATGTATTAAAATAGACAACAGTTATTTTATAATGTAAAAATATAAAACATTAATAATATTTCACAACATTACACTTTTACTGTATTTTACTGTCTGAAATATTAAATAAATGCAGCCTTGTTCAGCATAACATACTTCTTTCAAAAACAAAATCTAATAGACAAACTTTTGAACAGTAATATATATATATATATATATATATTTTTTCTGTTCACATTTACTTAAGACACAGTAGACTACATTAGTCCCTGATTAAGATGCATATGGTATTGTAAGATATATTTTTAGTAGTATCCCACACGTTTTGCATAAATACCACTAGATATGTCCTTTTTAAAATATAATAAAAGCAGAGGTGTGTAATTACTGCAATGCTAGTGTAACCAAACAGCAAAGGTTTTACAAACACTCTGACAATCTGACAATTCTGTCTGAAATCCTTTAGATATATATGATTAACACGTCCTTTGTTGCACGCAATTCATGTTTTTCTTTATATACAGAATATCAGACGCCTGACCAGCCTAATCAGCGAAGGCTACAGGGGACCAGCCTGGAATGGGTGTGTATTTTGTCTTCCTCCTTTGCTTTCATTTTGAAGGAATTGTTTCCAGAATCCATCAAAGCCAAGCCCACAACTCAGCAGTGTCCTCACCTTTTCACTTCCACCACATTATCTTTCTCTTGCTCTCTTGTTGTCTCTTCTTAGCCTAAAGACTGCTGTAGCGCTCATATGAACGGTGTTCTGTCGATTTGTGCTATACTGTCAGATTTTGCTACCTCCCATTAAAACAGTAGGTAGTACAATTCGACAACGAAAAATGCTATGTGTCAAATTATGGTTTATTAACGTCAACACCGACCACAACCCTAAACCTACCCTTACAGTAATGCAAATACAGTACTTATATGTTATTCGTGGTTGTGGCTAGAAGGGATACAGCTACTACCCACTGTTTTAATGGGAGGTAGCAAAATCTGACAGGGTAGCACAAATCGACAGAACACCGTTCATGTGAGCGCTGCAGCAGTCTATAGGCCCACCCCAAATGCTCTCATTGGTTGAGACACGTGATGACGCCCATCCCAAGCAAGTACTGATCAACATCCCACCCCTCCTGACCTGTGACCCATGGTTTGTCTGTATGTGCATTCAGAGCCAGTGAGCAACGGACTTTCAAAATAATAATAATAATAATATTAAAAACTGCGTTAATGCACGATAAAATAATTGTCGGCGTTAATTAATTCATGCGTTAACGCGATAATAACACGTTAATGTCACAAAGCAAGGCCAGACACAACAGGTAAGTGCAAAACAGGATGGATGATTGACTGGGTAAGTGGATGACTGGAATAGGTGAGTTAAAGGCAGGTGAATGTCAACACAGTGAATGGTTCCAGGGTGCTTATCTGAGTTCTGATGGAGAGGATCGTATGCCGGTTACGTTGGAGATCGTGGAGCCGTTTCCACGGAGTCGTTGGAGGATCGTGGGAGGAACAGCAGGTAATTCGTTCTAGGAGGTTTTGGCAGAGAGAGTCCAGAGTAGTTCGTAGGAGTGAACGGTAGACCGGACAGTGAGTGGCTGTGCTGTGTGTATTTGTAGTGTGGCTTGATTGGTGACAGCAGGTGCGGGTGATCAGAACTCAGGTGACTGTGATCGGGTAATTATCCTGGATGGTGACTGAAGTGACTGTGATGACTCCCTGACAGTTAACTTGCCCAGCCCATATATATATATATATATATGTGTGTTTGAGAAGACTTTGAGTTATCTAAGAATAATGTCTATCATCTGTCCTGAAATGAGAGCTGGTGGGCCTTTTATATAATTTTGTCATCCCTTCAACAATAAAAAAATTTATAAAATAGTATGGAGCACTTTTATGTCCTTATGGTCCTTTTGCGTCCTGTTTGATGGTTAAGGTCCCATTGATTGTAATTTCATACTAATGTTCTCCTTTTGTGTTCTGTAGAAGAAAGTAAGTCATTCGGGTTTGGAACAACATTAAGGTGAGTAAATGATTTTCATTTTTAAATGTGCTATCCCTTGAAGTTAAAACTGTTTTGCTAGCATTTTTAACAAAAGTTATAGGATCTCTCGGGAGAGAGGCAGCCCACAGGTGTTTTGCTATGCTGACAGAGATGCACACATGATGAGTAGCTGTTAGACATGCTTCACTCTGTTAAAAGAGGATGAGAATCCTTTGATAAAGGTGAATGTGGAGCCTATTGTAATAGTTCTGACCCCTGCCACAGATATACACACACAGACTACAGGCCTCTGTGGAGGTGTAATTTGAGAGGTCTCTGTGTATGTGTGTGTTTGTGTGCATTGGTCCCACATCGCCCTTTTGCCATGATCAGGTCGAAACAGGAAGCAGCCATGACCTTCTAAAAAAGGGTTAGATGCAACCTAAAATGCTGACAATTTAATTAGTGTTTTCATATAGGGGAAAACAGAAACCACAGTGCTTGTGATGGTTTGGTTACATATACGTTCAAACACATCCAAACGTCCAGACCCCGGTAATTTTCTCTGGAAATTTTAACAAGATCCTTTAAACATGAAGGTCATCTCTGTTCTTCATTTTCGGACTCAGTTATACTGTCAAAGATGTGGAACCAGACACAGTAGTCCTCATTAATACAGCAGTCATGCATGTTTAATGTCTGCCGATGAGGATAAATGGTTTTAAGAGACTTTGGTTAAAAGCGAGAAAATACACTTCATATAAAAATCAATAATCCCAGCCACTTATCTCCATCTGATGTGACTCATGCCGTTGAGGGCTATGGAGCCTATTCTGGTGTTCCCCTTCAGGAACTCGAGCTGCGTCGAGATCGCTTTGGGAACGCCCTTGCGTGACCCTAAATGATGCAGTTTGTTTATTTCTTTAAAGATGGATGCTTTGGACAGGAGCATCTTCACTTACATATGGTTGTTCTATTATTAAGAAGCTTTTTTGTATTTAATGTATTTTTTTTATTTTTAAGTATATTTATGTAGTCAATGTGTGTTTCGGATTGGTTAGTATTGCCATATGTTGGTTTTAGGTGCTCTTTCATGATGGGGTGTAGAGGGTGGGGAGAGAGTGAGATAGAGAGACTAATGGAATTCATAATTAAAAAAGCTTTTAGTGCAAGGAGGACCTCTGAGGTTGAGTGATCAGGGCAAAGCCGTTTCACACTCACTCACTTGCTCACTCATCCAGGCAGTGGATGTGAGCATCCAATCATTGTATAAATGCAGATCTAAACAGAATCTGCATGCAGAACTTATTGTCTGTTCACGTATTCAGTATTTTAAATAAGTGATTGTAATTGTTAGGGCTGGGTAAAAAAAACATAGATTTCTCGATTTTAATCGATTCTTATTTTTATGAAACAATATCGATTCATAAATCCCAAGAATCGATTATCTAGCCTGTCAGATAATGAACGGAACATTGTAGCGCATCTCCCATCCAATAAATTGCAATAAGCTTTGTGATTAGTTACTTCTGATATGAAACAAAGTCTCAGATTTCAAATTCTGTCCATGTTATTACAATATTCAAATATTAAATGCTGTTTTGGCGCTGTTTAATGTGGAGTGACTGATCGCTGTGAACTGATTATCTCCGCTTTAATAGCAGTTACAGCATGAAATAAACATGAATGAACATCTGAAGATATGTTAAAAGAATGAGTACAACTTACCGAAATCTATATCCTGTCTCATGTAATCACTCAGTCAGTGTTTCAACCGTGGAAAGGAGACAATAGCTTGTAAACAATGTCACATAACGTCACATTTACCTCAGAAAAACATATTCGTGACCATTAACTCATTAGTCAGCTAGAAAAATTAACTCTAGAGAGGAGCATTTTGCTAAATATATGCACCATATAACATATTCATTATATTTTTTTACTGTTCTTCAATATTTAATTTATGTTTGAATAAATCCGTCAAGTTTTTGTAACAACCACCATTTAAATGTTTATATTTCAAAAAACTAACTGGAGTAGAAATATAGGTTAATTATGTAATTTAAAGTTAAAGTTAGTATTATAACTTTAATATTACAAGAACTTTATTGAGTATATTTATATACAAATCAGCAAATTTCAACCTTCCATATTGATTATCAGGTGTAGTTTATAGCATTAGTTGAGAGAGCTTTTTTTTTCCTTTAGAAAATTTGCACTGTCCAGTACCTGATAGCTATATATACAAAATAATCGATATTGAATCAAATCGAATCGAATAGAAATTGGAATCGAATGAATTGCAAGCTTGTGAAGGATAATCGAATTGAATTGTGAAATTTGTGTCAAAACCCAGCCCTAGTAATTGTAGCTATAACAAACTTTGTAGTATTCTGTTCTCCATTTAATACATGTTTAAATCTGTTCCACAGAATTCTGCTGATTTTCCTCCAAATTTAGTATAGATAATGCAAAAAAGTTTGCAGATTTGAGAAACCAAAATACTGGCCATTTTGGTTTTGCTAGCTACACAATTATGTTGTCTTAAAGGTACACTTCATTAGGTTTTGTTTACATTGCACTGACTTTTATTCATCCTAGTAGTCTTGGACTTTACACTTGTCAATATAAATACATACATTTTTGTTTTCTCTCTTTATTTTTTGTTTTGTTTCTTTTTCATGTTTGACTGTTTGC
This sequence comes from Sinocyclocheilus rhinocerous, assembly GCF_001515625.1. Lineage (NCBI taxonomy): Eukaryota > Metazoa > Chordata > Actinopteri > Cypriniformes > Cyprinidae > Sinocyclocheilus > Sinocyclocheilus rhinocerous. The sequence goes on from NW_015649593.1 coordinate 564,869, forward strand.
TGTTGTTCAGAGCATTTTGGGGTGTGGTAGATATAGTCATTCGTTTGTCCTTCTACGCAGAAGCTGCGTGTCAATGTGTTCATAAAAAACTAAAATTACCATTTTGTCTATTACTGTAGTCTGTAATTTCAGCAGTCAATTTAGCATGTTGGCCATAAATTGTTTAGAATGAGTCAAGAACATTATTTCCATATGCACAATGCAATTCTTAGAGAGAGTTGCTCCAGCTTTTTATTATGGCCACTCTGTGACTGCAAAAACAGGCACTGGAAAATGTGTGTTCTGCAACTATGTGTTCAGAGATTTAGCTAAGTCCCCCTACCTGATTTTCCAGCCATTTTTCAGCCATAAGCTTCATTTGCAAAATCATTAGAGAATCAGGAGGAAGTCGGTATACAGTAGCAGTGGGGGAGCGTTAACAGCCCCAGCAGCTCATTTCCCTGCTAAAGCAAAAATGTATGATGCCATTGTTGTCAGATTTTATTGCTGATTTGAAATATGTTATTGAAACAGAATTGTGACTATCCGTTTTGGAGATTTTGGTCTTTCCTCATTCGTGTAGGAGGAGGTTGTACTCAAGGCCACAACTATTGATTTGTTAAATGGTATGCAAACATTGTTGGCAATCTTTGATGATAAAAAAACTTGAAACATTACATCAGCAAAGTTTTGCAAATGGCTAGGCTTGTGTCTTGGAGTTTGCAATAAATGAATGAATGAATGAATGAATAGGAATCCATAATTATAGTTTATAGTTTAAAACTGTGATTTTGATTATTATTTTTATTTGATGCATTTGCACTCCTTTTTTGTATGGAGCTTATAATATGACAAAACTAATTGAATTTGTATTGTGTAAATTTGAATTATTGACAAGTGTCATTTAACAAAACTGAATATTATGTGGCATTTAACATACTGTAGTTCTGAATTAGATTTTTTTTAAACTTGAATATTAAACATTTGAAATTTAACACAACTGAATATTTTTATGGCAGAGTTTTAAAGACGTATTTTTAAACAGCAATTTTTTTGTTCTGAAATCTTTGACTGCAAATATCCAGTTGTTTTAAAATACAGTTTAAAGTTTTCAAGATGAAGAGGAAATTCGGAACATCAAATTCAATATTCTAAAATTCAATACGCAAAAATTCAGATCGTATAGAAAGTAGGTCAGATGTAATCTGAAGGGAAGATTAGATGACATCCAAAAAGTCAAACAAAGCATTTTGGCCAATTAGTAGTTTTCTGGCATGAGTGTGAGGTTCAGGATCTACCTAAACATAAATCGCCCAGAGGTAGCCTAAGTGATTCTTAAACATGTATGGTTTATATACTTATATGTTAGGTTAGCATTCTCAGCATGTGAAACATTTGTCTAAGCCAGTGGTTCTCAACCTTTTTTACTCCAAGGCCTCCCTCCTCTCCAAATCAATACAAACTTTGCAAAAATGTCACTGCAGATATTCTTTACAACTTAAAAGTATCTACTTAAAAGTACATAAACCTTAATTATAGTAACTTTAACAAATAAGCACAAGTCAACCTGCCATACCTAACAAGGCCAAAGGACTGCATACACAGATCCATGCAGAATAACTAAACACACCACAATACAAATGAAAAATGAAACCATTCTGAATGTGTGGAAACTCAGCGATTGGAAGGCGGGTCTATGTCATCAGTGAATAGTTCCTCTGTCAGAATAAGCGAATTTGAAGCGTTTGATGCCCATATGTACATAACTGATCCTCAGAAACTTCTCCAAAACACGCTTCTTCAGCGAGCATCTGTTATAAAACACTTGCTGTACATTAATTTTGACAACTACATGAATATACAGAACTGTGTTCAAGCAGAAATATGATGTTATAGCGATCCGTTCGCCATGAGTGAAGATGGGTTTGTTTGCGCATCAATAATAATGGACACATGCGCGCCTAGTGTATGACTATAATAGTCACTATAATAGTCTTTACTATGCGGCGCTAGGGGCTAGCACCCCCATACATAAAAAAGATGAAATAAAATAAAAGCATTTGCAACTCACATGGATAACTCGTGCAATGCAATATGTGACATGATTTCCAGTCAATCTTAATGTCATAGCATTTTATTTTTAAAAATGGATCGGTTCCTTGTGCCAAGCCTGCCCCCGACTAAAGATTTTTTTCTAGTCAACTAGTCACGTTTATTTCAAGTTCTTTCCGCAGGAAAAAAAAGCAAGGGATTGATCCATGTCATACAGTAAGCGTGATAATACTCCCAAACTCCTTAACACTTGAAATGAGCCTATTTAGCAATTTTATTATTCATATAAAAAAAATCATCTTTTCTGGACCCCATTACAGAGGACTACAAGACTACAGAGGCACACTGTGTGAACCTACAATCCAGTATATATATACTGTATATAGTGTATATAGTTTAATGTGCATTATATTAAGCAGAAATAAATGGTTATACTGTAATGTTTGTTCACAATGCCTTCAGCTCAAAACACAGTTTACAAACATCAGCATGGATTCCGATCACGGAATGAATGAAGCAAAATTGCATTAATAACAGACTTATGTATGACTCTTACAACGTGTCTAGATCCGGACGCGAGCAGTGAGACGTGTCGTGACAAAAGACAGCACAACCTATTTATTATAATCAATATTGTCTACACTAAATGCGAAATTCCCAACAGCAAACGGATTCCCCGTTATTCCTGACGTAGTCCAAGCTCTTTGCAACGGGTGCTTTATCGCTTCAAGCAGTCACATCCGTATAGTGTTGCGTGCGCCGTGCCGCATCCAGTGTAGGACATATCATTGAATATAATCAATGGGCTCTACTGTCTTTTTAACTTTTGCTCACGTCCTGTGTAGACACGGTGGCATGCTAATCACTTTCACACCAAATATACTTTAAAACAAACACCAGAGACCGCTTAGACAAATGTTTAACATGCTGAGAATGCTAACCTAACATATAAGCAGAGTTGGGAAGTAACACATTACTTAGCAACGCGTTATTGTAATTTGATTACTTTTTTAGTAACGGAGTAATTTAACGCGTTATAATTTTCAAAATAGTAATTAGAGTATAGTTACAAGCCGATGTCTCTATACGTTACTGCCGCATTACATTGCTGACAGAATGCAGTGTTTTATAATCTAGAGATTGTAAAAAGGATGTAGCACACGCACTGTGGAGTCAAGTGCCAGTGGATTAGAGACCTGCTCCCGCGAGACCCGACGCAACAGAGTGCGGCGCAGGACAAGATGGGCGAGTGCTGGTGCGGGCGGGTAGACACTC
>NW_015649593.1:568989-595214 GCF_001515625.1 Sinocyclocheilus rhinocerous
TATATAACTTAATGTGTATTATAGGCTATAAAGCGGAAATGAATGGTTATGGTCATACTGTAATGTTTGTTCACGGTGCCTTCAGCTCAAAACACAGTTGACAAACATCAGCATGGATTCCGATCACGGAATGAATGAAGCAAAATTGCATTAATAACAGACTTATGTATGACTCTTACAACGTGTCTAGATCCGGACGCGAGCAGTGAGACGTGTCGTGACAAAAGACAGCACAACCTATTTATTATAATCAATATTGTCTACACTAAATGCGAAATTCCCAACAGCAAACGGATTCCCCGTTATTCCTGACGTAGTCCAAGCTCTTTGCAACGGGTGCTTTATCGCTTCAAGCAGTCACATCCGTATAGTGTTGCGTGCGCCGTGCCGCATCCAGTGTAGGACATATCATTGAATATAATCAATGGGCTCTACTGTCTTTTTAACTTTTGCTCACGTCCTGTGTAGACACGGTGGCATGCTAATCACTTTCACACCAAATATACTTTAAAACAAACACCAGAGACCGCTTAGACAAATGTTTAACATGCTGAGAATGCTAACCTAACATATAAGCAGTGTTGGGCAGTAACACATTACTTAGCAACGCGTTATTGTAATTTGATTACTTTTTTAGTAACGGAGTAATTTAACGCGTTATAATTTTCAAAATAGTAATTAGAGTATAGTTACAAGCCGATGTCTCTATACGTTACTGCCGCATTACATTGCTGACAGAATGCAGTGTTTTATAATCTAGAGATTGTAAAAAGGATGTAGCACACGCACTGTGGAGTCAAGTGCCAGTGGATTAGAGACCTGCTCCCGCGAGACCCGACGCAACAGAGTGCGTAGCGGGACAAGATGGGCGAGTGCTGCTGCGGGTGGGTAGACACTCGTGTGTGTGTGGGATGCGGGAGAATAAAATGATTCACGGGACTCCCGCAAAATAGAAATATAAAATAATATTTAACATATCTAATATCTAAACATAAAATATCTAAAACAAATAAATTGTTATTCATCTATTGCACCAAAGCAGCATGAACTAATATAAAATATAAACGATTAACAGGTGCAAGCGTATGCAGAGTTTCTATTTCTATTTATCTATTTATAGTATGGCTGCACGATTATGACAAAAATCATAATTGTTGATTATTCCCTTGAAATTGTAATTGCGATTATTAATTACGATTATCACAATTTACATTGAATGATGTTTATACCATTGTTTGATGCAACTGCATGCTGTATTTTTATATGAAAATAAACAAGCTGAAAACACTCTAACTGAAAAACCTTTAGTGCTTTTCTATAGTATTAAGCCTCAAATGTCAACTATACATCGGATTGGTTTCTTTAAATAATAAAAAAGTAAAAATATGAATGGTATTATAATGTTATACTAAAATTAAAATAATGGGAAAAAACCCTTAAGATAACATGTAGAAAGAAAAAAATGCATCTTAAGCACGCAGAATAACATAAGTGGACTTTGAACGATTAATTGCCGATTTGAACGATTATGTTATTGTGGCATCCATAATTTTAATCGCGATTAGAAATTTGATTAATTGTGCAGCCTTAAATTATAGGCTATAACACGTGTTTGCAGCATTGAACAATGCAGTGCTGAAATTTGCGTGCTCACGAATCCTCTCATTATAACACACGGATTGTAGACATTATGAAAGATTCATTATGCGTATATTTATTGTGTTATAACAGAGATTTGTGAGATTGCGATGAACTGAGATGTCTTTTAGAGATTATAAATGCAGCGCTCTTTGCTGGCATTCTGCCATGCCAAACCACGCACGCAGCAGCCGCTTGCTTTAGTTAAAGTCCGCGTGAACCGGAAGTTGCTGCCGACTTTATTTCAGTGTAGTGACGTATTTCCAGCTGAAACGGAATATTGAATAGAGGGCATGGTTTTATGTTTGCGCTCCTCCTCTCTGTCTCTCACTCATAGCAATCTAACGGTTGGAGGGGTGTGTTTAAAAGGATATTCTGCCCAAGCCGTCAAACTGACATCATCAGAGAAGGACTGCCATTCCAGAGCGGAAGTAAATGTTCAGATTTTGATTAAAGATTACGAAGACAACATTTTTTTTCAGCGGATTAACTTGCACAGATTAATTGTTCACATCATTACTAGCAATGTGCGCTAGTAAAGTAAATAAATTCGATTTTGATTTCATGCGGACTTTAAAAATAAGTGTTCTGTGAACGTTGAAGCTTTAATAACAAATATTTATCGGGATTTCATGTTCAAATTTCATGGAGAAAAAAGTAACGTAATGTAACTAATTACTAATTACTTTTGAAATAAAGTAATCAGAACAGTAACGTGATTACTTTTAAAAAGAGTAATCAGTAATCAGTAACTTGGTAGCCCAACACTGCATATAAGTATATAAACCATAAATGTTTAAGAATCACTTATAGGCTACATCTGGGCGATTTATGATCAGGTAGATCTTGAACCGCACACTCATGCCAGAAAACTACTAAATGGCCAAAATGCTTCGTTTGACTTTTCGGAGATCATCTACTCTTCCCTGTGGATTAACTCTGACCTACTTTCTGTACAATCTGAATTTCTGCGTATTGAATTTTAGAATATTGAATTTGATGTTCCGAATTTCCTCTTCATCTTGAAAACTTGAAGCTGTATTTTTAAAAACTGGATATTTTCTGTCTATATTTCAGAACAAAAAAAAATTGCTGTTTGAAAATACGTCAATAAAACTCTGCCATAAAAACATTCAGTTGTGTTAAATTTCAAATGTTTAATATTCAAGTAAAAAAAAATCAAATGTTAAATGCCACATAACATTCAGTTTTGTTAAATGACACTTCAATTTTACACAATACAAATTCAATTAGTTTTGACATATTATAAGCTCCATATTTTTGCACCGAAGGTTGTACATAGGTTACCACTTAGATTGTGTACCCAAGTGTTTTACTGGGGGCTCTCCTATCTATTAATGACTAATAAAACATGAAAGCAAAGATATAATAGCTTGTGTTTATTCAATGTAAATCTTTTCCACTGAAGCTGTGCCTGAACATAGTTTCTATGACAATCCCTGAAGGGACAAACACACTGACAGCGTAACATTATTCCATGAATTTGCATGCCAAAACAGGGTGCTACATGACAGGGAGAGAATGTCGGAGAGAAATGTCAGAAACAGTCCTTCAATCTGTCATCCCTCCTCTTTTCTTAATTGGTGAGTGTGACAGACCTCTGACTGAAGAGACAGAGATTTCAGTAAAAAGTAGACTAGTGGGATGCTGCCTTATATCAGTTTTGTTAAATGACACTTCAATTTTACACAATACAAATTCAATTAGTTTTGACATATTATAAGCTCCATATTTTTGCACCGAAGGTTGTACATGCATGTATGCCTCTTACATACTGTACATAGAATATAGCTGTCTGGGTGGTTTCCAATAAATTCCTGAGTGACCTTACTTGCCTTAAAGGGACTTTTGCTGTTGCTGACCACTTAGATTGTGTACCCAAGTGTTTTACTGGGGGCTCTCCTATCTATTAATGACTAATAAAACATGAAAGCAAAGATATAATAGCTTGTGTTTATTCAATGTAAATCTTTTCCACTGAAGCTGTGCCTGAACATAGTTTCTATGACAATCCCTGAAGGGACAAACACACTGACAGCGTAACATTATTCCATGAATTTGCATGCCAAAACAGGGTGCTACATGACAGGGAGAGAATGTCGGAGAGAAATGTCAGAAACAGTCCTTCAATCTGTCATCCCTCCTCTTTTCTTAATTGGTGAGTGTGACAGACCTCTGACTGAAGAGACAGAGATTTCAGTAAAAAGTAGACTAGTGGGATGCTGCCTTATATTAAGTCAAGATAATGATTTTCAGTACCTACACCAAAAGTAAATGGTGTGTAATTACTGCTTTATCTCCTTCAGAGTTTTGACATTGGTGCAAACTCTTTGACATCAGACTTGTCAGAGCACCTTAACCTTGTACGTGTTTCAACCATTAGTTGTTCATACACATACCATGAAAGTTCTAGCAGTCCAAAGCAACCTATAGGCTTTCTTTTCCCCTTCTGTGCTGCTGATCATGGCTATTTTCTTCTCTCCAGCAATGCAAGGAGCACCTTTGTTGGACCTGTCCTCTTTGATGGCTGCTCTCACCTGTAGACTGTTGTGGGAGTTTCATGTGTTCCAATTGCATTCTGTGCTAGAATATCTGCTTTACTCTATCCTTCCTCCAACATCTGTTTGCACTTATTCGGCATTGTGCTTAATTTGCATTAATTATGTTTTTGCAAGTTACTGGTTTTTGATATGCATAATTTGAGATTCTACATGGCCTGTTGTGCATATGTGTATATGTATGCATACGCTTGTTTATTCAAGTGGTATCAAGTGTATATTACCAGTGTGTTTATGATTAACATACACTCTAACTCACTCAAGCTGTCAAAATATTTAAAATGACTTTTCATTTCTTCCAGATGAGTGTGACACATGTACAAACACACATAGTTGCATATAGGGCTGCAACTAATGATTATTTTGATAATCGATTAGTTGGTCGATTATTTTTTTCCGATTAATCGGATTAAAAACAAACAATTTTCTTTTTCTATTTTATTGACAAACACACTATTCCACATTCTGCCCAATGTCCTTAAAACAAACGTTCCAACTGAATGCTATGAAAACATACAGTGCTTAACAATTTATTAGACCCCCTGCCATAATAAAGAGAAAACACATTTTAGGAATTTTAGGAATCTGTCAAAAAATTGTTTAAATCAAAAAATAGGTGAACAGACAGGGAAAACACGAAACAGAACTTCCCCTGGCCAGCAGGCCCACCACCTCAGCCAAGAGTCCGAACCTGCGAGGGGGGGGGCGAGAGCCACTGTTCACACGTCACCAACCAGCAGCCACAAGGGGGTGGGGCAGGGACCTTTCCAGAGGATCACTGCAGACACACACACTGTGTGACCCCACAGACCCCAACGAGCTGGCCAGAGACAATACATCTGGCAACCTAAATACTGCAGAGACCTTGAGGACATCAAAGGAACTGATCCTGCAGTCTCACCAGCAGTTTAAACAAGCCATCATAAAGGAATTCTCAGACCCAGAGTCTGAACATGGACTGATCGCTGCTGATTCTGAACTTCACAACTCAGAATCCAAAGCGGGCACCAGAAGGCACCCAGCATTGCCACAATGCAAAACCCTTCTACAGAAAGCCCCTAGCCAGAAGAGGACAGAGCCATCACCATGGCAACAGACCCAGGTTCCAGACCAACCACTGGGAAAAGGCGTCCTCATCCTGCAAACACCACGGTATGTCCAACAGCAGTCCACCACAACATCCTCCTCCACACCCTTCACACAGGTGTCGAACGGAGGCTACACAAGGACAGCTGGACACGCCTACTTCTGGGTTACAGGAGCTGCTGACACTCGCAAAAGAGCTCCTTGAACAAAACTCAACTAAGGAGTACTGAGAAGGACAAACCTCTGACTCCTTGCCTGCTGCAACACAGCATCAGGCCCCTCCAAGGGAGGAGCATCCCTTGAAACCGGTCGACACCCCAGAAGCAGCCAGACAGCGTTGGATTGAGCAACGGGCCCACATGCCCAACAGCGAAAGCTCTACCAACACAACTCAGGCAAGCTCAAGTCGGTGCCGCCACAAGAGCCAAGCGACACCGCAAACATCGGATTTCTAGTGACGTTGAGCAAAGCAGAGGGCTAACAACCACCTGGACTAACTCACTTCAGGATGACAGGTGACACAGCCTCGACACCTGCTGCACAAGCTCGAGGACCCTCACCTTGCTACAGCCTACATCACCACAGCGCACCACCTGACAGCATCCACCACGGCACCACAACCACTCCTGGAGGCACCAACAGCCAGAGAGCCACCACTGTCTCCCAGCCGTGAGTGGCAGGTGTGTGGTCGATTGTTCTGCACCTTTGGCATCGCTCGTTGTTGTCTATTCTACGGACAACAACGTTCGAAAGGGGGGATATTTGTAGCGTCTGGACCAATCAGACACACAATATAGTTTTTGTTAGTTATATTTAACAAATACTCCGTAACACCCCTCAGTTAACATGCCATATGAGGGCCTGTGGACCCTTCCCCCGAAATGCGTCTTAACACCTCAGGAAGGCAGAATAGGCCTCTGATTCCATGGTAACCAATGCTGATATCACTGGTTTTATTGCCCAAAGGAATGTGGGTAGAGAAACTCACTACATTTTCCATAGGAAAGACACAATGCACAGCAAAATGGACTCTTCTCTAATTAATTCATAGGAAAACCTTTCTTTGAATGAACACACATATCCTTCAGGTCATTGTGTATGTTGTCTTTGAGGTTTTATACTGTTTTATGCAGGCTTATGATGGAACCACTCGTTCCTGTCATCTTACGTATATGTAATCCTACCATGTTTAGTATCTATGAATTCGTCTTCTGATGATCTAAACGAGAGTGTATATTATATGTTGGTACATAGGCAATATATTAGTGTCCTGAGAATCTTTAGTAATTTTGATTCAAGTTCCATATGCAAATTACCATGCTTCCACACCAAGGGTCATAAAACTCCCCAGTATTTCCAAACTCCTGCTTGGAATTTCAGCCTTTCTCATTGGACAAGCTCATCCTGAAAGGCGTGAATCTTGTCAGGCCTTAAAGGTCTCGCATCAGTGACCCGCCTCCAGTCTGTGGTTCTGTTATATTCTGAGAAGATGTGAGCTACAACGCTCCTAAGGACACCCTATGTTTGCGCCAGGCCTCGGGCCTTGACTTTCCATTCACCAAGATAATCTGACTCAAACTGGTTCTTTTCCATCAACCAACTTCAGCAAAGATCAACTTGAGCCTTCAGATTGCATCAGGACTCTGTCAGACAGACAAGACGTGCAAGTATCAAACTTAGTCTTATTAATTGATACATTAGGTATCATTTGCACCTTTTTACAAAGGTGTGTTTGAACTAAGAAACTGATGTTCCCTTCAGGCTGGAGATCTGCTGAATATCAAATGGTACCATAGCTTCATGTTTTATTTCTCTTCTCTTTACTGCCTAAGCTTTAATCATGTTCCCATACCAACTGTATGCGCGTGTGTATGTGTATGTTAGACTAGTTTAAGTGTTTATGTAGTTAATAAAGTCTTACTTGTATCACACCTGAGGTTGTTCATTGTTTGCTCATAATCGTAGTCCCTAATCATGCAGATTTCTGCTACATGCTAGTACATGAGTAGTATTGTACAGTAAGAAAGTTATTTCCCTTAACCAGGAAATTAACGTTCTTAGAATTGACAGACAGCTGACCCTGAGAGGTCACATCAGTTAATTTACTCATCCTTTTCCTGGTGGATGTAATAGTTCCATTCATTGGTGGTCACAAGACATCAGAAGGTATCTATAAGTTGTAGTCCTGATACAAAAGATCTTTGTGTTATCTCCTGATTGGATCAATTATTTTCATCACTCCTCTGAGTAGATGAGACAAGACTGACAGGAAGTCGACCCAGAGCATTGGAGTCATGTGCTGGGGTGATTAGTTTAGACCTTATGATGGCTGATGGGGGGGGGATCTTTAGATCCTTCTGTAATATTTCTGTTTCATGATTCACGTGGTGAATCCACAGCTTATGGGGGTCTGTTTCACAAGACAGAGACCTTACATTTCCCTTAACCAGGAAATTAACGTTCTTAGAATTGACAGACAGTTGACCCTGAGAGGTCAAGTAAATACTTACAGCGGTTCTAAATATTTATAATTAATTATAACTAGTTATGATTAATTATTCATATTTCCCCTTTGAGCTGATTCGCTACATCAGCATAAACACACTTGAGGTTTTCTTTTTTTTTAGTTTTTCACAACCATTGTGCATGTTTAGAGTTGAACTCTCATGCACTCTACATGTCAGCAAAGCATGTGATTAATATAGGCAAAAGTACAAGGTATTAAAGAAGTGTTCTTGACTAAGCCCACCATAACCAAGGTCGTCTAGCAGACGTTTCAGAAAGAATGACTTCATTGCTTCCAGAGCTGGATTATTGACAGATGTCTACAGTTGATCCTATGCAGGATATGAGACAGACTAATTGTTCTATTGGCTTTCTCTTAGATCTCTTGCCATGAGTTACACATGCTTCTTCTGACAACACATGTTACTTTTTGGATATACAGTATATGTCAATCTTTCCAACAGATTATTATATATATTATATATATATATATATATGTGGCCAATTGTTTCATTTATGGTGAGTGATAATTAAAATCCCAGGAATAGTTAAACAGACACATTCTAACGTGCAGCAAATATTTGCTCCTTTAACTTTTTTGTGAGTTTTCTGTTATGTGTCTTTGGAGTTGTCCAAGCAATTACAATTTTTTTTTTCCTTTACAATATCATAATGTCTTTCTGATTTGTTTGGATGATAGTTCCCCTAGACAATTCTGTGGGCATCACTGAAATTGTCTACCCGATTACATATTACAATCTTCATCATTTTCACATCTGTACTTCTCTCTACGCATTGTGTTCTGACAAAGACTGATGAGCACTTTTTGTACTTTCAGACTGGTCCAGACAGTTTCGTCGTCATCTGCTGGTTGTGGGCTTGGTAAATTAAGCTTTAAGTATCAGCTTTAAAAGGTGTGACGAGCATGTAAAATGTCAGTGATGACTGAGTCCTCTATTAATCAGAGTATCCCCCAGGAGGCAGATGATGAACAGCCCATTCAAGCATGATTACACTAATTTATTCCACCATTAGAGGATGTAATTTGATTTTTGTAATAATGAAAAATGATCAGCTTTGTCGTCTTGGTCTATTATGTAGCCCTTCCCTATTTTCCTTGACAGTTCAGACTTTTCAGAGTGCTAAGCCTCAAAGTTTTCTTTTTAATTATTGACATTTTTCTTCATTCATCCAGCCCTTCTTCGTTTAGCTGCCCTCCTTTCTTTTTCTTTGTATCAGATATCCAATATAGAGAGAGGCAGAAAAAAGAGAAGAAAAACCGAATGAAGCAATTATTATTATATTTATTTTTTTGATAGAAAGTAGGCCACAGTTTTGTTTCCCATGATTTAATACAGGCTTGTGCCACCCTCACAGTCACACTTTAGCTGACCAGAATTACACTGATTGCCACTTATTACCACGGTGACAGATTGGTGACAGACATTGAGGAAGTTGAGACATGTCCGGCTTAGTTGAATTATGGGAATTAAAGTTCACCTTGAATACATAAACAAAGGCATCCCATCAAACCCAGCATTCCCTGTGGCTAGTGATGGGAGACATCTTTTCAGTTTGGGAACATTTATTGTAATTAGAAGAATCTTTAAGCCTTTGGCATAAAAAAATAATGACTTTGTGTTGCACTGTATGATAAGATGGAACATTTTATTCTTCCCTAAAGACTTTCAAATAAACAAATGTTATTTAAAAAAAAAAAAAAAAACATGTCTCCAGTCTTTCCATTCCTCATACTGCACAAGAAGTGAGGTCTGAAGAGTGATGACAGCAATTTCCAATCAGTATACATGTGAGAATACCAAAATGTTATTTACACAATCAGTACCCTTCTCCTAGTGTTTCCCACTGAGAGCTTCTGGGCGTCTGTCCGAGAGACTGATGGACTGATCTGACTGGTCCTCATCTCAACTTACCCGCACTTTTACTTGATCCACTTGGGATATGAACTTAGCCACCACGCCTGTGGCAATGGAGGTTCAAGCTTTCTCAGCCTTTGCCCTTAAGTGAGAATGGATGTATTTTTAGTTTTTTTTCATCCTTCCACCTCTGATTTATTACTTACAACAAATCTCCCCTGTCTGTTTCAGTATTCACAGTTTGATTAAAGGTCTAGATCATTAAAAGTATAGATTGAGTAATAGTATTTTGTCTGTGAAAGATACCTATACTTTTTTATGTGTCCAATAACCAAAATACACAACCGATTTTGAATCATTAATGTAACAGTTAAATTTGTTGTTGTTGTTATTATTATTTATGCAATTATAATAATTTTTACTAACAGTTGTAAAGCAGTCTCAATAGCTGTCAAATCTTATTTTCATTTTTGGATTGGGTTTACTAATTTTTTAGTTACATATTTCTCACTTGATAATGAATAGCTGTTATTTAAAAAGGTGAGAAATTATTCAGACAATGAATTAAATAACATTTTTCTTTAACTGTGAATAACAGTGTTGTTTGCTTTCTTTAGAGACCCGTAATATGGTAACATCAATCGATGTACTCACTTTTAAATAATCCATAATCAAATAAGCTGAAAGTATTATTGCTTATACTCAAACTGGTTATCTATTTAAATATTTATAAATATGTCAAGTATTCCCTGTAATTTGTTGCTTTTTATATTAAGCACTCAGCATCTGGTATAGCAGCTGCTTTCAAGCACCATAGTACTAAATATGAAGAAATCTGTTACTTTAGATTGCATTGAAGTCATTGTAAAGTCATCACATAATTGGATATAAACACGAGCACTCGGCCACATGCTGCTGGCTTCAGCTGATTGCATTATTTCCTTCACTGGCTTCAAAGACATGGTCACATCGTTTTAAAGTAAAATAAAGCAACTTGCACTGAACATTAAACATCTAAACCACTCGCAGATTCTTAAGCCAGCAGGTAATGCTCACACGTTTGTTTATTTTCCTGCTTTATCGCAATGGCGGCCATCTTGAGTTCTGTTTGTTTTTATGGCACATGAAATGAAGGGAACAAAAGACCTTGACTCCAAAGTTGGTGCCTCCTCAGACGGAAGAGAAATAAAGAGAAAAATCAATAGAGAAACATGCCGGTGAAGATTGATATGATGCTGCTGAGGCTGGGTGGCCTGGGAGGCTTCAGAGGAACAGGACATCAAGTGACTTATGTTTAGAGAAAGTAAGGAGGTGTATTTTCCTGCCGTTGTTGAAGTGCTAAGACCTAATTTTGTATAGTTACAGTGCTGACTTTGCTTCTGGTGTTGCGCTGTCCCCTGATGATCTCCAGACACATGCTCTTAGGGAAAATCACATCTGCACTAATCTGTTTATCAGGATTCGGTTAGAAAAGAAAACAGTCTAAGGTAACTGACAGTATAATGGACAGTAGCAGTGGACAAACATTAGCATAGATTTTGATGGTCACTCATTCTCACACACACACACACACACACACACACACACGAGCTCATAAGCACTTGGTTTCACTTCTGTGCTTGGAAGGGCAGTATATATCTAGTGGGCCAAAAAGCATTTGGACTCTTATGCCACACTTAAAAATGTATGAATTCCAAACCATTTGCAGACAAATAATACTTTTTTGAGCCTTTGTATTATTTATTTATTTATTTTAATTATTTTAACCATTAGGTCTCAAGGCTATTTTTAGTGGATACAGGAAGCATTGTCTTGTCAAGATCACAAAGGTTTTCTTGTAAAAAAAAAAAAATCAAAGGTGTAGTCCATTATATTAATGGTCATGTGCCACTAAGTTTAACAACTATAAAAGCACCCAAAACACTTTTTGTCTTTTTTTTTAATAAAATATATATTTTTAAATGGTTACATGGTTTCATATTTTGTTTTCTAATGCAAAGACATTCATTTCAAGTGTCTGAAGTGTCAAAATATATTTCAGGGTCACAAAAAGTGCATTTATTTTCTTTTTGTCTGAGATTGTAATTTGGTTTTATTAAAGTTTAAGTGGCTTTCTCGCAAAATTACACATAATTTGGTCAGTGCAGAGTATGTGGACACTTTTGGACACTGTTTGGACACTGACACTTAGAGACTTAGACTGTGGTGGTTTGAGATTGAAGTGCCAGTGTAAAAGCAGAGATTTAATACAAGCCACCCAGTGTTTTAAGATAGTAAACAGATAGTAGTTAGTTAGATACTGTTGATAGTAGTTTAGTAGTAAGTTTGACCTTTCATGTGTGCAGACTGCGCACATACATAACTTAACAATAATAATGCAGACAAAGTGTAGACTTATTTTACCAACATGGAACAGCATGCATCTACATCTACATCTATGCTTGCTTTTCACATTTGTGAAACATGCACTCATACACTCACAAATATGAGCAGAGCACCCAAACCATTCAAAATCCTCCTGTGTGAAAATCCTCCTGTCAGCAGCTCATGTTAAACGACCAGGTGTGGGAGGACAGAAGAAGAGAACATTTCTCCATGTAGACGGACTCGTACGAGTTAATCTCATTCCTGTGTGGGGGAAATTTTATTATCAGCCTCTGCTTCAGTTTAAAGTCAGATCTGTGTTGCCGCTCTGAGAACAGGCAGAGCAAATCAGAACATGCCATTGGTGTCCGAGCAGGCACCGGATAATGAAGAACATAAGCTTTAGCTCTGAACTTAGTCACCCTCTATGCTAAAGCGAGACTCAATAGCTAAGATGTTAAAGGCCACAATGTTGTGACTGTGCTGGTTTTGTCCTGGTTGTGGCGTCAGCTTGATGATAACTAGTGTGTCAATATGCTGCTAAAAATTCTGCTTATTACAAAAACCAGGTAATGCAAGAAAAACTTGCATTAATGTAATTGGAAATTCTCTGGATTTTTTCTCCATTCATGACATCAAAACGTAAACTGACATGCACATTGAATAAACAAGCAGAATGGCCATTTTTACATTCAGACTGAAATCGAGGGTTAAGGGGCAAAATTTCAAGGGTG
Organism: Sinocyclocheilus rhinocerous; assembly: GCF_001515625.1. Classification (NCBI taxonomy): domain Eukaryota; kingdom Metazoa; phylum Chordata; class Actinopteri; order Cypriniformes; family Cyprinidae; genus Sinocyclocheilus; species Sinocyclocheilus rhinocerous. Next base: position 581,773 of record NW_015649593.1, read on the forward strand.
TTGATAAGGTTTTGCTCAAACTGCTTATGAACTTTCCCTAAAATGTATTTAAGGATTTTTTTTCATGATCATATACTGTGTTGGGTTAGTATTGCAAGCATAATCAAGTAAGGTTTGCATGTAAATGCATATTGTGTTTAGTTGGAATAAGAATGTTGTATGTTGTTCACAGTTTTAGAAGATGTGATTTTTTTTTTTCATGATTTATTTTTATTATTATATTTTTTATTTATTTATATTTTACCATTTTAGTGTAATTGCGGTCCAGAGTTGGGGGAAGTTGTGGCCTAATGGTTAGAGAGTCGGACTCGTAACCCAAAAGTTGCGGGTTCGAGTCTCGTACCGGCAGGGATTGTAGGTGGGGGGAGTGAATGTACAGCGCTCTCTCCCACCTTCAATACCACGACTGAGGTGCCCTTGAGCAAGGCACCGAACCCCCAACTGCTCCCCGGGCGCCGCAGCATAAATGGCTGCCCACTGCTCCGGGTGTGTGTTCACGGTGTGTGTGTGTTCACTGCTGTGTGTGTGCACTTTGGATGGGCACTAATTCCAAGTATTGGTCACCATACTTGGCCACATGTCACATCACGTCACGTCACGACGTCAGAGAAGATTACAAACCATTTTATGCAGCATTAAAGGCATAGTTCAGCTAAAATGAAAATTTACTATAGAATATAGAACATATTTTGGAAAATGTCTTATGTGTTGTTTATTTGCTTTGTCCATACAATGAAAGTCAGTAGGATCCAGTATCCCAATGTTCTTATATATACATATATATATATATATATATACATACACACACCACACACTTCCACCTTAATCATATTACTGTTGAGTTTACTATCAATTCAGTCTGGATCAGGGTGGAACTGCATACTATGAAAGAGATGTTAGTGGGTCAGACTCTGGCAGTGATGGGATACATGGATATAAGAACAGAGTTATCATCTTTCAAAAACCATAGTTTGTTAAGAACTGAATAGTGTATCAAATCTAAACATTACACTACATTGATATGAAAAACAACATGCATCCCGCTTCCTCCATCTCTGTTCTTTCATATCACACATGAAATTTGTTAGAGCATATGTTGGTCATTTGGTGTGTGTGACAGTAAGATGATGTGTATTTTGTAGCGTGATATGCAGTGGTTTTAGTGATGTGGTGGCCCTGTTAAGTTTGTCTTTTGTTCATGTTGAAGTTTGTCTTTTCTAAGGACAATATAGTAGATTAGGTCAAATTAGATTAGTCCAGATTACAGCAGTACTGACCATGTAGTGCATGCATACACACAGATGTCTTCTACGAGACCACCCCAAACTTTGACATTGTGACTTCTGTATCTGTGCAAAGCTACCATCAGATCCAGCTGTTCTTTTGCCAAGCTAAAATCAGGGGACTTTTCACAGAGTGTGGGTTACCAAACACACAGACACACATTTGTTTTTCTATCACGGTGGGCACTTTCCATTGAGTGTGTTTACATGTTCAACAAAACACTGATAACTATCAAAAATCAGCTCATTATAGCAACCAAACAATGAAAGAAAACAGTATTTACATGAGATTTGGAATTTGCAACACAATGAATAAACTACAATAATAAAATCTCATTCAAAAATCAAAATGCATTTAAGCCTAATCATGCCAGTGCCAGTATATTGGTTTTATGTTGAGATAATGACATTTTTTACATCCCCTAACCTCTTCAACTAAACCTAACCCTCATAGAAACCTTTTTACATACACTACTGTTCAAAGGTTTGATATTAATGAGATAAAAAATAATAATAATTATTATAAAAAAACTTTTATTAAACAAGGATGCAATAAATTGATCAAAAGTAACAATACAAGTAACTTTCTATTCATCAAAGAATCCTAAAGAAATCACGGTTTCCACAAAAAGCAGCACAGTTGTTTTCAACATTGATAAGAAATGTTTCTTGAGCAGCAAATCAGCATATTAGAATGATTTCTGAAAGATCATGCAACACTGAAGACTGGAGTAATGATGCTAAAAATTCAGTTTGGCATCACATTTTAAAATATTTTTATATTTTAAAATTTGTTATTTTAAAATATTTTTATACTTTAAAATTTGTTATTTTAAATTGTAATAATATTTCACAGTATTAAAGTTTTTACTATGTTTCTGATTAAATAAATGCAGCCTTGGTGAGCATAAATATTATTTCAAAAACATCAAAAAAGTCTTACTGACCTAGAACTTTTGAGCAGAAGTGTATACATTTTTTAGTGTATACACTATTTATTATATATATATTTTTTTTTCTTGTGAAAAACATTGGCCTATACTTTTTTCAGGACCCACCTGGAACCTTTTCTTTCTTTCTTTCTTTCTTTCTTTCTTCCTGTAATGACTGTAATCATCCTTCATGGGGCCCAGATCAGTTCCCTATTCTCTCTGTACTCGACTCATCACCACTGCCTTCACTTTCCTTTCTCTCCCATTATTCTCTTTCCTCAGAAGAGCTAAAAAAAAAAAAAACCTGCACATTTCACCTGCACATTTCTGGTGGTGACACAGTTCCCTTTCATGGGAACTTCGAACTGCGTCCTCTAGGGGATGTATGCTTCAGACACGGGTGTCAGACATTTTTATGTTACTGGGTTTATAACAGGAGCAGGGAAACATTTGGTTTCATTTTAGTTACATTTGGCAAAATACATTGCCAGAGCATCTGCAACAGACAATGATCAGTGCAAAATAAAATAAACAGTGCAAATTAAATTAAATATCTTAAAAAATCACAAAAAAAAATCTCTAAAAAATTTCTGCAGACCTGGAGCTCTCTTTATTCATAATAGCCTACAGATCCCCTTGTGAATTTACTTATTTATTGTTGTGGCTAATTTGATTGTGATTTCAGCTACCAATAAGGGTATAATACTCTCAGCTCTGTATGACACATTTTATTGTCTTTAAATCTGCAGATTTTCAGTCAAAATCATGGCGGAAATAGCCTGAAGATTCCCACTGGGCCTGGTTATTGCTTATGTCAGTGGTGACTCTGTCTAAATGTCATCAGCAATGTGGTGTAAATGCTTTTGTGAAGCTTATTGACTTTAAAACCCTCGGATGGCACTTATCTGAACAGCGTTTAACTTTAGGAAGGAAAAAGTCAGGCAATCTAACCTTTTAAAGTCAGCTTTTGGTAGCTTAAGACTGTGTGGTCTCCTAAGTCAGGCTGCGATCCCATCAACTTATCCCATTGAAATCTATTGCTGTCTGTCTATCCGTGTGAAATGTTAGTATTTCAAACATACACAGACACCCTTTTCTGACCTTTAACCTTTAAACTCTCTCACATGAGTTGTTAAAAGCAGAAAGGCTGTGGAGGTTTAGTCTCTGTGTATTTCTTAGCAATACTCTGAACCTATAGACACTGACCATCTGGTTTTGATCAGGAACGATGGCTACACAGTTTTAATAATGGTTCTATCTTCTAGTTTTCTCACAGTCTCAGTTTTTATTCTGAATTTCTCTTCAAGAAGAACAGAGCTACCTGTCTTATACATTGTGTTTGACCTTCACTCCCATGTTACTTTTACTTGTACCTCTAAGCTCTTAAGAACATGCAGACAGACACAGAAACATTAAAAGCCATTGCCTCTTCAGATCAAATAAGCATTACAAAAAGTAGCTTTAGAAAGAAATATATTATTTGATTCGACATAGAATGTATTACAAAAACTTTTAGGCTACGATGTCCTAAAATAAACTGTGAAACCTAAAGGAAAATCATTTAAGAAATGTGTTTTTTTTCCCTCTCCATACAATGGAAGCCAGTGGTAACTAAAAGAGTTTGGTTTTGGTTAAAGAAAGTAAGTCATAAAGGTTTGAAATGACATGAGGGTGAGTTAATGATGACATAATTATCCCTTTAATGGGTTTTTTATATTCTATATTTCTATAATATCATGTATTGTATATATATAAATATGAGACAAAAACTCATACAGGGGCATTTTTGCCTCCATCTCTTGAATTTTAGGGGCACATAGCTGCATTCTATAGATTACATCACACAGTGAATTGTTGCCCAGCATCATGTTTGTCACCAATCAACTTTTTTTATAACTATTTAACAGAGGTGGGGGTAAGTCACACATGTTAAAGTCTCAAGCAAGTCTCAAGTCCATACCATCCCTACCATCGTTTGAATGAATGATCCAGTGACTTATTCATAAAGACAGTCACTTGATTCGTTCCTGAATGATTCATGTAAATAAATAAATAAATAAAAATTTCTTATATGCCCTCAACATACCTTTGGTGCTTTATGAGACTGACAAACAAACTGTTAATCTGTAAATTTTGCCTGGGTAGTTATTAACACAAATAACATTTAATATTTATAAAACATTTACAGCAACACCAATCAACACAGGCAGCTGCCACAGCTCTGTATATTTTCTTTTATGATCTGCACTTACCAACGATGGTTTGGATTGGATGTCACCGACCTTAAAATAATTTAGAGAACTTGAAAGGGTGACATTATAAACAGCATTTTTGCTGTTTACCTACTGTTATATGTAACGTCCCAGTGACTCCAGTGGGAAACATATAATTATTGGAGTTTAGAAATGCAAAGTATTTCCATCAGTTTCACACAGTTTTTTTTATTGGCATTTAATTAACCTTAATTAACCTTAATATACCTGTGCTGTATTTAAATGCCAAAGTCACATATTTCCTGTAAAGCTTGTGGTAGATTGAGGATGTGGGTGTCTCGTTTCACAGAGATGGTTTGTTTAAATTGGTTAGTGAGACTTAAACCTCAGTCTTTTAATTTAAAAAAGGTGCAAAATTACAGCTGCATTAGAGAGAGTATAGGGTCCTATATGACAAAAAAATTGATTTATTGCCCCTCATAAACCCCCCTCCTCCTACCATAAATGGACACCTGTTTGGACACCTGTTTCTGTACACCCCCCACCCCATCTAACCGGCCATCTGTTTGTCCACCCCAATGATCCGAAGGAATTTATGATTGTTTGGGAAAGTGTTTTTGTGTGGGTTCATTGAAACTGTTCAAAACTATGTGCTTTAAACTTTAAATTGTGAAACGTGGTATGATTATTAAACGGGGATAAGGGAAGTTTTTATTAAAGTTCCCACACAAAAACACTTTCCCAAACAATCATAAATTCCTTCGGATCATTGGGGTGGACAAACAGATGGCCGGTTAGATGGGGTGGGGGGTGTACAGAAACAGGTGTCCAAACAGGTGTCCATTTATGGTAGGAGGAGGGGGGTTTATGAGGGGCAATAAATCAATTTTTTTGTCATATAGGACCCTATACTCTCTCTTGCATTAGTGGCTGTCGGTGACATTTTACTTTTTTGGGCCATTAATAGTGACAAGAATACTAAACTCAAAACCACAAATATTTACCAAATCAGCTTGAGTCATGAATCAGTTTGAGAGGACTAGAAGATCAAGTGGCAACAATTAAGACCAGACTTGCATTGCCATTTACTTATGTGTCCTTCGAGGATAACCCGGGAAATAAATAAGAGCTAAACTGAATCCAAATGTAGATAACTTCAAACTCATTTTATCTCCAAATTTGATTGCAAAATTTGTAACAGAACTTCAATCTATCACTTTTAAGATCTGTAATAAGCATATTTTTAAGCCTTTGCATATAAAGTATTGCATCTTTCATTTCCATCATTATTGTAAAGATGGGCTCAGCTCACACCATTTCTTCCTTATTGATCCTTAAGGCATCAACATTGATTATAATGGCTACTGGTTTGAGGAAGGGAAGAAGTTCCCAATAAATTATGTCAAGTTGTTTTGACCGGTCTATAGCAGAAGTGGCCTTTATGACAGCAGTGTATTGGAATATGCATGAGTGAGCTCTCTTGACAAAGGACCAATAGTGATTTCGGTTTTAAAGTGCATAAAAAAACCTGATCATCTAATTATGATGAAAGTAACTTATTGATTGGTTGAGTGGCCTAGGAGAGCAATAAATGAGCCAGCTCCTCTCCCATTTTTGTCAATTTCACCATCTAACACTGATTGATTAGGTGAAGTGGAGAAACTCCCCTACTAATGACTAAATATAGCTCTTTATGGTCAGGACCTCCAGACCAGGAGGCCCCAGTGATTAACCTACCTAGACCAAGGCCAATAAAAGAAGTACTGAAATGAAGCTGGAGCATTTTAAACATGTTTACAGTGAATAATTGTGCTCTTTGGGTTGATGAAAGGGAGGGAAGTGTCATATTTCTGTGTGCGACTGCAGAGAAATACTGCATTATCTTTCTGCTCCTTAAAGGGGCAGCCTTGGGCTGGCATAAAATATGTTATATAAAATTGTTTAGTGTTTATTCTAATTTCATTCCTTAGATCTTCATCCTGGTCATCACCCTATCTCTGTTCCCTGTGCCCAACTGAGTTACTCTATGTTATAAGGCTGAGGAGTCCTGTCAACCCCTTCACTGATGCTTGAGGTCTCTAGGGGCCCAGGATTCTTTGTGAAGGGGGGAAAGGCACCCTAGAGCAGGACAGAGATCATCAGTATTTCTCTATTTGATCTGAACAGCACTGACACATGATATTGAGACCACTGTCGCCCATCATCAACCCACACTAATCTGTCCTTCCCGGGGGGAAGAGAGCAGGGTACGTTAATGTAGGAGGAAGCATTTGTGTTTAGAGAGACTGAGAGAGTATTATAGTGGACACATAGCAGATTTGGTGGGGGTCAGTGTTTGGACCATAGTCAGTCATACATCTGTCTTTTTGTTTTTGATCAGTGATGCAAAAATTACCTTATAGGCATCTGCTTTGTATGTTTATGCACTATCATTCAAAAGAGTTAAAGTTTTTGAAAAAAGTCTCTTATGCTTACCAAGGCTGCATTTATTTTACAGTTTGTTTCTGTATAACATATATTTCTTATTATTATTAATGTTCAAAACAGTTGTGTTGCTTAATATTTTTGTGTAAACCATGACACGTTACACAAAATCCAGAACACTAAAATGTTCTGGCAATGGTGTAATGGTGTAAAAAATACAACTTTTTCTTATACACCTTACATGCAAATATTAACAACCAGACTTTTCAACTGTAAATGAAACTGAAATTGTACATGGCTGATCCTAGAAATGAGTCAATTCATATAAAAACATATTGCACACCACTGTGTGATTATGGAAGTCTTCTGACTTCTTTTTTGCCGTTCAAGGTTGGCTAAAACATGCAATTCTCCTGTTTTATTCACAGTGTTTGTTACCTCATATGGTTGGAAATGATTATCTTTGAATCATAGGCATAGTTTTTTACACGGTAAGTGGGATGGGGGACATGTCCAATGCTAAAATGACACCTCCACAACAGGGTTGATATGAGAAATAAAAGAGAGAAAGACAAAGAAAATCAGAGGGTGGCCCTTTGGGGCCTAATTTGGGTGTTCTTTGGAAACCAGCAGAGCCAAAAACAACCTGATCTGTCTGTTTTCAGTACCGAAGTCATGATCTACCAGGGACTGTGAGAATTCTCCAGCTCAATGTCCCCATTAACATGTTTTTAAGACAATAAAAAGTGTAAAAAGGTTGTGTCATTCAGGGAATTGGCCCACACATCTGTGTGTGTATGTGTGCATATCCACATATTTGCACCCATGTAAAATGTAAGAGAGAAAAAAAGTATTCAAACCACCCAACACGCACATCCCTTCACAGGATGTTCATACTCTCTTTTTCAGTACAATAATAATAAAACACATACGCACACACTATTCAGTGTCAAGCATCCAAAACCAAAAGGGAAAAGGCCTCATAGTAAATTGGATCCAGTTAAGATCAATTTAAGCTACAAAAAACATTAATTCCAGTTAAGACCACACTGAAAATCCCCTGAACTCTCACTGGACCTTAGTCTTCAGTGGAGCTCTGAACTAGAATGAATGTTTATTTAGTTTAATTGAGTTCTGGATGTTGTCTTGTTCGGAGGATTTCACTCATTGTAAGGCAACAGAACATTTCCATTAGAAAAATGTTTCTATGTTTGCTCTCTCTTCTCAAAGGCTAATAAAATTACCTATAAATGTCCATCGTTTTATGATGCAGCCTTTCCTTCACCTTCTAATTCTTTCCCCGCCATTGACGAGTTATCTCGTCTTTTACAAGAAAACGCTTCCCCGCCAAAGACGAGTTTTTACGGCTTTTCGTGTTTTCAATGTTATACACTCGGGGGCGCTATTACGCATCTTCTGAACAAGTACAAAACCTCCTGAACAAAAACATGTCAACAGGACAGAGAAACTAGCGATCTCTTATGTAAACAGATGCATATGAAAAATAATGCGATCATCAGCAATAGACAGCATTTAAATGAAAGCTGCATAATGTTACAGAGTAAAATGTTGATCCAGGAAGTGGTATATGTCTGTGCAAGCTTTGGAGGTATTGATGGAAGCGATTTACTGGATTTATGTTTTGATAATCGTACTGAATATTATCCATATGTAGTTTTTTATAAAAATGTGATTTTCTCACCTTTTTGCTCAAAATTATGAATTTTTTATGAAACCTACCTATATTCAAGTGTTGATTTAAAAAAAAATAATAATGCTTTAAGCTAAAATAAAACAGATAAAAACAAAACAAAAAAAAAAGTAGAGGCTTTGATCTTTATTTTGGTGTATTGCATATTCAAATATTCATACAGCAAAATATACTGGAGGCCATCAAATTTGAGTGAAAATCATCAAAATCGCTGGTGGTGGCTGGCAACTTTTAAAAAAATGCTGGCGGGGAAAGAGCTAAAAGCTCCATATTCACAACATATTGCCCGACCTTCCCTGAAAGGTAACTGACCCAAGAATGTTACGTCACAATTGGCTGACCTCTGTGCTGAATGTGTATTCTTATTGGCCGTATAGCATAACCCATGCTCCCTCTATAGCCTTTCTGAGATTGAAAGGAGAGCCAATCATACCTGACCCTCATGTTATGATTTTATTAAATACAGACAGACAGAGAGAGAGAGCTGCGGTGATATGATTTTCAGCTGTTGATTGGTTCCACATGTTTGGGTTTAGGGATATGAGGCTGAAGTGGATTGATCCCAACAGTCTGGCTGCTAAAACCTTTCCCCTGGTTTCTTTCTCTCTCTACCCTGTGCTTTCTATGTCTAACACTCTTTCTCTTTCCTTCCCCTCTATTACATAAATCATCAAACCACCCGGACAGACTCTCACAACTCCTAATGCGCTGAAGTATAGGATTAGTTTGGTTTAACTTTAGTAAGATCCTGTCACTTTGGCCCAGACTACTAGGCTGACATCTCAATACCCAGGAATCAAGCACGTTTTCAGACATATAGATGAAGATCACGTGCAGTATGAAGACATAAAGTTGACCTGTACCTCAACTTGGATAGGTCATTTATCAGAGTTTGCATGACAACAGTGACTGTATTTTCTCCTACTGTAATTGATGATATGTAGAGACATGTTTAGACAGGAAAAGTTGTGGATTAATGCAGAACACACACACTTTTTTCCTGATGCAGTAATTTCCTCTACTATTTCCTTGCCTTTGTGTCTTCTTCTGTCCTCGCCATACACTTCTGTGCTGCCAATTGTCTGTAATGTGCATGATTCACGTTTACTGTAATTTTGCACAATAAAATACAGGGCCATCATTAAGCATCAGGGCCTCATCATCAGAGACATTCTGGCTGAATATGGTGAGCTCCCCACTGTGTGAGGTTGCAGAAAAAGAAAGAGCAATTTGGTGATTTAGTGTTGTTTTGTTTTTACTGGAGGTGGAAGAGAGGCTGAGACCTGAGTTGAAGAGGGAAATCAACAGCTCTGATCAAAACCTAGTGGGCTGCTTAGGGAAGCAGCATTTTATGCATTGTTACATAAGCATCACATGTTCCCTTTGTGGAAAGACAATCCCATATTGCACTGTGATGAACTCACTGAAAAGATGAATCCAACATATAATAGACAAAGTGAAAGAAATGTTGATTTTAAGTAAACTCATAATTAATTTGATACTATTAATTTGATTTTTACAATTATTATATGATTAAAATGTGTAATTTGTAATTACAAATGGACTATTTAACCCAATTGTCACTTATGAGGTTCAATGATGTTAAGATGCTGCCTTAGAAGCGAGCCAGCTCACTAGGTGTTGGAACAGGACTAATCAATTATCCAGCATAACAAATTAACATAACACACACTATGGGACAGACATTTTTCATGGAGATAAATGCTGTCCCTCGTGCACACAGACAGTGCTCAGCTAGAATCGTACATTATGAACTAGTGCTATTTCTCATAAGTTTTAACTTGTATGTAAACAGATGCCTCAATGCTTGGGCTCAGTGTACTGAAAAATCATATGAACACCCTTTTTTAACATAAATTATAACAAAAATGTGTTCTGTAGTTGTTTGTTGGTTATTGTTTTTGTTCTTCTGTCTTACTGAACAGTATTTCTGTCATGACAACTCTCGTAGCATTTTACCATGGTAATATAAATGGCAATGTTAATGCGTTTGGTCTTGGTAGAATAGATCTGCTATGCAAAAAAAAAAAAATCGAGGGACTTCACTGGGAACATCCCCTTTTTTCATCATAAATTGAAAAGAAGGAACCTATTAATATTAGTATTGCATTGCTAAATATAAATATATATGCAATACCTTTAAAATGTTTTGGGGTCTTTTTTTTATTCATTCTTAAAATCAGCAAGGATGCATGAAATTGATCAAAGGTAACAGTGAAGATATTTCCATTGTTATAATTGTTATAATATTGTTATAATATTCCATTGTTATATTAAAATGTCAAATAAATGCTGTTCTTTTAAACTTTCTATCAAAGAATCCTGGAAAAACTGTATCACAGTTTCCACAAAATATTAAGCAGAACAACCGTTTTTAACCCTAATAATAATAAGAAATTTTCTTGTGCACCAAATCATTATATTAGAATGATTTCTGAAGGATCATGTGATACTGAAAACTGTAATAGCTGCTGAAAATTCAGCTTTGCCATCACAGGAATATAGTACTTTTTATGTTGTAATAACATTGCACATTTTTCTGTATTTTTCTTCAAATAAATGCAATCTTAGTGAGCATAAAGATACTTCTTTCAGAAACATTAAAACATCTTACTGACCCCAAACTTTTGAACGTTAGTGTCTGTGTGTATATACAGTATTTTATAGTAAATAAGATAATTCATTCTTACAATACTTACAAAATCATTTTAACAGTATTTTATGGTAAGTAATTATGTATCATCTTGTTAATCTCATTTTCTTCTGTCCATTTCACAAAATTAAGTGGACTGAACCCATAATGTGCAAAACTGTGTAAAAACGATGCACATTCTGAGTGGATCCATATGTTACCTTCTAGTCATGTATTGAGCAACATAACATGTACATCAAACCACACATCCGTAATGAAAAATACCACACGGTGTGTCTTTCTGCATATGAGTTTGCCAGGAAAGTGTGAGATCTTTTTTGTAGCAGGTTTAGTCTGATTTTTGGTCAGAGGACACAGGTGTTTCACATTAGTCCTTGACCCCTCTGTCTCAAAGCCTTACAGAAGTTCAATATTCATGCCTTCTCAAAATCTCTCTCTTCCTTTTCAAGTGTTGATCTGTTCATCCTTTCTCTGATGTGCTTGAAACAATTGACATAGCTGGGGGAAACACCTGTCAGCAACAACAACAACAAAAATCTCCCATTCCTTGGTGGAGATTTAAAAAAATGCTAAATGAGATCAGATCCTGCCTTAAAGGAAAGTGTTCTGTTATTAAACCTACCTCTCCTCCTCTTCCTTTTCTCTCCCATGTTTCTTATCAGTATTAATGGGCGCTGCATTTGGAATCAAGTGTTCCTGTTTCTTGTTCTTCACACAGTGTGCTTATAGTCATTCACTCTCTATGCTTAATGTGAAACAAACACACAAATACTGAGATGCTGGGAAAGAGAGTGTTAACAGCGAGATAAGCAGATCCAATGGTGCTATAGGCACATGTGTTTGTTATTTAAAAGTAATTGTAGACAGTAAATACATGGGTGCAGTTTAAAGCCTTTTGACTTAAAGTATTGTTGAACAAATGTACATGTAAAAAGAATTTTACTTTAAAAAAAAGTAGGGATGCATAATGTATTTGTTACTGGAGTTTTTGTTGTTGTTGTTTATCAGTATCACTCAATATTATATTTTTAATTGTTTATGCACATTTCCCTTATTTTTATATGTCCTTATTTAGATTACCTTTGTTGTCGTCAACAAATACTCACTTAAATTTAATCTTAAAACATTTTTTAATAATTGAATAACACTGAAATGTAATCTTTAGCAAATCATAAAATGAATATCCATTTTTTTCATACATTCCATCCATTCTTGCATGTACATTATCATGTATGGTGCTGTATTCACTTGTAGCATTTAAAATGTGTTTTTTTTTTATTTTTTTATTTTTTTATACAAAGTAGTATAGAATTACAAACAGCAAAATAATGATTAGCTTATCAGTATATTGGTTAGAATGTTAATATTGTTGCATCCATATTTAAAAAGAATGTCTCTGTAAAAGAAAATTTTTATGTATTATTTTTTTGTTGTTTTAGACGGCTCAAAGTTGAACTTGTAACTAGAGCAACAGGGCCGTCATTGGTATGTAGAAAGAGTAATTATCACTTTATTATAATTTGTACATACTGAGATGAAAATTAAAAACTTAAGATAGATACCCTCATGTTTCATCACAGTGTGTTATTTCAAAAAAAAAATGCTTGCACTATCCATTTAATTTAGCAAGGAAGCCCTGCTGGTTAAGCTAGTAGAGAAGCCTGGTAGGGACTAACAAACACAGTAGTGACCAGCTATGCTACAGTCACTGAAAGGGAGCTGATGAAAGGAGAACACAATGAATTTTTTCTCATAAAATAAATGAATTCTCATAAAAAAAGAGGGGAGAAGTCTCGTAATGTATCAAAATCTACCAAATATTAATTTACAGTGAGTCACAGGTTCATGAGAGCAGGAATCCAGCAGAGAGCAACTCTACACTGATGACTGTGCTGTGGTGGCCACTAACCACACTCTGGGTGACCACACCTGGCCATTATCTCCCTCTCTGCTCTCTGAGGCCCTTGGTGCCTGTGATGGAGACCCTAATGACTTTCAAACACACACACACACACACTGAGGTTTGGCAGTGTAAGTTCATAGCAGCTCCCATCACTGTAGTCCGGACGATAATTTCATAAAAGAGGATTTTTAATAAGAGGCTTTTAAGAGAACACCGGTCCAGCCTCTCAACTGGCAGGCAGCAGGTTAGAGTGGGGGTACCGATGAGTGATTAATGGGCTTCCTGTAATATTCCCCCCCCCC
>NW_015649593.1:595283-600481 GCF_001515625.1 Sinocyclocheilus rhinocerous
CCCCCACACACACACACACACACACTCACACACTCACATACATTCCGCAATATGCATGACCCGTACGGTGCTGAGTGTATTGAGACAAGTTTATGATGAGAGATATCAGTGTATGTGTGTGCGTGGCGAAGAAGAGAAAGACTCCAGACACTAAGAGCAGCTGGTTATTTAGATCTATTGATCTGTTTCTTTCAATCTATCTCTATTACAGGAGCAATTCAGAGTAAAGTCTCTTTCACTCTCTCCTGCTGTTCTTTTACTCAACTGTATGTAACTATGAAATATCAGGTTCATGTTAATGTTCCTGAAGTCTCTCAAGCACCTGATGGTACGGCGGTCTGGAGTACAGGGAGTACTTTCCTTTCTCGTTTACTTCCTCTGTTCATGTGCAAGTAAAGAGTGATGATTTATAGATATATTTTGAGTATGTTTGACTTTAAAGTAAGGTTAAGCTATTTGGTGTAATGCATGTTTGCAGCAGCAGATTGAAAGGTTATGAGAAGTTATATGAGGAAAGATCCCAGAGCTCCCACAGTGAACAGAGCAGCTCCATAGTGTGTGGCCTGAAGTTCATAATATAGCGCTTGAAAGAGCTATGCATAAACAGGCACATGTCTTAGAGGGATGCGGTGTGCACTCCAACAATAAACAGTTACAGTTACTATCAAAAAACTAACAGAAAACAAGTTTTGCATTGTTTATTTGATATTGGTTTAAATGTGGTCATTGTCTTGAGTTATACCTGACACGAAGGGTAGCTATAGATGTCACAATTCTTGGACATAAATGTTCGCAGATGCTTGAGTGAGGGAATTTAAAGGCTGATAAAGAGCTAAACAGAACACCTAAACAGATGGACTAAACACGCACATGACCTGACATATGGATTAATGCTGAATCTTTAAAATCTACACTATGGTTATGTATAGGGCTGCACGATAAATCGCATGCGATATTTAACGCGCATCTTGTCAGAAAAGCCGGTTCTGTAACGAGCTGCGCAAAACCACGTTCATATTCGTGCGATTTTTGGCGCAGCTCGTCAGTGAACAACGCCTCTGTGTAGTTAATGCTGCTCAATGTGAAAGCACGCACGTGATGGAGATTTACCGCTGATTACAGAACCGGCTTTTCTGACAAGATGCGCGTTAAATATCGCATGCGATTTATCGTGCAGCCCTAGTTATGTATAACACGTTTTAAATGAGAAGTAAACTAAAATTAAAAGAAAACAAATATAATGTATACTTTTCATTTCTAATTTATTTTCAGTTTATTAAATTAATAAATTAGTTTAGTTTTCATTAGTGTTCAATTTATTATTGTTAGTTTAGTTTTTTCAGAGTTTCAAGTTTTAGTGTTTTTTTTCCCCAATTAGTTTTAATTTTAATTTTAGTATTTTAGCACTGTCAAATGTAGTGGGTTATCTAATATATATCTAATATATATAAATATAATTTAAAACAGCATTAAATTTCTCAGCACAGTCCAGTGTTATTTTATGTTTATTGCAGGCAGGATGTAAATTTTTTTTAGCATAAAAGTGTTAGAATATACCATGTATCAAAATCTAAAGCTAAAATTAATTTGTGATTATTATTTTTTTTATTATTGTTGTATTTTGGGGTCATAACAATGTTCAAATTTATTTTAATTTTTCCTAATTATGTTAGTTTTTATTTCAATTCTTGAAAAATGTTTTCATTTAATTTTTGTTTTATTTCTTAACAATATGGGAAGTCTGGTATGTGTATATATATATATATATATATATATAGTGTGCGTCTTTAAGGAAGTGTAGAAAAAGGGTTGTTTGTGTGTGTCACTGTATCATTTGTATATTTTAAGTGTCGGGGTGTCCCTAAAGAACCTATGCAATCAGTATTTGAGTTTTGTGGCTTATAGTCCATGTCATCTAAATTCTAGTGCACTTCAGTGTTGACTTTAAGCAGACACACACAATTAAGTATTTCTCTTTTGGAAAAGCAGACGACAAATATTGATGAATCAGGCTGGATAAGTTTGTTCAGTTACTGTAGATTTCATCTTCCAGAAATTGTACCAGTGAATTTCATGCCACATTAAATGTAAGCTTTGATGACTGTAGTTTCACATGAATGGCTGCGCTTGCTTTGGAAACACCTCAGTTGGCCTTAATTGCAGGTTATTTTTGGAAGCTCTGACTTTGTTGTGCTTTAGGGAAATTCAGTATATATGGTTTCCTCTGAGCTGCTCTAACCCAATCAGACACGCTCCAATTGGATCATTTAGGCAGCCAAACCCAAGTGCAGAACAAAGCTGATTTCACACACCAGCCAATAACAGATGTGGGCGACTTTGAGGTCACAGGAAGTGGCATAAGGTGAGGTGAGCCAAATTAGGTGACCCAGTGAGTGATAATTGAATAATTGTGATTGAAAGAGTATGTTGAGTAGAGTGGAGTACATGTATATAAATGATGATTCACAAATCTGGTCTGCTAAGAGCTTGTTTTGATTGAGTAAGGTAAGAAAATTAATGTTACTTCATTTTGGGTCTGGGTCAGTGCTCAAACAACACATTGATAATTCCTATTTGGACCTCTTGTGCATCCCATGAACATATGCGAATAAACACAAAGACATGCAGGAAATGGTTTGACATTTTTGTATTTTTATGGCTGTTGGACTCTTGTCATGTGGTTGGTGAGGACATGTTTGACGTGTACTCGCAGCCTCCGCGCTGATGTGCTTTTTCATCACCGTGTAGTCTTGTATAGTCAATGCAAACACTTACAAACAGATTTGTGTCATCTAGATTGTGTTGCTCAACTCTCTGAAGCATGAAGTCTTTAAAGGGGTCATGAACTACCTTTTTTATTATTTTGTACTGCTCTCTGAGGTCCACTTATAATGTTATCAAGATTTTTACATAAAAAAACATCATAATTTAGAATAGGCTATTTTCTGTCCTGTTTTGACCCCCTCTCATCTGAACGCTCTCTTTGAATAGGCGTGTCAGATTGTAGACTCGGAAGTAAATGCCCACTGCTATGATTGGCTAACAGTTGTGTATGTTTGACAGCTACATCCTTCACAGTTGGGCGCTGCTGTGGTTTAGGTCAAAAACGCATAAATACTCAGTACATATCAAACGATCTGTAATAACAGACAAAGAAATAGTGATCACGTAATAAAAACTGGTACTCACACTTGTGTGGTGCTTTTAGTTTCAATCTTTCAGAAAATCCTTGTTTGTAAACGAATCCGCGGTGAAATGAAGTGAACAAACGACCAACCTTTAACTGAAGCGGTCTGGAACTTCATTAAAAATAAAGCTAATCCACTCTTTCCTAGTGTTGGGATCCGATGGAAGGCAATGCAAAGACTGTGTTTGTCCACAATTTGGCATTGCACAGCGTCTTGTTATCTTCAGAGCCATCTTTATTGTTTGGTTTCTGTGCAGACCTGCGTTCACCTCTCTCGTTATGTACACTACGTGCGCGAATCAGTGAGCGGAGCTAAACAGGCAGTGATGTTGAAGCAGGCGTTGATCTTCTTCTCCGGAGGCGGGGTTTACCCACTCTATTACGTCATAGAGCGGCACATTCCACAAGCTGTCGTTTTGGCAGATTGGCTTCAATATAAGCTGTTTTTAGACCAGCATTTTTGATCAGCAGGCATTTTTGATTTAGTCTTAGTCGTTATATTGAGACGAAAACGCTTAATAGTCTTAGTCACATTTTAGTCATTTGAGTCTTTCATAGTTTTAGTCTAGTTTTGGTCGACGAAATGTCATTGCATTTTTGTCAACTTTTAGTCATTACTTTTAGTCATTACTTTTAGTCAAACTGCAGTTACCAACATTTATTTTGGTAGCTATTTTATATTTAGTCTTCAAACAAAAATTTTAATTAATTCAGTCTAGTTTCGACGAAATGTCATTGCATTTTTGTCAACTTTTAGTCATTACTTTTAGTCATTACTTTTAGTCAAACTGCAGTTACCAACATTTATTTTGGTAGCTATTTTATATTTAGTCTTCAAACAAAAATTTTAATTAATTCTTCTCTCTTTAGACCAAATCAATTAAGCTTATGAGAAATTTGAATCAAGGATTTAATTTGGAAAAACTTGAATAAATGACAATTTTCATTTTTGGGTATAATTTATAATTTTTGAAAAAGAAGCAGAATAAGACAATAAGACAAATACGAAAGAGATACAAATTAAACTCTCCTCGCCTATCCTGCCTTCACTAACTTTAAGTTAATCGACAAAGAATTGTGACTCCCGGGAAAAACGGGATGTTTGGTCACCTCATCCCTACCCCTTCGGGTGCTGAGGCTATTGTTTCAGATCGCTAGTTCGCATTTTGGTAGCCTATTCATCCACTGCGGCTGCCATACTGAGACTAGATATGCAAACGCCCCTTATCCAATTGCAATCCAATGACAGGGACGCACATTTTGAAGGACAAGACAGTAGCCTATAGGATGCATTTTGAATGTCCGGTAGTTCTCAAATAACATGATAGTCCCGTCTCGTCTTGTTAACGAAGACGCGGCATAAATTTCTCATAGTTTTTATCATCAGATATTAGTTTTAGTTCGTCAACGTCTCGTCTTAGTCACAGAAAAAATGTTCGTTAACGAATATTTTTCGTCGTCATCTTCGTTGACGAAATTAACACTGTTTTAGACTAATGAGAAAGTTTTGAGTTTTGAACTTTCGGATGTTTTTATAGTACAATGACCTCTTATATGTCAAAAGATCACGGGAATTTTGATTTCTCAGTTCATGACCCCTTTAAAAACATTTGTAAGGAGACAGGGAACTTGTGGTTTTGAAGGATTGTTATGATGCCCCTGTGATGATGAGAAATGAGGGAGAGGTGATCTGTGTCCTTTAAGTTGGGAAAAACACATTCTCTTCTCATCTGAAACATACGGTTTAGATCCATATGATACAATTTGGTGTCTTATTACTTTATAATATAATCACATTTGGCTAAATTTGTTACCCTGTTGCTTATTATGTTCTTGTATGCCGATTCCGATTTTCTTTCTAAGAACTATAATTGACAGCATATACAAACAAAAATCAATGCAAATTTCAATGTAATTATTATTTACATAATAAAAGAAATTATTAAACATTACAATTCCCCCAATCTGGACTAAGTTACAGATTTTCTCTCACTTAAACAACTCTCAAAAT
>NW_015649593.1:600656-601211 GCF_001515625.1 Sinocyclocheilus rhinocerous
TTTATAAATGGTCATTTTTTCCCCCTAACCTTATTAAATGTGTCATCTTTCACATCAAATTCTTACTTTGTTTCAATTAATTCAGTTAGAATAATAAGAAACTGTAGAGTTGTTACCATTCAAATGAAATTAGTATTAACAAACTCTATCTTACCACTGCTGAGGAAACAGAAGCTGCATCTGAAGTGGCATTAGATGCATTTACACAGACAAAAATAAATAACTTTATAAGATTAATGTTTTATATATATTTTTTAAGCATACAAATAAATGTTGAAAAAATGCAATGATAGTTTTAAATATAACTAAACCACCAGTAGTTGGCGGCAAATGTCTGTTTTAATGAGTGAGTCATTTATTCATTTATTCAACCGATTCATTCAAACGGCTGATTCATTCAGAAACGAGGCAAGTGACTGTCCTTATGAATGGGCCACTGAATCATTGACTCACTCAATTTGTTCAAAAATGTGGATTCATTCAGTAACGAAACACCGCTGTCTGTCGCTCGGAGACACACAACAGTTCTGCTGTGGCTTTGATCGGAACTATTTT
>NW_015649593.1:601391-601547 GCF_001515625.1 Sinocyclocheilus rhinocerous
TTAGAGTGTGCGTACGCTAAAATCCACGGCAACGTTCATATTTATAAAAACAGTCTTTGGCATGGAAAAGTACTTACCGCCATGTCAGGGTCTGAGCAGCCGTACGCACTTTTCCTTGTGGCAAAGTCGGAGTACTGCAGCTATTTGAACATCTAA
>NW_015649593.1:601679-605211 GCF_001515625.1 Sinocyclocheilus rhinocerous
TGTTGTTTTTTTTATTATTTTATTTTACAAGAGAACTTGCGAAGTCTTGATTTACTACTAATGCGTAAAATAGAGAAAAAAAATTGCATAAACGCATCTCCGACTGTTTTGTCTGTGTATAAGAATAGGCCTATGTCGTGCAATAACGGTTTTAATATATTCTATTCAATAACATTGTTAACTGGTTTTATTTATAACATCTGCTGCTTTACTTCTGTGAATATTAATAGAGACATCAGCCTTAAACTTTGTTTTTGTCATTTACATCAGTTATATTTGTATAAAATACACTATATATTTTTTTCTAGTAGTAATTTTTATAATAGTCAATAGTAAAAATATAACCGTGACGCACGCATTGTTTGTCCACAGAATAATTACACATTATTAAATAAAAAGTGTCCCCGCAGGAACCTCTACAACCGCCAGCAGGACCTCAATTTCAGACTAAGTCAAATTTTTTTCCCTTTGTGCTCGTCATTCTCAAGCATAGAAATTTGGATATTGGCGTATGCTCTTTTATATGGTAATGATATTAATTTAGGGAGCGTTTACAAGGCGGAGATCTGACACCAGTCAGCTGCGCACAATTTGCGATTTATAAATGTCACATCTGGAAGAGGAAACATCGTGGCCGTATAATGTTGCTTACCTAAATCATATTTTGTAAATATCTTTTTTTTTTCTACTGCAGTATGCATCTATAAATTTCTGTGAGTTAGGCCTACTTTGTGTGTGCTGTCTCTCTCACACACTCAGGCTGTGCAAGCCTCATCTGGCACGACATAAATACATTATCAGTCGCCGTTTACACTGAATGCAATTAAAATTAGAATCATTCTCACACGAAACGACATGTTTACACAGGACTGTGAGTGTGCGCGTTGCTGTGACGTCATTGCCGGCGCCGCTGGCAATAAAAGGATCGGCTCGGAATCGGCAAGACCTGAGACTGACCGGCTGGTCACCGATCCGGTGAGATGAGTCAGATGAGTTGAGTCTCTGTGGTCTGCTGTTCTTCACTTTTGACCGTCTACATCCTCCATTTACATGTGCTCTGGTTCAAGTTTGATTGAATCATCTCTGTCTGGCTGCTCTTGGACAGACCTGATGAATGAGTCTTTAACCAAGAAAAATTGTGGGAGGGGAGGAAATAATGCAGTTTTATGTTGTCCTATGCAGTATTCCAACAAGGATACAAATGTGGGACTTTATTTAATCAATCAGGAGATTATTGGATCATGAAAATTGATTGTTTTCCATACCACAATCACCCTTTGAAACTTTCTGTTTTGCCTTGATGAAAGTTGTTTTAGAGGCATTCAGATGAAACTGATTATAAAGAACATTTTCACATGCTTTTTTTGTCTTTCTGAAGTTGCCTTATGCTGGGGATGAGCCAGTATAGACAACTTATCTCACCAGCCATGAAACTTCATTTTAAACCATTTTATTAAAAATATAAATAAATGTTATAAATTAAGTCCATTGTTTTATAAAAGATGCATAATATAATAATTGTAATACATGCAATTTAATTTTGCAATCAAAATTTATTTGGATTTTTTATAAAATACATATACATAAAAGGAAAAATTAACAACTGTTTCTGGATTCTCCCTACAAAAACAGACATGAAGCTGCTTGGTGCACAGTAGTGATGCGCGGATGAGATAAAACGTCACCCGAATCCACAGCTTCAAATAAACTATCCACCCGCCAACCGCCCGCACCTGCATTTTTGTCTGATTTAGATAACCGCACCCGACCCGCACCCGATCATCACATTAGGGTTTGTACGGTCATTAAAAACCTGGAAATTGAACAGCAATTTCCAGGCCTAGAAAGTTTTGTAAAAAATAAATAAACTCAAAAAGTTTTTGAAAAGTCATGAAAATCTATTTCACAATTCTCTGTATAATAGAATTATGTTTAATCAGATCCTGAATTTCGTTGCGGGATTGCGCATACATCGCATTACTCATTCCCGCAGGTTTCGACTTTAAAATGAGGGAAATTACTGCAAAACCTTTATTCAATATAGCGTGTAGGTTAGATGAGTAAATAAATCCACACAAACCATCAGATGAAAACAGCGTAAGTGATTCAGCTGTACCGCGTCTTCTCTCTTTGACTTTCGCTTCACATCGACGCATCTAGAGCTGCTGCACGCTGCGATAGAAGACTTTAGCTCTCGTTTCGGGGCAGTTGACAAAATTGTCAATTGCCTAATCGGTCATTGTTGCATCGTCACAAAAATGTATTATTTTCACGTCTTTTTAAGCCATTCGGTACTCGCGCTCTCCAGAGGCGCGTGCGCTCACAGTCACATCCAAAGCGCGTACTGCCAGTACCAAATTGAGAAAGTACTGTCAGTTTTGTCTTAAGTTAATGTAAACAGTTGCAAAACAAAACGCATGAGTATCAGTATTGGATCCGTGAAATAGGTCTTGTGACAGCAGCCTAATAAAGCTGTGCCGTCTTTTATTAATGTTAATCAAACAACAAAAGACAGAAAAAATCCCTTACTGCTCTTGACTAAATAATGTTTTGTTGAATAACTTTTAATGTTAATTTACAGTTTATTCAATTTCTGTAGCCTATTTAAAACACGTTCATAATTTAGAAAATGTAGTTAATACTTGCATCATTAATGATTTATTTTATCCACCCGCGACCCACCCGCAAATAATCAGAATGCATTTTTTTATTACCCGACCCACCCGATCCGCGGATTATCCGCAGCGCCCGCGGATATAACCGCCATCCGCGCATCACTAATTCACAGCAAGTGGTCTGCCACCAGCAATCAAGCAATGTCACAGCATGAGAGTGGAAATGCAGTACGATTTTTGGACTGCCCTGAGACTAAGCAGCAGATGTTCTCTCCTCATGCGGGTATCCCATTAAATCCCATGGGATTAGCGTTAGCTCACAGTCAGTTTGGAATAGATTTAACTGCTCTGCTCTCCTCTCTGACCCTGCCATAGGGATCTGAGTATTAAAAAGACGAGATGCTACAACAACTCAGCCTCTCACCTTGTGGCCAGGACATGACCTCCTAGCTTCTTAGAGTCAAGTTAACTTCATTAAGTCACCACAAGGTGATTAATTAAAAATAAGCAGATAAACGGTGTGTCCTTCCTGTATACATCACACCCCAGAAAACAGGTTGAACAGCAGCTGTCTTTCAAACTGAAAGGGGAAGGGCTTGTATTGAGCATAAGAGCACGTGAGTGGTGTCAGATCAGGGGTGACAAACAGCCACTGATCACAGAATAGGCTTCATAAAAGAGCCATATAAGTCTACTTGAAAAATGTAAAAATTAACACCCTAGAAACCCTGAGAATGCCTTAGCAACCACTTACAAGCATTGTTTTGGATGGAGAAGAACCATTCACATTACCTCAGAAAATGTAAAATTTATTTTTAGCCTCACAATGATTAGGCTTTTGATTATGACACTAGCTAACATTAGAAATCAAAGACTAATTCGGACTATAAATAACTTCCAAAAAGGGAAATAGTGAA
>NW_015649593.1:612690-614164 GCF_001515625.1 Sinocyclocheilus rhinocerous
GCCGGCGCCGCTGGCAATAAAAGGATCGGCTCGGAATCGGCAAGACGTGAAACTAATCGGCCGGTCACCGATACGGGCAGGTCATGGGGAAAATCGGCCGATTCCGATCACTGGCCGATCAATCGGTGCATCTCTATTGAAAACAGTTGTGCTGCTTAGTATTTTAATGGAAATCTTTTGCAGGATTTTTTTAATAAACAGAACATTCAAATAGTGGCCTGAAGTGTGCATATCAAGCAGACTCGCTTCGTCGGTCCAAATCGAGGGGTCGAGGGTCTATCCATATAAACTTTCCTCGTTCACTTCACGAAGTGGAACACACTTATAAATGGCAGAGGAGATTCCCCCGAGGGAAGTGCTTAGGGAAGTTTGCGAGTGCGTGTCTAAAAGTGGAGTGGAACGTGACCCTGATAATTTAAGTTAGGCTTTGAACTCCATTGCTACTGAAATGTCTCTCGCTTTCTAAAACCGTGCTCTAGGTGAGGCTTGAACTCACAACCTCAGCATTGCTCTGCTGCGTACTGCCTTATAAGTACCGCACACTGACCGATTGCGCCACTGGAGCTGTTGATGCAAATGCATATTACCAAATGTCATGTGAGAAAGCCAAACCGGATTGGTCAATTTTAAGGCCAGACCACTGAGGTTGAATACACCTGCCAGTCCCACTTCATGGAAGACTAGCACACAAGCTAACTAATGTTAGCACCTCAATTGAAGATGGGCATTTAATAGTAGGCTGGTTTTCAATTAGACTGACCTTTCACAACACCCCATGAACTTTCTTCTAACTGATTATGAACATCTAATTTTCAACCACTCTTTAATGTTAAGCCATGACCCCCTTTGCTGCTGAAATGTCACTCAATTTCTAAAAACTTATTCCAGGTGAGGCTCGAACTCACAACCTCAGCATTGCTCTGCTGTATACTGCCTTATAAGAACCCCGAGCTGACTGATTGCGCCACTGGAGCTGTTGGCTCAAATGCATATTACCAAACACTATGGTCTTTAGTTAGACTGATTTTAAAAGCTACACCATGACCTTTCTTCTAAGTGATCTCCAGGTAATAAATAAAGTATATGAACAATGCAGTGCTAATTGACATAGCATTCATTACAGTATAGAAACTATTCTGCCTTATTATGTGATAATAATAATAAAAAAAGTGATACGTGTTTGTAGTATATAAACAAATCATTATTAATGGTTATTGTCCAGCAGTGTATTTGATTTCTTAGCCAATTAAAAGCTAGAAATAAGAGAAAAATTAAAGTTGCCTATACACTACCAGTCAAAAGTTTTTGAACGGTAAGATTTTTTATGTTTTTAAAGAAGTCTCTTCTGTTCACCAGTTTATTTGATCTAAAGTACAGCAAAACAGTAAAATGTTGAAATATTTTACTATTTAAAATAACTGTTTTCTATTTAACCCTCTACCTCATGGTGTAGCCATATGGCAACATACTCTTT
>NW_015649594.1:0-7695 GCF_001515625.1 Sinocyclocheilus rhinocerous
TAATAATTGCAGAAGTAACCTGGTTGTTAACATCATCTATGTCACTATAGACCTCAACCCTCATCATTGCATCATCACTACATTTCTTAAAATTTTCCCAGTCAGCTTTACTAAAATTCAATTTGGGAATTCTATCCTCTGGTCCCGCTTCCAATCTCCCACCCACTGAGCATATGACAGGGTAGTGATCACTCCCCACTGTGGATGCTGTCCAGACCTCCCAATTACTATTTCCAGCCAGTGAATTAGACACTAACGTTATGTCTAATGCTGACTCAATCCCTGTTAATACATTTATTTATTTTCCTCTACCATCATTCAAACAGACCAATTCTCTTTCATCCATCAGTTCTTCAATCACCTTACCACTTACATCTGTGTGTATACTTCCCCATATTGAGCTATGGGCATTGAAATCTGCACACCAGATAACTTTTTGTCTGTCTTGCCCTGCTATTCTTAGTAGCTTACCTAGTTCCAACTTCTTACAGGGGTTGTAGTAATTGATAATACTAATAGCCTCTCTCCCTTCCCACACCTCCACCATTATATACTCCTGATCATCACCATTCCCCAGTAATCTATATGGAATTCCCATCTTAACGAAAACTGCACATCCTCCTCCACTGATCATCACCATTCCCCATTAATCTATATGGAATTCCCATCTTAATGAAAACTGCACATCCTCCTCCACCCTCTCCTTAATTCCTATCTCTCCTAACTAATGTATATCCATGTATCACATAATCCAAATTTGGTTTCAACCAGGTTTCCTGAATACACATCTGGTCTCTCATCTAGCTCATTAATAAAATGTTTAAACTCCTATCCATTGGCCAAAATACTCCTAGCATTCCATTGTAAAATTATTACCATTATTATTATTAACCAATCCATGATGATTCTTGACTTGACTGATTAGTAAGGGTCTCCCTCACCTCTTCCCATGTCAGTCCTACTAATCCTAGGTGATTGACTGCAGCTTTAACCACCAACTGGATTTTCTCATTTTTGGATTTAACCTCTACTGTACTATTTATCACGCCTGCTATGAATGTTACCAAATCTATTTTATTCACATAGATTCCTTCAAAATGACCTTGCTGTTGCTCCAGTGTTTCCGTATCCACTTCATGCTCTTTATTTTTCTTTTCCCCTGATACCTTGACAGCTTCAGCATAGGTGATTCTTTTTTCCACTCTTATCTTTTGGATATTTGTCTCTCGTCTCATTACTTCACATCCACTGAAAGCCACATTGTGGGCACCACCACAGTTACAACACTTTAGTGGTACCCCTGACCCACACTTTCTATAGTCATGGTCCCCTCCACATCTTGCACATCTTCTCTGCCTATTACAGTTTTTTGCAATGTGACCAAACCTTTGGCAGTTAAAGCATCTCAGTTCCACCTTACATTTTGCGATATCCTTAATTTTTTAGAGCTTTCTCCATTTGCCCTGCATCGGCACATCTTACCAGTAAGTTACCATCATTAAGGATTTTCGCAAACTCAATCTCCCCTATTTTATTTGCCAGAGTTGTGATTAACACAAATGGGCTAACTTTCTTCATGATCTCCTGGGCCCGGTTTTTCAAAAGTAATCCACTAGGATTTTGGATAACGGATTGGATCAAATCTTGAAAATGTGTTTTTCAAAAGAAAAATCGGATTACATAATCGGATTAGATCACGTAATCCAATCTTGGTTTTGATCCGGATCAAACCTTTAGTTTGGGTTTTTTTTAGAACTTTTTTGTCTTTTTTGTATCACTTTGATCCAAAAAATCTGGATTAAACTGATCCCATCAGAAGGGTGGATTCAGCGTGTTCAGCGTGGCCAAAATGTAATGAAAATATATAGATATAATATATAATAATATATAGATAAATATATATAATATATAGAGCGCTCTCCCTCAGGATGCGTGCATCATGGACAGACCCAGGCCACTTGACAACGCAGTTGGTGATGATGAGGTCAGCATCACACACAAGTTGGACATTGATGCTGTGCCTCCCCTTTCTGTTTATAAACTCCCATTCATTCTCACGAGGTGCTTGTATATGCACATGTGTGCAGTCGATTGCTCCAATAGTATTGGGCATATTCCCCAAAAGAAAAAAGCTGCGCTTGGCCTGGGCAATCTGGTTGTCCTTTGGAAAAGAAACAAATTCATTGACCAGGCTGGCCAGTGCGATTGACACATCTTTCACCACATCACACACAGCTGATTTCACCACTCCCATATAGTCACCAACAACTTGATAGAAAGTCCCACATGCATAAAATCGGAGAGCAATGAGGATCTGGTCTTCCACAGACAGACCGTGACTCCTTTGGGTTCTGTGTTGAAGTTTTGGCCTGAGAAGGTTCACAAGGTACTCTATATCAGCCTTCCCAAAGCGAAACCGGACATACAGCTCCTCAGTGGTGTATTGCTCCAGTGGCTTGGTACGTTCAACATACACCCTTTGACGGTATCCTCTCCTGGCAAAGTGATGGTGGCGGTGGACAACACCTGCCATTTCACTGTCTCTCTGTGAATCCTCTGAGAAAGGCTGATTTATATGGCAGTGTAGTTGGTCTTTTCAAACACACCTATTACAACTGATTAGTTTTGGCTTGCGTTCAATTGAGGCAATTGGACCCAAGGCCTATAATTGATGAACAATGTTCACTATAGTAAAGCAACGGAACCATGGACTCAAGAAGCTGTAACTTCACTGCTGCTGAAACCAATGCACTACTAGAGGGTGTTCGGTGCCATTATGGAACAATAGTGGGAAGTTTTAATTCTGCTAAGGATACCAACAAAAAGAAAAATGATGTTTGGATTTTAATCACAGAAAATGTGAATGCCATAGGGTCTGGCCAGAGGAGGACCACAGACCAAATCAAATTGCGGTGGAAGAATCTTAAGGCCAGGGCAACAAAGGACCATGCTGAAGCCAAAAACCCACAAACAGGCAACAAGCCATTTAAGAGGGGAGATTACACAGATGTGGTCCTCGACATCATTGGAGGTGAGAAGTCGCAAGCTCTCCATGGTATTCAAGGTGTTGTAGGGGATGGCGAGCCTTGGATTGAGGAGGAGGAGGAGAATCTGCCAGTTCCTCCTGAGGCTGATCCAGAGAGCGTATTTATATTGAATCTCAGCTCTGTTCCTGAGGAAGAAGCTGGATCCTCATTGGTTGAGCCAGTGGTAGTTGCCACAGGATCTCAGAGGAAAGGCTTGAAGCGCCCTTCATCAAACAAAGATGATGATTACAAGGCACTTCTGCAAAAAGAGACTGAAAGGGCAGAAGCACAGCTTCGTCTGGCAGAGGAACAACTGACTCTGACCAAACTGCAGCAAACCAAGGCCAGACTTGAGATCCGCCTCCTAAAGGCTACGCTCAGACAAGCTGGTCTCTCCACATCAGATGAGGAAGTATGAAATTATTGTGGAGTATTTGACATTAAGTCTTTTTTTTTTAATTCAATACATCAAAACTTGTTACTTGTTATAAATATCCTCAATGTACAGTGTTTGTGTTGTAGGTCTCAGATGAGTGGACTGCTGGAAGAGGATGGGGTGGGGTTTTTCTTGTTTTTAGTTTTTTTAGATGTGTGGGTTTTCATTTCAAATAAAAATAAACTTATATTGACCCCACACTGGCTATTCTACTTGTTGCTCTTTACATATCTATAGTTCTACATTGTGATTTCCTATCCTGTTTGAGCACTGGTTATCCAGCACTGGTTATCCAGATTTGGTGATCCTGAAAAGTTCCTATCCGGATCAGATTGATCCAATCCGATGTTGCTTTAAAAAACTGGCTCCAAAAGTAAGCTGGATTACGTGATCACGGATCGCAAAAAAAGGATTACTAAATCCGGATCAATTTTATCCGGATTAAACCTTTTGAAAAACCGGGCCCTGAAGATCCTGATAAAGTCCTTTAGCGCCTCAGTGAAGCTGTCAATCATTACGTCACACTCCCGTTTTTATAGCATCACATTAACTAAAACCTGAATTCCTTAATTATTATAAGATCCCTATAACTGCTAAAGAGTTTGTGTAACGGGTCCCAGGTAAGGGAATCCACTCTGCGTTGTGTTGATGTCACTCAATAAAGAAACTTCAGACCGCTCACTGCTTGGCACTGTCTTTATTTTCTGCATAAATGGGGAAATATGTTGAAAACATGAATTTTGTGACTCTTCATTTAAGTAAACACCGTTTAATGCCTCGACGAACCACGAGACAAACTTCTCTCGGCTCAGAAGGAAGTGAACTGAGCGGGCAAAGCGCGCGCGCGGCGCGAGAACAAGTATATACTCTTAAAGTGACAATGCACTTCCTTGAACAAATCTTGAAAATCATACATCTTAACTTGTAACAATAAAATAATGGATACAGTCATATTAAAGAAACAAAATTACATTTATATTTAATAGGAAAAAGGGGGATTTTGAGTGAAAATAATATAACCAAAATAACTCCGTTACACATGCAAATAATGTTTGATGACACTCACACAATAGCTGCTGCTGGTCCAGTAGTAAGAAGCCACCCATTTCAGAGGAATCCTCATATTAGTGATGTTTACACAGTAGTTTGATTGTGCTGCATCAAGGTATTCGGATATCAAAAATCAGAAAAATATAAGGTTTTATCTTCTATAATATTTTGGGAATACTTTTCATAATATCTAATGTATTCCAGCATAGTTTATCTTTATCATTGAAAGTCTATCAGACTGAAAACTTCCACCATTACATGGCAGTATATAACTGCTGCAGGACAGTACCACGAAGAACGTATATTAAAAGCTATATACTGCTCCTTTCCACTCCACTTCCTTCGTACATACCATCATTATAATCCATTTTCCCCCATCTACCTACCTCCAATCCATTCACGGAGCAGTCGTGCTCAACCGCCTGTACTTTCCGATAAATATGATGATCCGTTTCCAAGAATTCAAACTTCCCTCCAGAAAAACTCTCCGATGAAATCTGCGCACGCTCCAGCTGCTTGTTTAAAAAAAAACGTACATTAAAGCTGAAATACAACCTGAACGATGACAACAATAACGTACAATCACTAGACTAGTTTTCATCAAATCCTTTTAACAGTTTATTTTACAGACTTTATTTTAAAGTCTTCCCTTTTTTCACAAAACCTTTTGCTCTCTAGAAACCATGTCAGTTTCGGTTGAAAATATTTTAAGTTGAAGTGTTAGCATTATAATAATAAAAAATTGAATAATGTTTTTATTTTTTTAAATTTTTTTACAGTTTTTCTCTATTGCTAATACACAATTCATGAAACAATTCACCATTTTCTCACAACTATAAACACAATCTCAAAACTATACACCAACTTGCACAAACCTCAAACTTCCAGGTCAAAACCAAATATTCTAGTCAAAAACATATTCTCTTCATTCAAAATCAAACTTTGGCCTCAGATGATGCACAAACCTAACAAATACACAGACTACTCCACTGCCTAGAAAACACCAGTGAGATTAATTCAAAACACTGTTACAAAAACCACCTTTTGGGGAATCCTTTTGCTAGTCAATGACTCTTACAGTATACAACATAAATAGAGGGGTGCAGATACAGTAAAATTCAGCAATAAACTTTAAGAAAAGTTTACTTTCACTACACTACTGTAAAGAGATCTTATAGTAAATGAAAAGCACTACAAGAGAAAAGTTCAAAGACCAAACAACTGAATATACAGTAAACACACATTGGAATATACTGTCGGTTACTTTACAGAAATAAATAAATAAATAATGAATGAATAAATAAATAATTACAGTTATTCTTTGTACATTAATAGAATTTACTGTACATAGAATAATGAAAGTTCTCTCATCTGAAGTACTGCTGCTATGTACTGTAATTATATTGTATGTGTATTGTGTAAGTAGTATTGAAACCTTGTAGATGAGCCTGTAGACTAACTTTCCTCGTGGTTAGTGCATGCAGAAGAACATGGTCAACTATAGTGCTTTGTATTTCATCAGGAACAAATTACCTTTGAACTCATCCCCTTCATTTTTATTTTCCCCTCATATTCTTCTTTGTATCCCACTACCAGGATTCATTTTCCAAAACACATAATCAGCTGTGCTCTTGTTCATATCATCCTGAGATTCTGACTGGTGTGTCATCAGTTTTGCTACTGAATGTTCACACATGGATAAATGTGTGCTGTTTGAGTTCATTTTTTGATGCTTGAGTTAATTATATTGTGTGTTTGTGTTTTCTGAATGAGAACATGGTTAAACCTGTGCAAAATGATGGCATTTTTGTGTAGCGTTTCGCAAGAAAACACTGAGCAAATTGGAACGTGTGTGCAAACTGGTGAAATGTGTTAAAGGTTTTGAGAAACGTGTCTTTGTTTCGAGAACTGTATGAATGGTTTGGAAAATTGGGCCAAATGAATCAGTTATAGTGTGTTAGCAATCGAGAAAAACTGTAATACCAACATATGAAATTAAATTTATGACAGAAATTTTTTTAATTTTGGACAATAAATATATAACAGGAATATAACAGCTTGACAGTAAACTGTTTTTGCAGTATTGTCATGTCTGTTAAAAGGAAGACTGTAAACAAAAACAAAAATTATGTAAAAAAAAAAACACACGTATAGCCACTTTCTTCAAAATTGTTTAATTATTTAATTAAGACAGAGACACAGCAATGCATCATGTTCTTATCTAGATCATCATGTTTTAGTGTGTTCCAGGGGATTAAAACGTACAATATATATTTCAGACCTAGTGGAGTAATAGTAAATAAATAATAATAATATAGTAAGTAACTGGCTAACCGAGACTTGTCATTTGCACTTATATATTGTTGCTCTTTTGTTAGTTTTGACTGCTTTTATTGTCCTCATTTGTAAGTCGCTTTGGATAAAAGCGTCTGCTAAATGACTAAATGTAAATGTAAATGTAAATGTGTAAAGTTGCATAAGCTCACTATTTAGTGTCATATCCATGTAAATCATTATTATGGTTTCTATGGCTAGGATCTGCAGTTCCTAAAAGGGTTTAATTTAAGTTTACTACTAGACAAAACAGTTAAAGTTAGCAGGTGCATAAGACAGCACTACGTCCCACTTCAAAACACACAATATGTTTACACTTTTGTGAATAATTACCTGTCAGGGACTTTGGGAAAATGATGAAAGGCAAGATTTTTACTGTCACACTGATAGTTTTTGCAGTGGATTGCCCAACATTGCATTCTTTTCAAGCGGCAACCTCCCGCTCTCTCTGGTGAAGCCAACAAGGAAGTGACTTAAACTGTAATATGGTCTATATAGCTAATTTTGCCCTTCATGACAACTGTGAGGGGGGTGAATTTTTTTTATAACTCGTCCATTTAAATTATATTAAGCCTTAATATTCTGCATAATTAAGGGTGTGGCCACTTGAGTGACAGGCGGATTGACGTTGCTGTCTCTATCAGCCGCTGAACTTGGCATCTCTGCCGTGTTTCTGCTTTTGTTTTATTCAGTCTATGGGTTATTTTCGTGATTATTTCTTAAAATTATGTGCATTTTTTTAACCATTAATTTGATTTATTTATCAAGAAATTCAGTGCATAAAATAAGCTAACCATTTCTCCTGCTCATCGGAACACACGCAAATGCTGAAAGACAGAACCAATCAAT
>NW_015649594.1:7712-8082 GCF_001515625.1 Sinocyclocheilus rhinocerous
AAATTAATTCTGAAAAATGCATCACGGTTTCCACACAAATATGAAGCAGCAATAATAATAAATGTTTCTTGAGCAGCAAATGATATTAGAATTATTTCTGAAGGATCCAGTCTTCAGTGTCTGAAGTGACACTGAAGACTGGAGTAATGATGCTTTGATCACAGATTCATTTTAAATTACATTTTAAAATATATTAAAATAGAAAATAGTTATTTTTAATTGTTAATAAATCTGTCAGAAAAAGTTTCACCAGGGGTACAACAGCCTGGCAGCCTTTTATAAAAATTAACCATGGTTTTATTACAGTAACCACAGTTTACCACAGTATTTGTAGTAAAACCGCAGTAACCACAAATTTACCATGGTAATA
>NW_015649594.1:8330-23531 GCF_001515625.1 Sinocyclocheilus rhinocerous
CTTTTAGGGGTATAGTTGCACCTTTGAGGTTACTGCACCAGTAAAGGGCTAAAATACAATTATAGTATATTTTATTTCTGACAGTGTAAACAAAAAAGGCCTATGAAATGTTAAAAAACATGGCTATAAAATCTAATATTAAATGAGTATAATTACTGATTATATTCTTTTAATAATTTAAAAGATCAGTTTAGTTTAGAGGTATTGGTATCGATGATACTGGGTTTGAAAATATCGGTATCGGATCGAAAATAAAATAAGAGGTATCGCCCATCCCTAAGCCATACATTCTTGTGTAAGGTGTCTCATTTTCATATCTGAAATAAACACGCTTGTGTTAATGCCTAACAGCTATTATAAATATACTGTACACATCCATCTCAAACACACGAAAGTTAAACTGATGTAACGCGCGTAGTTGTATATGCGAGCTTCACAGTTCTTACCGCGCGCTGCCTCGTGGGTTCTTGGCTTTGTTGCAAGGAGGATACCGACAGGGAGCTCGGCAGATCATAACACTTGATTTATTAAACATGAGGAGGTGAACATCATGAATTAGCCACATCCGATCAAACAGTGCGCGTCATCTCTCTCTCTCTCTCTCTCTACGCTCTCACAACTGACCATTCTCTCCCGCGATCCTAATCACATATCTCTGTTCTCGCGATATTACCTCTAGATCTTATTTAAAGTTACAGAACATTAATTTTAACCTTAAATTTCACTCCCTACATAATACTCCCTTACCCAACAAGAAATGTCCTAATTTCTAACACAACCCTTAAACGTATATGGCACAAAACAAAATGTATACATGTATAACATTCAAAACAATATATTACTCAAAATCTGTATCAAAAAGGCCAAAACGTACAAAAACATGTTTAACAATAATGCAACATAAATCACATAGGCCCATAAGGAATCAGTATATCAAAAAACTCTGCATTCAAATTCCTATTGTTACATGTATTAACCCTGTACATAAAAAAGGAACCAAGTACAGAGAACATTTAGCAAATCAGTAAAGTGCAAAATCCTTCAAATGGTAAGGCAATCAGGCGATTCAGAAATGAATGAATGAATGAATGATGCAGTTATATAGCGCTTTATTGTGTATTGTTGTACACCCAAAGCGCTTTACAATCATGTGGGGGGGTCTCTCCTCAACCACCACCAGTGTGCAGCATCCACTTGGATGATGCGACGGCTGCCACAGGACAACGGCGCCACACACCAGCTACAGGTGGAGAGGAGAGAAAGTCATAGAGCCAATCAAGTGGTTGGGGATTATTAGGAGGCCATGATTGACAAAGGCCAGGGGGGCAATTTGGCCAGGACACAGGGTTACACCCCTACTCTTTACAAGAAGTGCCATGGGATTTTTAATGACCACAGAGAGTCTATTAGTATATACAATTTGTAAGACATTTTCTAAAATTCTGAAAGCATTTACATCACTGCTGACCTTACACCTCAGAGTGGTACCACCATCGCAAAATTGCTCTAAAATGCTTTAATTTCCTTTCAACATTTATTTTCCGAGAGCAAATACCACTTGAAATTATGTTCAAAGCAGTTGCCATAGAGGCGGATGGGGCTCTGTTATGTCTGTTTTGGAGTTCAAAGTTTTGGTTTGTGGCATTTGAATCATTGTTTTGATTGTACACTGTTAAGAGTGCTCTTGATACACATTTCCTATATTGCTATTGGAAAAAGGCATTCTTTAAATCATGTTAGGCAGTTTTTGTTTATAAAACCTTTATTTAGGCTGGAATACACTACACAATTTTAAAAATCTGAACAGATTTTAAAACACTAGGCATCACCAGTGGT
Organism: Sinocyclocheilus rhinocerous; assembly: GCF_001515625.1. Classification (NCBI taxonomy): domain Eukaryota; kingdom Metazoa; phylum Chordata; class Actinopteri; order Cypriniformes; family Cyprinidae; genus Sinocyclocheilus; species Sinocyclocheilus rhinocerous. The sequence goes on from NW_015649594.1 coordinate 10,167, forward strand.
GTAATGTAGCGAAGTAATAATACTTCGTTACAGTACTTAAGTATTTTTTGGGAGTATCTGTATTTTACTTTCAGCCAACTTTTACTTTTACTCCACTACATTTCCTAATTAAAATGTATACTTTTACTCCGATACATTTCCCCGAAGCATATTCGTTACTTACTACAAAATAGTCAGAAGTCAGAAGAACACGGACTGCAGGAAAGCAGGTTTGACGAATCAGTTGTCTGCCGTCTGCAAGTTAGACTCCTAAAAACACCTTTGCTCATGTGCAAACAAGTGCGCGCACAACCGCGGATGATTCATTTTCCACTCAATTCGAGTCTGGGGTGTGCGATATACAGTATATCTTCCGTGATAATATGGTAAGTGTTGTTGTAATGATGTGCGATCTGACATTATCAAGCATATCACCAAATCACACAATCAGAGACAGAGTGCATGCACGTGATTTATTAGTCTATTAAAACTAAAAATTTAAGGCATTCTAAATTGTAGACGGCAAAAATGCTTCTGTATGCTTTTTATATTTATATTATTTAATATAGCTAACTTAATCTATATCACACAAAGAGTACCGTTTTTCTGCAGATATCAGCATAACTAATTTAATAATCATTTTATACAAGTTCAGTAAAGTTAGCAATAAGTGACTTACATTTTAGACATAATATTAATTGTTTTTGCTCAATTTTGCCAACGAAAATAGTTCCAAACAAAGATCACAGCACTGTTTTGCGTCTCTGAGCAATGGTGTTCACTTATTGAATGAATCAGCTTTTGAACGAATCGGTTCGTGAAGCTGAGGAGAACGTGTTCCCCCTGGCGATTTATATAAGCCACTGCCGTTGTGTTGTCCGATTTGACCAAAACGTGGTGATTCCGTAGGAACTGCACGAAATGTTTCAATGCTGAAACACTGTTAAAAGTTCCAGGAAGTTTATATGTGCGTTCTGTAGCGAGATGGGACATTTTCCTTTCGCTATTCTGCCCTCGCACACTGCACCCCAACCTGTGAGTGACGCATCTGTCGTTACTACTTTTCTCAGAGAAATCGCTCCCAGCGGAGTCCCTGATTCGAGAAAAAGAGTTTCGCTTCTTTGCTAGAGGGGGGGAACAAGACACCTATGCTGTGCAGAGGGGTGCTACAGAGACTCAGTGAGTGCTGTAGCCCCTCTTTTGATTTAAACCCAGACCACAGGTTAGGTCGCCCGCCTCTTTTTTTGCCTCCCTGAGGTTTAGCGGGGCCTGGGCTGGGGCTGTTTTAGGGTGAACCTCCACCTGCATTGACTGCTGAGACAGGGGGTGCCTAGGGTTTCTGTACCCTGACTGTCCCCCCCTGGAAGCAGAGGCAAACCCCGGACGCATGGGTTGGGGGAGCCGAGCAGTCGGCTTCTTGGGAAGGAAAATTTCAATGGTATGCTGTGAGCAGTGAGGTGGCATTTAGGGCTCTGACAGCCAAGGCAGAGGACCGATAAATTTTTTGAAAAAGAGAAGCAGACAACCTCTCTGTCTGTCCTGGCAGTGAAGGAGAGGAGGATGATATGCTATGATATGCGACTCGTACTCGGCACTCCAAACCCCTTAACGGGAACTGAGAGCAGTGCGGGCAGCACTCGGGATTAGTGAGCACAGCCTGTGCGTGTCTAACTCCCAAACACGCTATACACAGAGGGTGAGAGTCTTTAGACGAAATCATAGACCCGCAAGCACACGGGTGAGAGGGATCTTTCCCCTTCACTGTGCCACGGGATGGGCTCGCAGTCGCCATAACTGAGATGCAAACACCGGGAGCTTAACGAGCTCACCACAACGTGCTTCTCGATATCGGGTCTTACAGCAATTATTCCCTTAACGTGAAGGAATAATTGAGAGAAAGGAGCTGTAACTGCTCGATAAAGAAAATGAGAACCTGCCTTGATGCACTAGTCCCCTCCACAAAGATATAGCAGAAAGAAAATAATCACTTTGACAGAAAATATTTTCCCTGCCAAAACAAAAAACAGCCGCGTTCAGCGACGTACACTGTAAAAAAAATAATTCACGGTCATATTTTACAGTGTACCTAAAATGCGGCTCGTCCGTGAACAGTTAAGCGGCCACTCTTATGAGGATCTGCTGAGGATAGCCTCCAATAAGGATCTTTACGGGGAAGAGAACGAGAATGAAGTAAGGACCGCTAGCAGCGATATATATGAGGGAGGCGGGACTCCCGCATCACTGTCGTGATTGGTCTGTCAACCGACAGACGTGGTGTAATTGGCGCTTCCACGATTGGTCACGCCCGAGGCGATTCCCATAGTGAGATGCCGAACTAATGTTTGAAAGAGAACTAATATGATCTATAAAGGTGCAAAATGCATTTACTTAGGTTACACATATTTGAGAATCAAGATATTTCATGATATAGTTAACACAAATTGGGAATATTTCAAATAAAAATTAAAAAATTAAAACATGACATGGCAAACATGATGGAAAAAAAAATCTTTTTAGAAAATCTATCTGCAAAGTTCTTTGAAATCTAATCTTTGTATGCATGTTGGTTTCAAATGGTTTTGAAAAATGCTACAGTACTTTCAAAATACTACACTTATGACTAATATATATATAACATTAAAGTGAAAAAGTTTTCCTAATCTAAACTATCTACAAGTGTTTTTTTTTTTGTTTTTTTTGAGAATGGTAAATACATTTTACAACCTAAACTTTGCCATGTTATAACAAGGTTAAATTATCTAACATTTAAGGAGACTTATAAAACATCTTTCTCTCTCTGCATGTTTTTCTCACGTTTGATGCACTACTTGACCTGACTGACAAAAGTATTTTCAAGGTTTTTCAGCAATTTCCCTTTTTTATTCAATGCTTCGTTGATGACAGTTTCTAAGAGCAATGTACATATATATTATATATACACACCTACACATATAAACACACAACACACACACAAGACAATAAGACAAGCGCAATGTCAAAATGCAGAGAAAGCTTGAGACAGATTTATTATTGGTTACACAATTTGATTATACACCAAGCATAAAGAAAAGTAAAGGTGAAAATGCATTTCCTTTGTAAGGCAGTATCAAGAAACAAAACAGCTGCAAGTAACGATGAACTTCAAGAAGAAAGAAAAAGGTACACCAGTTACACCAGAAATACTGAAGCATGGCTTCCTTACTCATATCAAAAGCCACTGCTCACATCATTGCTTATGAGCAGTTGACCACCTTCTGATTCGTCCATAAAAATTATGCATTGCCATGCCATTGGTCCGGGTGTTAGCAAATTGAGGTCTCTCTCCCATATTTACACACAAACGCAGGTCTTCCGAGATGTGATGCGAAGCTTGACGAATCTAAAGACAAGGAGGGGCAGGCGTCAGACAATACAGCATTCTGCTTTTCAGATCAGATTTATTTTTGGTTTTGTTTTCCCCATGAATGAAAGCGCACACATGGTTGAGAGAAGCATAATTCTTAGCATTTATTACATCTTTATTCTCTGATAGGCCAATTCCAATGGTTCCAAGTTTTACAGGTCATTCTCTTGTATTGAGAGATTTATCTAATAAAATAGATCAGTGACCAAAATGATCAAAGATCTTCATCTGCATATAATATCCATGCACACAATCATCAAACACCTGATAGTAATCAATTTATCAGTACAAGAAAAGAAATGCAGGCACAGACTATGATTTTCTTAAATTAAATTAGTAAAAAATATTTCAATATTTTAGCTGGAAGCAAAATGTTTGATTCCTAAAAAAAAAAAAAACACCCCTTTCAAAAATTTAAAACTTTCAAAGTACTATATATTCTAAAACTAATACTGTTTCCTTTGCACCCTGTTTATAATATTGAAAATTCAGCAGTATTTAAGCTTATATTCTGTATAATTGCACTGCACAGTGTTGCGCAGAGCTGCATATGCTACTGCAAAACAGCACATCTGTGGGGCTATACAGTGTCATCTGACCAATCCAAACAGGCATCAGCAGATGTTTGTAAAGATCATTGGTCTGATTGACTCCCAAATATGTCTGTAAGTGTCTATCATTTTACTGTCTGTCTTGCAAAGCTAGTGAACGTTAATCAATTTAAAAGTGCAATGGAGACTGATGTGACGAAAATCGTTTCTTTGCAATTTAGAACAGTTTAAGCAGATTTCATCCAAGAAAACCAAAATCATTAAAAGCATGCTTCCCTGTAGAATTCCAGTAGAAAAGTAATTTATCCATTGGAAATCTTTCCATTTTGTAGCTTATATTGTAATGTCTTTTCAATTATTTACATAAAATGAAAATGTAGACTCTATGCAAAATGTGGAGCATTAAATTAAAAGTGGAGTACTGAATTAACTCTTACGCTCTTTTCGCTTACATATCATTAAGAGAGTCGATACACACAAAACAGAGTGTGTGCGGTTAGTGCGCAAATGGCAAGTTATTTTTAATCCCGATATTTGTATGGGAAATGTTGTGTGTAGTTCCCTTTCATGAGAACTTCGAACTGCGTCCTCTAGGGGTCGCTATGGGGAACGCCTCGTCGTGACCCGTGTCTGAAGCATACATTGAAAAAACACCAACTCGTTGGCCGGCGACAGCCATGACGTCACTACCGGTGTGACTACAGTATAAATAGGCGCCGGGAGCACACATCATTCTCTTCTTCGTCTTCACTGACCGGTCTGTTTGAAGCGTGCATTCCAAAAAGCAAAGTAAGAGCTTTTTCTTTCCTACTATGGCGAGCACTAGCGAAGCGTTTAGAAAGTGTGTACTCAGGGAACCATGGTTACATAAGTAACCTGAGACGTTTTTAAAGCCTATTTTGTGCACACAACAATTATACATCAGGCCCCAGAAGTTTCAAGAATTGTGTATTCTTCAGTAAAACAACAATTGAGGGGACAGTAAGAGATATGTGAATGCACATGCTATACATTTGATATTCCTAGCATTTTCTTTTTTTTTTACTACAACTCATTTTAAATCATGTAAGTTAACTTATGGCTCAACTGGAAGTTTGCTGAGGACCCCTATGGTAGAGAACATACAAAATAGACTAAATTATGAAACAGAATAGAAACAATCACAGCTAAACTGATGAATATTACTAAAGCACTGCAAAACACAATATTAATTGCTCGCAAATAGTTCATAACATGGCTTTGATTTATATAACTGCTTTACAATTTTTAAAAAAAATCACCATTATAGTCAATCAATACATAATCCACTCCAATCCTGAACATTTAAAAATCAAACTGAAGTAGAACCTCATTTCTATATAGCATTTTAGAAAATATGTTTCTTCAGAAGAATTCATCCCTGTGAGCTAAGAGCAACTTATTAATGCATCATGAGATACCAAAGAAGGACTCAGAAAGCATCACAACTGCACAGAAAGCAAAGTCGGTGCAAGTCAGGCAGCACACCTGCCCCTGCCCGGAGAAAGACACTTTCTCCGTGGTAATGGATATCCCGCTCTCACCATTTCTTGTTCCGAGGCTTCAGTTCCTCAGCTGCATTCCTCAAGAAGATGTAATTCTTTTTCTGGGGATTGTAATATTCATGTCCCTGTGACACAAACAGAAGTAATAAAAGTGAGAAGAGATCAAACTGATTGTCAGTTCACTAAAAATAAACAGATACAGTAAGGATGAAAACATAAGAACTTCAGTCAGTTCTAATTAACCAAAATAAAGCAAAACACCCCAATTTTAATGACAGTAACAAGATCACTGATTCACTTTCAGAAGGAATTTTTTCCAGTTGAATAATAAAAACCAATGACAACCAATGCGAGTGTGCAAAGTCCAACTTGAACCAACATGATTTTAAAATATTTTTTACCAAAGTTTCTTGTGCTCATCAAGGCTGTATTTATTCTACCAAAAATACTGAAAAAAACCCTGGTATTTTGTGAAATATTATTGCAATTTAAAATAACAATTTCTATTTTAATATACTTTAAAATATAATTTATTCCTGTGATGCAAAGCTGAATTTTCAGCATCATTACTCTAGTCTTCAGTGTCATGATCCTTCAGAAATTATTCTAATATGCTGATTTATTATCAATGTTGGAAACAGTTGTGCTGCTCCATGTTTTTTGGAACCTGTGATACTTTTTTCAGGATTCTTTTATGAATATAAAAAAACAACAAAAAAACAGCATTTATTCAAAATGGAAATACCATTCAAAAGTTTGGAGTCAGTAAATTTTTTTCTTTCTTTTTTTGAAAGTAATGAATACTTTTATTCAGCAAGGATGTGTTAAATGGATAAAAAAGTGATAGTAAAGACTCATATTGTTAGAATTGTTTGTAATTTTTAATAAATGCTGTTCTTTTTAACTTTTTATTCATAAAAGAATCCAGAAAAAAAGTATCAGCTTCCAAAAAAAAAAAAACATGAAGCAGCACAACTGTTTCCAGCACTGATAATAAATCAGCATATTAGAATGATTTCTGAAGGATCATGACACTGAAGACTGGAATAATTATGCTGAAAATTCAGCTTTGATTACAGAAATAAATTATATTTTAAAGTATATTAAAACAGAAAACCAATATTAGAAATTGAAATATCTCACAATATTACAGTTTTTTTCTGTATTTTTTATCAAATAAATACAGCCTTGATGAGCACAAGAGACTCCTTTAAAAAAAACATTAAAAACTTACTGATCCCAAACTTTTGAACGGCAGTGTAGTTATTCACATTCCTAAAAGCAATTTTTTTAATGCATGTTCAAAATCATAATTATATATATAAATGTATGTTTTTCCTTCATATTTTAAATATACTTATATGAAATTTACCATAGGAGCTTAAATTAAGCTTAATCTATCAAATATCCTAACTGACTATAATACGTACTATACCATAACTTTTTGTATGTCAACACACAAACCTAAAATCTAATCTAAAAAGACAACTGTTGGAACTTAGAAACGATCAGCAAGTGAATTTATTTTCTTGGACAGTCAAAATTTTTTTTACATTTGTGAAGTTAAAAATGACAATTCATCGAATGTTACATGTGTATTGAGATTGTACCTTAGACCAGTCATAGCTGGAAGCATAGGCAAAAATGTTCCCATTGTTATTGAAGCAACAAGCTGTTATTGGTTGATCTAATTGTTCAGAGGTCTTCAGCTTAGTGCGGGCATCTTTATCCCAGAAACTAAAGCGCCCATCAGAGCCTACAGTCGCCAGAGTGCCATGGACAGGGTGAAAGGAGATAGCGTTCACCTACAACAGAGAAACAGTTTCTGTTTATTTTACAAGTACTATTTATTACTGAATATTGCCTTTCATAACCTCAGACTAGACTAATTGCCCAAGCAATCCACATCATTTCAAAAATACATAAAACCTAGAACACTCACAGCATAAATATCTTGGGGTGTGGCAGTATTGGTTCCGTTGGACCTGTGGCACTTAAAGGTGAAATTGTCCTTGGCTCTGAATTAAAAGGTGAATATTAGTAAGATAGAAAGATTCATATCCAATATTACATTCAAAAAAATTGCTGCTTGTTAAAGTTACTTGTTACAATGAGTTGAAGTAATTTTTGAAAATTTCTGTCACAACTTCATTTCATAATGTTCATAACGTACTTAATTTTGTAACATTTAGGTTAACAATGTTTTGTTGGGGCTACATTAATCATTTCTGTTGAAATAACTGGGCAGTAGATCTGTAGTTACTGGCATACTTTACATGGAACTGCAGCAGAAGAGTAAATCTTGAAATTTAATTTTATGTTTTTCAGAGACTCCCTTTACTGAATGTGATTGTTTTTAACATGCTAACATGCTATTCTTAGTTGTTATCTTATTCAACTGGTTCAAAATGATGTTGTTGTTTTTTTTTTACTTTTTTTAGTCTCATTGTACAAACCTAAACTAATTGGCGTGGAAAAGTTTTCCTTAATTTAAGTTGATCAAACTTTTTTAAGTGTTAGCTGTTAAATTTCTAAACCAGCCATGAATTTTTTGTGGATTGGAAAGGAAATCAGATACAGACTCACGGGTTAGGTGGGTTTATGTAATGAATGGCAACTCGTCCCTCGATGCTGCCCAGTGCAAAACCAGTAGGTTTACTCTGCTTGTCCTTAAAGATAGCCACACAGCGGTGCTATTAAACAAAACACACAAGTTAAAATACACCTCAATGGTTAACAACAATATCTGCAGAGAAGAATTAAAATAATGGTGAAAATGGGCTACGAATCAACAAAAAACAGGGTTGAGAAATTACACAGGGCAACTATGGAGATGTTAGTGAACTAAAGGTTCAATGTAGGTGAGTAATGATTCACTCATTTTCAATGAGAAAATCACTTAAAATTCCTGCCGATTCATAAACAACTATTTAAGTGATATTTTTATGAGTTTGTGTGGCCTAATAATCTATTCCGAATGGTAAATATTGAACTGTAATTTGCTGAAGTATGTATAACAGCCCAAAGCAAAAATATAAATTTTAAATTTGCCTTTGCTTAAAGAATTTCTGGTTTTCCAAAAATCAATGGTGAAATGAGATCCTCCATCAAAAAAAATTACTATAGTTTGACTACAAAAAGAACTGGATTACTAAATTATATGATGATTTGCACAATTTCACATACATAGCGAGTTGTTCTATTTACATTGGGCTTAGACTAAGAAAAATAAATATATACTATAGTCACTGGTAAAATTAAGCATTCCCACACTGGTCATGAGGAAACCACTTTTGACCATACTTGTATATTTGATTCATAATTCAAGTACATTAAACTTATTAAAATCAATCCAATGTATACAGAGCTGTGCAGAGAGTAAAAGTAATTTGAAATATATATATATATATATATATACACAGTGTTGGGCAAGCTACTTGGAAAATGTAGTGAGATAAGCTAACAGTTTCTCTTCATTAAATGAAGCTTCACTACACTAAAGCTACAGCCCTGTGAAATAAAGCAAGCTAAGCTACAGCAACATGGCAAAAGTAGTTTACTACATCTAAGCTATTAAAAATTTTTTTTTTTTTTTTTATATTGAACCAACATTATAAGTCAATGCTCTCTCAGTGATCAATAAAACTGTCAGTCAAGCAGATAAGACATGCAGGCATAATAGTTCAGTTTAGTTGTTTATTCAACCACTGTTCTAAACCAATTTGGCAACAAAAATCAGTATCATGTACATTTACCTCATATTGTGAAATAGGCAAAATAAATTTTTGCTGTCAGCCGGAAACCTCCTATTGGTAATTGGTATTGTGGCTTTATTGTATACAGATACATTTATATAAATGGTAACACTTCATAATAAGGTTCATTAGTTAACATTAGTTAACTAGTGTAGTTAACATTGTAGCATTTGGACCAGTCAGACACACAATTGTTCATTAGATTTAATAAATCAATTATTCATTAGATTAACAGGTAATCACAGACCCCTCACCCAATAAACATACTGGGTGCCAGGATGTCTGTGAATGACCCCAGGCCCCTGGTTACCATGGCAACCACGACACCTCAGCCAGATCAGATAAACTTTATGACCTAAAAGACCTATGTAGAGAGAATCTTCCCTCCTACTTAATTCTCTCAAACAGACACATACTGCTATATGAAATGACTTCTTAAGGGGCAGTCACACCAGACTTTGAACGTGCGAAATTTTTTTGGACGCCGCTGCGAATATGGGTGGGAGCAGGATATGACATCAAGCGCCAAGGTTTCCCCTCAGTTATCACAACATGGATTCCGATGTGCTTGTACTGTGTCTTTTGCGACGGCGTCGAAAGCGTATGGAAAGGAGAAGGCTGTGGGTTCACCCTATTCTACGGACTCGGAATGAGCGGGGAGAGTTCCATTCTTTAATTCAGGAGCTTCGGCTGGATGAGGATCGCCACAAGGAGTACTTTCGCCTCTGTCATATTTTATTACCATTTTTTTAAACTATAGTGAATAAACTGTATTAATGAATGAAATGTTCAAGGTGTAAATTTTGGTTTGACTGTACATACATACATATATATATATATGTATATATATTACATTTTTAAGTGCTGTGCTTTAAGTGCTGTAGGTTTTTCCCTTTAAATAGGTCATTTTATAAGTTAAATTAATTTTAAAATGAGTCTGAAAATATAAATATAAAATAACGAACAACATTAAGTAATTTAATAATAATACACTTGTGTATAGTAATTATATTGTACTCTCTCTCTCTCTCTCTCTATATATATATATATATATATATACATTACATACATTAGCTAACATTAATGAAATCTTATTGTATATTGTTCCCATATAGATGTATAGGCCTACAAATAACCAATGTTTTTCCCCGTCATTAACGCCACAAAGGCAGTACGGGCATCGCATTTACAATTTCATGAACTTGCAGGTTATACAATTTTCTGTCACTATGTGGGCGCTCAGTTTTTTTCTGTTATTTGGCCAAAATATCATATTATAAAAGATTCAGCGCTTCACACAAGCTATTTGACTGTGACTTGACAACAAATGCTAAGACACTCTTCTCCGCTCCTCAAATACAAAAAAATAAAACATTAGCCTTTATAAATATAGTGTTTCTTGAGTAAAGAAAACGCTGTACTTATTCAATAAACAGTTATTTATTTACCTTCAGACTGCAAACGAGAGCTGAGATGCTTCAAACTGAGCTCCGTACTTCATTCACGAGAGAGACGGGAGAAATAATGAGGTTTCAGTGACAGTTTGAGGAGCCAATGGAGTTACATCTCACTTATCAATCAATATTGTTATTATCTTTCAAATTCTAATAAATAAACTAATAAAACAAAATGGTACAAATAACGTGCGGCCAGAGGCGGACAAAGTACTCAATTCCATTACTTGAGTGAAAGTACAGATACTGCTGGTCAAATATTACTCCATTACAAGTAAAAGTTGTAAAGACAGATTTTTACTTAAGTAAAAGTACAGAAGTACTTGCTTTTAAAAGGACTTAAGTACCAAAAGTAAATTTCCTTTTTTATGTCAATGCACTGTTTTATTGTTGTACGTAATACTTGCAATACTTCTGAAGCAACGTACAATACATTACACCTGCTGAATACACTGACTACCTTGTAGTATATTTGGAATAAAGAGCTTTTAGAATGTTAAAAACACATGGGGATAAAACAACAACAACAACAACAGAAAAATTATTTAACACCCCTACCCACCCCCACAAAAGCAGGATGGTAGTGATCTCACACAGCTCTGACAGTGTGTGCACACATCTATGTGTAGCCATTCAACCACATTTGAACAGAGTGGACAGTGAAATTGCTGTAAATACAGACTGATAAGGAAGAAAAAAAAATCAAACCTGCTTAAAAAACCCAGCAACACAACTGTAGCTGTACAACTTTACAACAGCAACACTGCTTTAACAAAAAAAGCAAAACAGCAACCTGCACAGGCTAACCAAGATCTTCACGATTACTAGAAAGTTACAGGCAGGTGAGTTTTGATTGAGGTTGGAGCTAAATTCTATAGGAAGTGGACTCTTGAGGGCTAGAGTTGAGAATCCCTGCCATGAAGGTTTTTATTGCCTTATGCTGCTTTTCATGTCAGAAATAAGAAAAATTCTCACTTCATTTTAAATACTTGTTAACCTTATGCACCTCAGATTGGATCTGCCTGCACAAACACTGTTTTAGACAACTGTGACCGGCACAAAATTAGTTTGTGGAGTCCTTTGGACACAGAATAGCAATGATAGACTGTTTTGAGATTTCCAGAGAAACCATTCAGTGTGAAAGTGTGTGTCAAAATGTCTTCTACCTACAAGCACTATTTAGTATTTGACAGATCGTCTAGCACTTCTAAGAATCCATGCAGAAAGGGTCATCAGAAATGTTTGGCAGAAGCATCTAATAATAATAATAATATGATTAGTAGTAGTAATTTATTCAGCTTTCTTTGTAGTACTTGCACTGTGTCCACTTAAGAAAACAGTGTGTTGATGATTCATCATGCTTGTCACATCTTCTGTTATGCATTTTTAACACAGTGTTGCATTAATAATAAAGTATGTATAATGCCATTTTCATAAATGTGTTTTTGATTGTCTCCTTGTTATTAGTACTTATCAGTACTTGTTATCAGCCAAATGAAGTACGGAAAATTGTGAACAAACAGGGTAAGGTTTAATGGTAGAGACTCACATGATGTAATTACTTACAATTGTGCAAATTATGTGTGCAAATCAATGGTAGACAAAAACAGAACATATAAGTGTATAAGTAAATAAAATAAGTTTTTATACTGTAAACAAGATAATCATATATCCAACGAGGTTGGAGGCAGCGATGCAGGTGGCACTCAACTTTTTGCGTCAGGTAACGTTAGTATGGATCAGTGTTAATTGTTAATCATCATCAGTGACAAATTACATAAATTATGGTTCCTTAAAAAATTTGCTGAGATTATCTCGGTACCGTATCTACTTGGTTTGCATCTGTTTCTCCAGTATGACGATTTAATCGGTCTTTACTGCACGGCTCTGTACACTTAGTTCACTGCTCAATGCAACGATACCTTCAAAATGGCGCCTCGGTGACGTCACACATAATAAACGCACGTGACTGACAAAGACCGATTGACAAAATATTTGTATTTTAATCACAAAAAGTAAAACAATGCAGTTGTATTTTGAAATTGTTTATCTAATCTAGGGCTTAACTAATTATTATTTTGCTAATCAAGTAATCTACTGATTATTTTGACAAGTGAGTAATCTGATATTTTAGCTAGTAGGCTAATACAAATAGAACCAGGTGAAAAACAGGCTTTAATATGACTATATTTATATATAAAGTAACGACGAGGCAATAATAATTGGCCTCAAATAAAGTTTCAAAACCAAGTAAATGGTTTTATTGAACAACACTGTTAAATACATAATGTAATATGCCTATATTATAACAAATACCACACACAGAGCGCACGCACGTTGATTTATTAGTAGCCCTATATTAAAACTCAAAATTCCAGGCATTCTAAATTGTAGATGGTAAAAATGCTTCTGTATGTGCTTTTTATATTTATATAATTTAATATAATTCCTTACATTTATATAGCGCTTTTCTAAGCACTCAAAGCGCTTTAGCTAGTAGGTTAATACAAATAGAACTAAGTGAAAAACAGGCTTTAATATGACTTTATTTATATATAAAGTAACGACGAGGAAATAATAATTGGCCTCAAATAAAGTATCAAAACCAAGTAAATGGTTTTATTGAACAACACTGTTAAATACATAACGTAATATGCCTATATTATAACAAATACCTGCAGAGGGCGCCAACGGTCTGGT
>NW_015649594.1:27673-28455 GCF_001515625.1 Sinocyclocheilus rhinocerous
ATAACAAATACCTGCAGAGGGGGCCAACGGCCTGGTGATGTTTCATGTATTTCAACGACGTTTAAATCCATTTAATTTTAATATTTGGCCACATGCAAAGTCAGAAATTTTTATTTTGAAATCGCGATGCACAATACATAGCAAATTTAGAAATATGTATTCTCCATAGGTTTAAATGATTTACGTTACAAATCAAGTGAGTTTTCCCAGATGAACGTTAAGCAACACTCACCGCATATGCAGAGGAAGAGTTTAGCCCCTTTCACACATACAAACTTTCTTTACTGGTAAATTACTGTTAAGAGATCATGTGTGAACAGGACCTTTTCAAAAATACAGGTAAATGCATTCTGGCAATCATATCGTTCTTATGGAGATGACTCTTTTCCATTCATCAGCTGCTGAGACTCTGCAATTGGATACTATTATGCGCGTCTCGTGTTTATAAGAGCAAAAACTTCTGATTGGCTAGTAATGTTAGTTTGGTTGAGAGTGAAAGCTGTGTTCCTTTCACAGTGGTGTAATGTAACGACGTAATAATACTTCATTACAGTACTTAAGTATTTTTGGGGAGTATCTGTACTTTACTTGAGTTTATATTTCAGCCAACTTTTACTTTTACTCCACTACATTTCCTAATTAAAATGTATAATTTTACTCCGATACATTTCCCCGAAGCATATTCGTTACTTACTACAAAATAGTCAGAAGAACACCGACTGTAGGAAAGCAGGTTTGACGAATCAGTGGTCTGGCGTTTGCAAGTTAAGACTCCTAAAAAC
>NW_015649594.1:28465-36303 GCF_001515625.1 Sinocyclocheilus rhinocerous
CCCACACAGACCACAGGGTGAGCACCCCCTGCTGGTCTCACTAGCACCTCTTCCAGCAGCAACCTAGTTTTCCCAGGAGGTCTCCCATCCAGGTACTGACCAGGCTCAACCCTGCTTAGCTTCAGTGGGTAACCAGTCTTGGGCTACAGGGTGACATGGCTGCTGGTTTATATAGTAACGATCTATATCATAATATAATATAATATAGTTAATAATCTATATCACACAAAGAGTACCATTTTTCTGCAGATATCAGCATGAACACATTTAATAATCATTTTATACAAGTTCAGTAAATGCATCCATGTCCCCTCTGAGCTACATTAAACTGTGTAAATACATCTAAATGCCACTTCAGATGCAGATTCCAGAAATGTTTTCTTATGTTGGAATGAAAGACACTAAGTACCGTAAGAAGTGCTTCTTATTCTTACCCAAAAATACAAAATGGAAGAAAGAGTTATAACTGAACACAATCTTGCTACTAAATGTATGAACATTTTTTTATATATATTTATTTGCTTCTTTTCCATTTTGCATTTACTTGTACTTTTACTTTTAATACTTAAGTACATTTAAGATTAAAAAAATACTTTTTGTACTGAAGTACAATAAATATCAAATACTTTAAGACTTTTACTCAAGTAATATTCTAAACGGTGACTTCAACTTCTACCAAAGTCATTTTCTGGTAAGATATCTGTACTTTTACTTGAGTATGGCTTTCAGGTACTTTATACACCACTGTCCTTTCAAACATTGGTAGGCGAACTCATGAACTCGAACGTGATAGCAACAAGTGTTTTTAAATGAAGGACAACTATCTTTTTTTCCCCGCAGCCAAACGCCGCACGCCGGAGATCCGGCACGTGCCGGAGAACTTTAAGCCCTGCTTGTATCATAAATAAATACTTTATTTGTATGGTTTTGTAATATCTGTGTCACATATTTCCTTATGTGTCATGGTAGATCAGACTATTATTATAGAATTTAATTACAGAAAAACTGTTTTGAACATGGTAATGGATTAAAACAGCCTATAAATAACAGGCTGGATGTACATTAACCTTAAATCTTAACACCTCTTTTTTTTTCCTTTTACAAAGCAGATCATAGACCATATATTTTGTCTAGCCTATAAAACAGCTTCGTAAATAGGAAGATTTCAAAACATGAGGATTCTGAATGGGATTTTTTTTAGCGAGCCATTAAATGACTCGAGACTTGACTCAGACTCGAGCTATAAAGACTTCAGACTTGACTCGGACTCCAAGTTAAAGACTTGTGAACATCTCTGCTTAGCACCTGCCCACAGTGCCAAAACCACTTCCAAAAGGTTTGCTGACCATGATATTACTGTGCTTGATTGGCCAGCCAACATGCCTGACCTGAACCCCATATGCAATCTATGGGATATTTTCAAGAGAAAGATGAGAAACAGTCGATTCAACAATACAGACGAGCTAAAGGCCACTATTAAAGAAACCTGGGCTTCAATAGTGCCTCAGCAGTGCCACAGGCTGATCACTTCCATGCCACACCTCACTGATGCTGTAATTTGTGCTTAAGGAGCCCCGACTAAGTATTGAGTGCATAAATGAACATACTTTAAAGAGCTTTTCTGTTTTGCAAACCCTTATTTTTGATTGATCTTCTAAAATATTCTAGTATTTTGAATTACTGGATTTTTGACTTTCATGAGCTGTAAGCTCTAATCATCAAAATAAATAAAAAAAACGTTTGAAATGTTTTTCTTTACATGTAATGAATCTAGAAAATATGAAAGTGTCACTTTTTGAAATAAGTTACAAAAAAAATGAAGATGCACCTGTGTGTGTGTGTGTATGTATGTATATATATATAGGGAAGCCCTCTCGTGCCAGCTTGATAGAGGGCTCGAATAGTTTGGCCCAGGGCAGCTTTCCATACAACTGATGAGCCCTTTCATAGCCACGGAGTTCTCCTGGTACACCTATCCAGTGACTTCCTGTGAGGCGCGTGGACAAATAAAGCATAAAACAGTCGGTGCACAGCACCATTCAATAATTTGGAAAATTCTGATTTGTATCACAGGAATAAAATACATTTTAAAATATATTCAAATATTAAAAAGAAAACAGTTATTTTAAATTGTAATAATATTTCACTATATTACTGTTTTTTACTGAATTTTTGATTAAATAAATGCATTAACAATAGGTATTGTATGAGTTACACTTTTTGAAAAATACATTTAAACTTGATTTTTAAATATTCTGAAGATCTAAATGAAGCTTGCCAGTGCACAATTCTAGGATGTTGTTCGTGTTTGTCAGGGTGTTGCTAGGCTGTTGTTATGTGCCAAAGTTTAATATTAAGGTTAGGCATCTAAATCACTAACCTTAAGTATGAACAATAACGAAAATCAAATTAAAAGTCTTGAGTAATACTGGTCTGAAACGAAAATAAGAAAAGCCCTTTTAAAGAAAAACTGTACATTGCCAAATCAGATTATTTCCTGCTTTAAAAAAAAAGCTTTCGTTTTGTTGTCAGTGGATGTTATTGCATTACAAAGAAAAACACAGTGAGTTTCGTTCTTTTCCAAATTACATAAACTATAGCTTTTGGAGAAAAAAACAAATCTATGAAGTAAAAATATTACGGGAAAATAATTAGAGTTGCATTTTTGTGCATGAACAGCATGTGAACATTTAGGCAACTACACAAAATTGGTCAACAGTAGAATTTAGCTCTGGCATTCTGGGTAAAAATGTTTGGCAATAGTGACTCTAATCAGTCAAAATGACATTTTAACTGTCCAGGAAGTACATTTAAGAATGAGAAACAAGCAAAACGAGTCCACTTAAGTACATAATTCCCCTTAAGACAGAATTCCCCATTTCTACGCACAATGTCCCATTGTACTTTCTATATTTCGAAATGGCATGTTTAATCTAAAAAATGTCATTGTTTACTCATACCACTTATTATTTTCCTTCTTCCGTGAAACAGAAAAGCAGAATGTCCAAGCTTGTTTTTCATACAAGGAAAGTGGATGGTGATTTATTTAGCTAAACTGCAAAAAAAAGACACCAGTTTTTAATGGAAGAAAGAAAATAATGTGGAGTTGGAATGACATTAGGTTGAAAACATGATGTAAATGTTGGGTGATTTTTACTTCCTGTCTAAATGAGAGGCCAATGAGGATAATTTACCCTGCTTTCATGTGGAGCAAGAGCTTTACCTGGAGCAAGTGGAGTGGTTTTCGGACACTTATTCAGCAGATCCACTCGGACATTTTTTGGGACTGTTTCTCTTGAGCTGATGATTTTCACTTTGCCTTGAAAAACAGAGGACTCTATAAACTGTTTATGCAGATTTTATTTTTCAAAACAGCATTATTATCTATCCTCGTTATTTACGTCATGTATATTTTTCTTTGTGTCTTTAAAGAACACTGCTTAAACAATAAACTAACAGTTCAATATAGCTTTCCACAAAATTTCTAGAGAAACTCAAATAGCTGTACTGGATTATACTTGTAGAATTATGAGTCATAGTCAAAATAAAGTGAATGACGTGTTCTGAATTGCTCATGTGATGGGGAACATAGATATGTCAGTTCGAAATGAGACTTTGCATCCCCTCAATCACAAGACCAAGACAAAAAACTATAATATGCTAATGTCCATTTACTTGTATAGTGTTTTTTACGCAACTACAATACATATACACGGTAGGGGTTGAACGACTTCTGATTTTTTGAAGTCGACTTTTATGTGATGAAAGTCGAGTCGAAGTCTACTAGTCGCTGATGACGTCATTAATGAACAAATAAGCCTGAACCTGGAGCTGAGACTCGAACACCTATGTGCACAGCTATGGCATATGACACAGCGCTGCCCACATGGCTATTGCTCCTATAACAGCTCATTTTTAACAGTTCTTTTGTCTTTGAGCCGTTATGTTTCTCACAGATTTCTGCTTGTTCTAAATCAGATACAGATAAAGTAGCACAGTAAAGATTACATTCATATGAATGCATTAATGAGAGCGATTGCGTGTCTGAATTCTACCTGGCAGCATCTAGTAGTGAAGCTGTGAGATTTAGTTATTAAGAAATATATGCTTGAACTTTTCAGTTTCAAAGCTATTTTATTGAGAAATCACAGAACAGTGTTGACAAAACATTTCCGTGCTGAATGATTCTGTGTGCGCGTGATGTACGAGCTACTGTCTGTAATGTGTGTGCGTTACAGTGCAGTAGCGCTTTAGATTAGAATGGCGATTAACTTACCTACCTGTACAATAAGCAGCTTAAAACGTGCATTCTCCCGTTCAATTTCAAGCATCCAGTAATGTAATCTCATGTCTTGTGGAGCGCTTTTAGAGCATGCATTTATTTGTCATTTTAACTGTTTGGAAACGGAGCATAAATGTGGAAGTCCTTCAAAGATTTCTTATCCTGTTGCGCCCTCTATAGGACCAGCGACTAGTCGACGTCAAGCTTAAAGCATCATGTCAGAGCACTGAAGTCGACTAGTCGGTGCAACCCCTACTCTGTGGTCATTAAAAATCCCAGGATGTCCTTCGAAAAAGAGTAGGGGTATAACCCTGCCATCCTGGCCATATTTGCCCATTGGCCTCTGACCATCAAGGCCTCCTAATCATCCCCATATCTGCTGATTGGTCTCCTCTTCACCAATAAGCTAGTGTGTGGTGGGCGTTCTGGCGCAATATGGCTGCTGTCGCATCATCCAGGTGGATGCTGCACACGGGAGGTGGTTGAGGAGATTCTCCCCTTTCATGTAAAGCGCTTTGAGTAGCCAGAAAAGCGCTATATAAATGTAACAAATTATATATATATATACACAGGTGCATCTCAATAAATTAGAATGTCGTGGAAAAGTTCATTTATTTCAGTAATTCAACTCAAATTGTGAAACTCGTGTATTAAATAAATTTTATTTTTATTTGACAGTATAGTTTTTGCTTAAACATAGCACATACCGAACCATACCGAAACCGTGACTCTAAAACCGTGATACAAACCAAACCGTGAGTAAGCTGAACCGTTCCACCCCTAATATTTCTGCATAAATATGACTCAAAACAATCAAAATTTCACACAAGTCCTGGAAGTAGACAAAGAGAACCCAAACAAACAAAGGAGACAAAAATATTTTCTTTGCCATTTATTTATTGAGAAAAATGATCCAGTGTTACAAAAGTAGTGGCAAAAGTATGTGAATCTTTGCTTTCAGTATCTGGTCTGACCCCCTTTTGCAACAATAACTGCCTGCAATGTTTCTTGTAACTGCTGATCAGTCCTGCACAACATCTTGAAGGAGGTTTAGCCCATTCCTCAGTACAGAACCGCTTCAGCTCGGTGATGTTGGTGGGTTTCCTCATATGAACTACTTGCTTCAGTTCCTTCCACAAAATTTAAATTGGATTAAGGTCCGGACTTTGACTTGGCAATTACGAAACATTTGCTTTGTTCTTCTTTAACCATTCTTTGGTAGAACAACTTGTGTGCTTGGGGTCGTTGTCTTGCTGCATGACCCACTTTCTCTTGAGAATTAGTTCACTGACAGATTTCCTGACATAATTATAATTTATTGTTCCATCAGTGATGGCAAGCTGTCGTGGTCCAGATGCAGCCAAACAGGCCCAAACCATGATACTACCACCACCATGTTTCACAGATGGGATTAGGTTCTTATGCTGGAATACAGCGTGTTCTTTTCTTCAAACATAACACTACTCATTTAAACCAAAAAAATATATTTTGGTCTCATCTTTCCACAAAACATTTCTCCAGTAGCCAGGGCAGGACTTACGGGGTCGGGGGCCCCTGGGCTTGAGGTTATGTTTGGGCCCCATACCTATACTACAAATGCCCTCAACTAGAATATTACTATGGAGTAACACAAAATACACAAAAAATTAAATATGCTTTCAGGTTCATATACTGTATACAATTAACCACTTACTGTGCGCCCCTATTTTTGAGCATTTTCTGAAAAACGACATACCCAAATAAAAATGTCTGTAGCTCTTGAACCCTATGGTCTATATTTATAAATCTGGTATTGTTTGAAACTACACACTTGAACCTTTGTTACTCTGGAGTCATAATAACTCAAAATTAGTATAGCAACAGAGTAAAACAAGGTAAATTGAACATGAAAGTGACTCACGATATCTTTGAATGAAATTCACTAAGGGAAAAAAGGATGAGGCTTTAATGCTAATGGCCTGAAAACACCATAAAGATAAAGCTGAATGTCTGACCATATTTTGATTCAAATTTGAAGATGATACTCCCAAAAATGTAGTTTCTGTAAGCTTTTATTTAAAAAAAGAACTGATTTTCAGGCACATCTTTTATATAAGGGCATTTTTCTTCATCTAGCCAAATAAAATCACACAATATGCTGTCCATTATGTGAAATACTTGAACTGAATGAATCATTTGAAATAAACTCTCAGTCTGAACAATAATGGACCTTACCTATTAAATCAAATTAACATCAAAAAGCAAAGGCGCTGCAATAATGCACAGGATATCATGATGTTTATAATTTTTTACAGAAAGAAAAACCCTATAATGCTAGAGTACAACCTGTTAATTTGTTAAATGTCCATTACCTTACTATATAGAGTGGAAAAACTTTAAATGGATTGACATTGCATTACAATTTTACTGTAAAACTCTTGGTTTTTGCAAGTAAAAACTATGAATTGCTGAGTAATTGCAACCCTCTACGGACACCTTGGCAATTGAATCGCCATTGGCTAGTAATTTTTTTAGTTTACTCGCCAGACTGATGGGGGGGGGAATCTCATTATGAAATAAATGTTTTTCTCTAATACATGTTGGCCACTTACTGTGCGCCCCTATTTTTGAGCATTTTCTGAAAAACTACATACCCAAATAAAAATGTCTGTAGCTCTTGAACCCTATGGTCTATATTTATAAATCTGGTATTGTTTGAAACTAGACACTTGAACCTTTGTTACTCTGGAGTCATAACTCAAAATTAGTATAGCAACAGAGTAAAACAAGGTAAATTGTACATGAAAGTGACTCACAATATCTTTTAATGAAATTCACTGAGGGAAAAATGGATGAGGCTTTAATGCTAATGGCCTGAAAACACCATAAAGATAAAGCTGAATGTCTGACCATATTTTGATTCAAATTTGAAGATGATACTCCCAAAAATGTAGTTTCTGTAAACTTTTATTTAAAAAAAAAATCTAGGCGTTTTTTCAAAAAAGCCATTTGGAAACTCCAAATGGACACCTGGTAACCAAATGAGGCAAAACTACATAATGCATATATGTATATCAATTCAGAACTGCTCTGCCCACCATAACACACAAGAAAAAACTATTTCTGAACAGCATTTGTAGTGTTGACTCATTTGGTTACCAGGTGTCATACATACACACGCACGCACAAACACACATACTCAATATACATACATACATACACACTCACAAACATGCATGCACACATAAATCATGTAGCCCTCTCATATTTTCCCTCTTCGTTGTCATTTTTATAATCTAAAACAGCTAACATGAAACAAAAGCTGCAAACACACGATAAACACGTATAAACATTCAAGAGAACAGCGTTGAAACTTACGTGCTAATGCTATCCCTGCCTGCCATACATCTCTCCGGGTCTTTCTGTTGCTCTTCGCCACTGCTTCACATCACGCCTTCCAAAACACTTTCAAACACCACACAAACTCTTCTAAAGTCGATGTCCCATGATGGAGAGATTCAGATGTAAGCTTCGGAGAAAATCCGCTCGCGGATAAATACTCCGTGTAGCGCCGCGA
>NW_015649594.1:36495-44021 GCF_001515625.1 Sinocyclocheilus rhinocerous
GATCACAAATTAATCGGCGATTCGGCGCAGCGCAGACATGATTAAATACGTGTGACCTTTTTCTATGTGAAAAAAAATCATAAATTCCAGTTTATGCTGTTTGATTATGGCTTCGAATGTTGTAGTTGGAAGCTGGAAGCTGTTAGCCCCGGCTGGCCCGTGCGCGCTGTTGAAATGCGGCTAATAATTTCTGACTGGCACATAACTGAACAAATGTAAACGGGTTAAGGCGGGGCCCCTGGGCTGCAGCCCATTCAAGCCTAATGGTAAGTCCGGCCATGCCAGTAGCCCTCTGGCGTGTCCGCATGATCTTTAGCAAACTGCAGACTGGCAGCAATGTTCTTTTTGGATGCACCATGCACACCGTGGTTGTTCAGTGTTCTCCTGATGGTGGACTCATGAACATTAGCCAATGTAAGAAAGGCCATTAGTTGCTTAGAAGTTACCCTGGGTTCCTTTGCAACCTTGCAGACTATTTCACGTCTTGCTTTTGGAGTGAACTTTGTTGGTCAGTTACTCATGGGGAGGGTAACAGTGGTCTTGAATTTCCTCCATTTGTACACAATCTGTCTGACTGTGGATTTGTGGAGTCAAAACTCTTTAAAGATGTTTTTGTAACCTTTTCTAGCCTGATAAGCAACAGCAACTCTTTTTCTGAGGTCCTCAGAGATCTCATTTGTTCATGCCACGATACACTTCCACAAACATGACCAAAAGATATGTAATATTGTATCATTTTCCTGAATAAATAAATGACAAAGAACATATTTTTGTCTCACTTGTTTGATTGGGTTCTCGGTCTACTTTCAGGACTTGTGCGAAAGTCTGATTATGTTTTGGGTCATATTTATGCAGAAATATAGAAAATTCTAAAGGGTTCACAAACTTTCAAGCAGCACTATATAAGATATACTCCATGTATATAGCCAGCAGCCATATCACCCTGTAGCCCAACACTGGTTGCCCACTGAAGCTAAGCAGGGCTGAGCCTGGTCAGTACCTGGATGGGAAACCTCCTGAGAAAACTAGGTTGCTGCTGGAAGAGGTGCTAGTGAAGCCAGCAGGGGGTGCTCACCCTGCAGTCTGTGTGGGTCCTAATGCCCCAGTATAGTGATGGGGACACTATACTGTAAAAAGCACCGTCCTTCGGATGGGACGTTAAATCGAGGTCCTGACTCTGTGGTCATTAAAAATCCCAGGATGTCCTTCGAAAAAGAGTAGGGGTATAACCCCAGCATCGTGGCCAAATTTGCTCATTGGCCTCTGACCATCAAGGCCTCCTAATCATCCCCATACACTGATTGGCTTCATCACTCTGTCTCCTCTCCACCAATAAGCTAATGTGTGGTGGGCGTTCTGGCGCAATATGGCTGCCGTCGCATCATCCACGTGGATGCTGCACACTGGTGGTGGTTGAGGAGATTCTCCCCCTTTCATGTAAAGCGCTTTGAGTACCCAGAAAAGCGCTATATAAACGTAATGAATTATTATTTTTATTATTATTATTATTATATATCTGCACATGCTGTATAAAGACATTGGTAGAATATGTGACTACTGCTGTAAAAGTATTGTATTTTATATATACAATATGCAGAATAATTGCAACAAAGGGAAAAAGGAGATATGGTTAAGCTCTTAGTGTCAGAACGCCAGTCTGTCAGTCAAATCCGAAGCAGCTAGACCCAATTCGTAGCCAATTCATAGTCTGACAGCAGATAAAAGTAAACGATAAACGAATGAGTGAATGTTACAAAAGTGTGCATCAAATACACTAAACACGGAAGCGCAAACGTGTGTGATGTCGGCGCCAATAGCCTCGTGGTTAGTGCGCCGATATAGAGTGAGAGCGACACGCGTCAATCTGAAAACCACGCCCACCGGGGGGAAAACAATCCAACCCTCTCCACTGACTTTGTATTACAGGAAGCTGCCTCCTTGTCATTTCTGACTTACAACAAAAAACAGAACAATGCCTGAAAGCTGCTGTGTGACAAGGTGTAAAGCAAACAAGCTAAAAAACCCAGAACTACATTTTTATAAGCCATCGATTGACCCGAGTTCGATTCCTGTCTCGAGGTCCTTTGCCGATCCCGCTCCCCTCTCTCTGCCCAATGCTTTCCTGTAAGCTCTCTATTGTCCTATCCACTAAAGGCATAAAAAAGCTCAAAAATATAACAAAAAAAAATAAAAATAATAATGTGTGTGATGCGCTAGAACAAACCTCACTGGTTCTCGCATGTCACGCATGCACATTTCTTCTTTTGGTTTTAAATGTGCAGTAAGCAATTTTTTAAAAACGCTGCGCTTTATTTTTCATGAAGCATTATTTTGTTGCGCGTCTGCTATGATAAACAGACATCCACTCTTGCATTCCGTGTGTAACACAGGCAAGCTTGTGAGATTTGTGCAGGTAAACCCCTGATCTCAAGATGTGTGCTGACGACTTTTAGAGAATGTGGTTCTTAGTGTCATTATTAGTGCATTCACCTCGCATACCGACATTCAGGGTTCAAGACTGACTCGGAGCAGGGCAGTTAGGACTGTTTTTTGGAGGAAACAATGCCCTGCAGCATTTTTGAAAAATCGCTTATTGCACCTTTAATGGCAGCTGAACAGGCAAATTCGTCTTTTTCTTTTAAAGGGGTCATATGATGCGATTTCAATTTTTCCTTTCTCTTTGGAGTGTTTTTTTTTGGTCTTCCAAAAGTGGACGAAACCCGTTTCGTCATGCCTGGAGCCGATCCGTGCTGGTCGCTGAGGGAATACATCAACTTAGTGCTGTGGATCGCCGGATCGGCTTTCACCGTGGACGCGCATTGGATAGCTGGCCAATCACAGCACACCTCGCTTTTTCAGACCGATGAGCTTTGTAAAAATCGACGCGTTTCAAGAAGGCGGGGCATAGAGGAGAAACAATAATGTACAGTATGTGTAAAATAATGTGTTTTTTTAACTTTAAACCGCATAAACACATTTCATTACACCAAATACACAAAATAATGTTCTTTTTAGCAGCATCATATGACCCTTTTAATGGCAGTTGGCAAATCTATTGGAAGGTGAATACCGCCACCTACTGCACGTCACCGGCATGACGGCTGACATTAAATAAGGATCGGGCTTAGGGAGCCGATACCTATCAGTTGAGATCGGCTCGGGACATCACTAGTATTAGTAGATGCTGGAATTGAGAAACTACGATTAATGAAAGCTTTAGAAGTGTTTTTCCAATATTAGTTTATGTTAACTAATGTAGTTAACTAATGTTAACACCTTGTTGAAACTTACTGTAAAGTGTTACCACATAAACATTGTGACAGTACACAATTAAATAAAAAAAACATCATTCTAATTTGTATGCTACATTAAAGGGTTAGTTCACCCAAAAATGAAAATTAGCCCACAAAGTCATCCGCCCGGAACAGCTTGAAAGATCAAAGACAATTTTTAATATAACTCCGACTGGATTCGTCTGAAAGAAGAAAGTCATATACATCTAGGATGACTTGAGGGTGAGTAATTTGTGGGCTAATTTTCATTTTTGGGTGAACTAACCCTTTAATAATACCATATTTTATATAAAATGCTAATTCAAAGCCAATATTTATTATCCCCCTAAGCCAATTTATTGTTTGATTAAGTCTTTAAATTGCCATTTAATTACTTCAAAAATTGAGTATTTGACCAACACTGACCTGATGCTTCAGAGGTGACTCTATACGTCGAAACTCTGAAGGCTGATTTTCCAACTGGTAAACAATAAGACCACGTTCTGCAGTGGCTACAACGGCCATAGGATATACCTATAAAAGAACAAGATGATATCCATAAAATGCTTTCAGAATACAAGTTGTACTATAGGGCTGCACGATAAATCGCGTGCAATTGTCATGCGCATCTCGTCAGTAAAGCCGGTTCTGTGATTAGTAGTAAATCTCCATTACGTGCGTTCAGATGGAGCGGCATTTACTACACAGAGTAGGTCACTGACAAGCTGGTTTTATTGCATAGCTTGTCAGTGATCTACGGCTCTGTGTGGTAAATGCCGCTCCATCTGAACGCATGTGATGGAGATTTACTACTAATCACAGAACCGGCTTTACTGACGAGATGCGCATGACAATTGCATGCGATTTATCGTGCAGCCCTATTGTACTACACTAAGAAAATGTTAGAGCTCAGATGTTCACTTTGCTAATGTGCACACACACACACACACACACAATCAAAACCAGCGATCAACTACACTGCAAGAGTGAGACATAGAAGAGCTGCCCAAACTGATACTACAACAAATTCAGCTTAATTCAAATCACACTCCTTTACCACATCTGCACAGTAACACCTCTCTGGCATCTGCAGGGACATCATGGGGTTTGGGGAACGTGTATCCCAAAACTGTCAAAAATGATAGGCAGAGAAACAGTTGTTAACCTATTCAAGGCTGCAATATTTGGTTAAATTAATATTTTGTAATTATTTTATCAAATACTGCACAATGAACTGTGACATAATAAATATTTAACATTAATAAACATTAATACTAGGCCATATCAGGATTTAGATTTTAGTTCCACTGTGCTGCCCTAAGTGTGGTAAAGATGGGTTCCAGTACCTTCAGTGTTTTGTCCCAGCTGCCAGTCATAACACAGCTGTAGTTTGGTGCTTTAATCCAGTGAATTGTCCTGATTGGGCCTTCATGCTGGTCAAAGGAAAAGATTGTAGGACCTGTTAATCATACTGTAAACCAACACAACTGAAATGCATATACTAAAAGTAGGAGCATAAGAATATATTAGGAACACAAATTAACCGCTTACTTGTGCTATCTGAATGGTCTGATTGCTGTTCAGATCCCACATCTTGGCAGTTTTGTCACAGGAGGCTGTAAAGACTTTACTGCCATCCTGTTAACAAAACAAGCAAAATCAGGTAAGAAGATGCCTCATGTCAGGAAGTAGTAGTCATTCAAGAAGAATACAGGACAAGAGATATTTGGTTCTAAAAAGAAAAAAAGAAAGAAATATATATATATTTGATTAGGGGTGGGCGATATGGCAAAAATACCATATCACAATTTTTTTTTTAAGAAATATCACGATTTTAATCACGATTCTTTGACATTTTTTACTATTTTGTCTGAGCAGTACAGCCAAACTAATTTCCCCATTATAAAGACAAAACCTTTCAAGGTAACAAAAGATGAAAAAGAATGGCGGATATTTAGGCCAAAGTGGGCGAAAATAAAAATCTGTCACTATTTTATCTTTGTTATTTAACAAGTACAAAGATACACATTACAAATACACATAATATAAAAATAAAACAAACAAAACAAACAATGTTTTATTTTCAGGTACAATAGGTGCATTTAGCAGGAGCATTCAATAAATTGAACGAACAAATATAAAAGTAAAACATTATATAGATTGATTCCTCTTAAAGCAACTGTATTAGTTTTTCAGTCAAGAGTGGTGAGTGAATTTTATCTTTGTGTTTTGTTTTATTAACATTAAAGGAATAGTTCACCCAAAAATAAAAATTCTGTCATCTGTCTGTCAATACTGTCAGTGTTTTATTTTTATGCCATCATTAACTCACTCAAAAGTTGTTTTAAACCTGAATGGGTTTCTTACTTCGGCTGAACATAAATGCTATTTTGAAGAACATGGAAAACCAAACAGTTGCTGGTCCACAGTGACTTCCATAGTATTTTTTTTTTTTACTATGAAATTCATTGTGGACCAGCAACTGTTTGGTTACCCACATTCTTCAAAATATCTTCTTTTGTGTTCAGCACAAGAAAGAAATTAATACATGGGACAACATGTGAGTGAGTAAATAATGACAGAAATTAAATTTTAGGGTGAACCATCCCTTTAATGACAGTCGGCAGCATGTTTAGTACTGTCCCTTTAAGACCTGCACGCATCAAATATACAGGCACGCATCCGTTTTTCTCTCAACTGTTTACTTTAATTTTAGACATAACCAACTATGGTTACACACAGTCTATATGTAAACCTTGTGTGTTTTTTGACAGTATTAGCACAAAAGATAACTTAGTTCTGTAATCAGGCGCTATTTGACAGGCTTTAGTGCGCGCGCTTCAGGTGTAGGCACTCAGAAAAGCACACGTCAGAACAGCATGTGAATTAAATATTTAACCGGCAAGGCTTTGAAGCACATGCAAATAATGTACTTTTGTGATTGCGCATAAGTGCAATGTCCTGTGGGTGTAACTCTACTTCTGAGTTAACATTTGATGTGAATGTGTGTGGCGTTGTACAGTATATTGAGGCGGAGGCGTCAGAACTGCAGCTGATAAAATGTGCCCTGTAGCACGATACTATATTTATTCAAAAGCAGATCGTGTCCACGATCAAAAATCGTCATATCGCACACCCCTATATTTGATTTATAAAATCACAACCCTGTTACAATAACTCATGTATCCCTCATGTTTTTCAGCAACAGTGTAGAGCAGGGGTCCTCAAACAGCAGACCAGCATTTAAAGGGGTCATATGATGCGATTTCATTTTTTCATTTCTCTTTAGAGTGTTACAAGCTCTTGGTGCATAAAGAAGATCTGTAAAGTTGCAAAGACTAAAGTCTCAAATCCAAAGAGATATTCTTCATAAAAGTTAAGAGTGAGCCAATGTGGAAAATAATGTGTTTTTTTAACTTTAAACCGCATAAACACATTTCATTACACCAAATACACAAAATAATGTTCTTTTTAGCAGCATCATATGACCCCTTTAAAGTGAGCAGAACGTAACAACAGAGAACAGTACACACCAAACCGTCAGGGTTGTTTATTGTAATGACCTTTCGATGCTATATCCTCTAATATTTGTATCTAGAGCCAAACACACTTTGAACCCTCCATTCACGTTGCTTCTCTCCCAAATGTATTTTAACAACAGTAGCAGAAACACAGAGCAGCAAAATAGATTGATATACTTTTGCTAAAACACTGCAGAAAATAGAACGCAGCAAATACAATTACTTTTATCCATCACACATATGACTCTGACCTTTCAAATAAACCAGGTTTGTGACTTTTGTTTCCATCTACAGATAACATTATTCAGCAGCATGTTATAAAAGAGCTTCTCACAATAAACAATGTCTAAATTATTTGTAGATGGGAAGGAAAGACAGCTAAAACTTTGAAATTACTAGTTAACTTTGTTGTCTGCTCATGATGAAGGTGTGTTGATTATAGAGTGTTTGCAAATTGCACCTAAGTCAAGGTTTGGTCAGTTACCCGGATGCTCGGCAATATTGGAGATACTCGCATGGATTGCATGGTTAAAGGGGTCATATGATGTTGCTAAAAATAACATTATTTTGTGTATTTGGTGTAATGAAATGTGTTTATGCAGTTTATCGCGCCGCGTAAACATAAAACCATGTCTGCATTTGTGATCGGAGAAATGACAAACAACAAGCGCTACTCTACACTGCTCAAAACTCGCGTTTGAATCGTCAGTGGCAAATTATTTAAATATAAAAA
>NW_015649594.1:45388-48824 GCF_001515625.1 Sinocyclocheilus rhinocerous
GCGTAACATAAAACCATGTCTGCATTTGTGATCGGAGAAATGACAAACAACAAGCGCTACTCTACACTGCTCAAACTCTTTAAATATATAAAATATAAAAACTCTTTAAATATAAAAAACGTACTTACAGTTTGTGAGTCAGAACAGCCAGCATTGTAGTCTACTCTACCAGGATCATGAAACAGTTCTGGAACAGTGTTGTAAATACAATTTAGGCCAAACAAAGTAGTTTCGCTTTCACAACGAAACACAGCGTCACACACGGTGGCCTAGAGTGAGCGGTGGCGGCCTAGAGTGAGCAGAGGCCGGGGGCTAGAGTGAGGAACAGCTGGAGGGCTAGAGTGAGCAGAGGCGGCGGGCTTGAGAACGGCACGGCCGGCGGATTCGACGAAGGAGCGTCCGGAGGGCTTGCGGCAACCACATGTGACGACCCCGGGCTGGACTCCGCTTCGTCCACGGTGAAAGCCGATCCGGCGATCCACAGCGCAAGCATGACGAAGCGGATATCGTCCTGTTTTGGAAGGCCAAACAAAGTAGTTTTGCTTTCATAACGAAACACACAGCACCTTCACGACATGGCGTCAGCAACAATAATACAGCGAGAATAAGTTACGCCTTCTTTCTTTGCGTGAACATTTGGGCGGTGTTATGCAAATCTTCCCACATCGTGACGTAGATACGTGGGGGCGTGTTAGAACAAACCGTTTTAGGTAGGCGTGGCTGACTCTTAACTTTTATAAAGAATATCTCTTTGGATTTGAGACTTTAGTCTTTGCAACTTTACAGATCTTCTTTATGCACCAAGAGCTTGTAACACTCCAAAGAGAAAGGAAAAATTGAAATCGCATCATATGACCCCTTTAATGTACTACAGAAGGGCGTTTTTTCTAACTAATTTATGATGTCTAAACCACAGAAAAAAAAAAAAATGTGTGGAAGCTGCTAAATCATATAAGGAAGGATTTAGTAAGCAGGAAAGGGCGCAATATTTTGACAAAATGAAGTTAATAGGTGGTAACGATCCATACGAGCTGGCTCATTTGGCTCCGAGAATACAATAATAATAAATATTGCACCATTAACTAAATAGGTAGTTGTGGCCTAATGGTTAGAAAGTCGGACTTGTAACCCAAAGGTCACAGAAGTCTCGGAGTCTCAGTACAGGCAGGAGTTGTAGGTGGGGAAGTGAATGTACAGCGCTCTCTTTCTTCAGGCGCTGGAGCAAATGGCTGCCCACTGCTCCGGGTGTGTGGGTTCATGTATGTGTGTATGTGTGCACTTGGATGGGTTAAATGCAGAGCACAAATTCGGAGTATGGGTTACCACACTTGGCAAATGTCATCACACCTTAAATATCAGACATTTTTTGCACTCTTCTCCTTGATTTGTTATAACTTTGGCAGTCTATAGTACTCCAAACTTTTTTCCTAGTCCTACTGATTAGTACAGCCCAAAACAACAATTTACCATTTTCACCTACAATAATAAGCAAAATTCTGTTCAGTTTAGCGGCATTTTTTCCGTTCAGTGCTGCCAAGATGGCCGACTTCCGGATTGATGACATGTCATTAGAACACTCTATTATGTACACTGTTTGATTTTAGTAGATACTTATTTTAATATAATATAAATATGGTCCAGACTTCAAGAGGGAAAACGCTGAACCCCCATCCAGTGTCTTTTCTCAGCCTTCTGCCATACAATGGGGAAAATATTTATTTGATCCCCTGCTGATTTTGTAAGTTTGCCCACTTACAAAAAAAAAATTGAGGGTCTGTAATTTTTATGGTAGGTTTATTTTAACATATAAAAACAGAATACCAACCAAAAAATCCAGAAAAAACACATTATATAAAGGTTAGAAATGTATTTGCATTGCAGTGAGTGAAATAAGTATTTGATCCCCAAGCAAAACATGACTTCGTATTTGGTGCAGAAACCCTTGTTGGCAAGTACAGAGGTTAGACGTTTTTTGTAATTGGTCACCAGGTTTGCACACATCTCAGGAGGGATTTTGATCCACTCCTCTTTACAGTAAACCATACGAGTTCAAACTTCTGATATACGGTTTTCTGAAAGCACACATCCGAAGCACACGGACAGAAAGCGGCTGTCACAGCATGCGAGTACTAAACTAAATTCTCATTCACACACAAGTTTACAATAAAAACACACCAGTTACAAAAACAATCGGTTATGTCTGTGAAGGTAAACAGCTGGAAAATAAATTGCATGTTTATTTTAGATCTGTGTGGCAGCAGCAATATACAGTAAATAAATCAATAAATCCACTGCTCTCTTGTCTTGTCAGTTTGTTGTTTTATACACATGCACAGACATTATTTCATACACGACATAGTCGTGAGATGCAAGAAACATAGACATATGGCAAGAAATCTGTAGACGCGCCCATAACAACAAAAGACAATACTTTGTTGAACCTTTTCTGATAAGTGTACGCTGCAAACGTGAGCATTTTTGACTATCGTTTCTGTCCAGTCTGCTCGTTTTATCGTGTTTAACCACAGCTGTCGTCGGTTTTTTTGTCTGGCAGTGGCAGCAGATATGCGATCAAATTTCTAATTTGAGGCTGTATTACGTCGATTCTGGCACCCAACAACACAACAAAATTATATTTTAAGCTCCTTGTGTAGCCGAATCTGCGCTGGTTTGAATGGGCCGCCTCCAGTTTTCCCTTTGTTTTGCGGCCTCCAGCTAGCGCGGTGACGTCGGTTAACCCTAGTTACCTGTGGTTGGCCTGGCCGTGCGTCACTCAGAAAACAACAGGCCAATTAGAAGAGAGACTCATGAATATTAATTAGACAGGCCAAAATCGACTTGTTCTAAGCAGAGCTCCTGAGAGAGGAGCTGTAAAAATATATTGAGATGGTTTTTGGTACTTATACCGCAAATATATATTCTTAAGGACATCAAGACTTAAAATAAAACTCCAGAAAGGTGTAAAATATGTGACCTTTAAGGATTCTTGTTTTTGTAGTGGAAGTTCATCTAGTATTTACAGTGCATTTTATTTCAGCTTTATTTCAGTAAATGCTTTATCATTGTCATGCTGGAAGACCCATCCATGTCCCATCTTCAGTGTTCTGGCTGAGGGAAGGAGGTTCTCGTCCAAGATTTTACAGTACATGGCCCCGTCCATTTGCCCCTCAATGCGGTGAAGTCGTCCTGTACCCTTAGCAGATAAACAGCCCCAAAGCATAATGTTTCTACCTCCGTGCTTGACTGTAGGGATGGTGTTCTTGGGGTCATTGTCAGCATTTCTCTCCCTCCAAACACAGCGAGTCGAGTTAATGCCAAAGAGCTCAATTTTGGTCTCATCTGACCACAGCACTTTCTCCCAAGCCTTCTCTGAATCATTTAGATGTTCTTTGGCAAACTTTAAACGGGCCTGTACATGTGCCTTCTTGAGCAGTGG
>NW_015649594.1:48834-49021 GCF_001515625.1 Sinocyclocheilus rhinocerous
TCTCCCTCTTGTTCGCTGTTGTCGTTCAGTTCTGTCTAATATGGATAGAAGTCTATCTAGTAATCAGATAGATCTGTTAAACTAAGGAATTAAAATGTATACAAAAAATACAAAAAATAAAACGATTGCTTTAATATTATTAGTAATAGAAAGACAAACATTATAATACTTTCTCATCTTTCTCATT
>NW_015649594.1:51827-55278 GCF_001515625.1 Sinocyclocheilus rhinocerous
GCTGAGGGAAGGAGGTTCTTGTCCAAGATTTTACAGTACATGGCCCCGTCCATTTGCCCCTCAATGCGGTGAAGTCGTCCTGTACCCTTAGCAGATAAACAGCCCCAAAGCATAATGTTTCTACCTCCGTGCTTGACTGTAGGGATGGTGTTCTTGGGGTCATTGTCAGCATTTCTCTCCCTCCAAACACAGCGAGTCGAGTTAATGCCAAAGAGCTCAATTTTGGTCTCATCTGACCACAGCACTTTCTCCCAAGCCTTCTCTGAATCATTTAGATGTTCTTTGGCAAACTTTAAACTAGTGGTAGTTTTTCAAATATCGCCATCGGCGACAAGTTTTTCTGTTTGGCCGATGTGTTCAAGGCGGGACTTTTATTTTGACGGCGCTCAGAACGGCAGCGCCAGAGCACACAGTGCTCACAATCTCCCTCTTGTTCGCTGTTGTCGTTCAGTTCTGTCTAATATGGATAGAAGTCTATCTAGTAATCAGATAGATCTGTTAAACTAAGGAATTAAAATGTATACAAAAAAGTTTTTTTTTAAAACGATTGCTTTAATATTATTAGTAATAGAAAGACAAACATTATAATACTTTCTCATTTGCCGTCAGCATTCAGCAAATACGCATTTATATTAGGGATGCACCGATACCGATACTGGTATCGGTATCGGGCCCGATACTGGTCTGCTGTACTCGTACTCCTTAAAATCCCCCGATACCACACAGCATGTGATAAGCGCCATATTCAAACAAAGAAACACCGACAACAGAACAACAGACAGCAGAAAGGAGTTAAGGATGTCTACTATGAAGTATATGTATGCAATGAATATAATTTTAAACATTCAGTATTAATGCCTGTATAGCTGATGTGCGCGAGCTGATAAACAAAGCACGCTGAGTGGATTGAGCGCGGCGGCGCAGATGCGCGAGCTTGTCGAGTGAATATATCTTTCTCACAGACATCACTGGAAAGTTTGTAGTTCGGTCGGATATGTCAAAAACAAGTAAAACATATTTAAAAAATTTACAAATACAATAAAAATATCGGTATCGGCAAGTACCAAAAATAAAAGTATCGTATCGGGCGAGTACTGGAAAAAGTGGTATCGGTGCATCCCTAATTTATATCATTTAAACAAATCTTTGAATGACTAATAAACATTTAATTTCACAAACCTTGCAACCTTAGTCGGATCCAGTTGTGAGATATTGTGAAGTGTGCATGTGACCTCCATGATCGCGTGTTCTCTGGGTGACGGTCGGTCCGTGCGAATTGAATATTGACACGAGGAGAGTTCAGCCAAAGAGTATAGAAGACCAAGAGGCGAAACTCTGATGCTTTTTGGGTAACAGCCACTAGGTGGCGATTCGGTAGCGTGGCCGCCATTTTGGGGTGAAAATTCCAACTGGACAACAGCACAGATATACAGAAATAGACAGAATAACAACGAAAGAGATGTCAAAGTGGAATAAAAGAACGCAATGTTGGGCAATCCACTGCAAAAACTATCAGTGTAACAGTAAAAATCTTGTCTTTCATCGTTTTCCCAAAGACCCTGACGGGTAATTATTCACAAAAGTGTAAAATATTGTGTTTTGAAGTGGGGGGACGTAGCGCTGTCTTATGCACCTGCTAACTTTAACTGTTTTTAGTCTAGAAGTAAACTTAAATCTTTTTAGAAACTGCAGGTCCTAGCCATAGAAACCATAATAATGATTTATATGGTTGTACGATATTGTTGTCATTGTTCAGGCTGTATTTCAGCTTTAATGTGCGTTTTTTTTTTAAACAAAGCAGTTGATATTTGCCATAGCGGCAGCTAGAAGCTAGTGGACTGCCGAGTCGCTTTCACCCCAAAATGGTGGAAGCGCAGGGCTGCTGCTGGGCGCCGCTGTTGCCATGGAACATTCTACTGAGTTTCGCCTCTTGGTCTTCTATACTCTTTGGTTCAGCTTGACTGGAGACATGCGATCGACAAACTTTAAACTAAGTTAATGAATTATGCTGCGCTTTATGCATTTGCCCACTGCCATATTCGCGTCATTTTCATTGCGTGCTATAAGTAAAATGAGTGTTACCTTGGCTTTATTTGAAAAAAAAATAAAAATAATAATAATAAATTTTTTTTTAAAAAAGATTCCCAATGCACACAAACTTCCCAACATACTGAGTGCCCTGTTGGTTACAGTGTTTACTTCCTTTTTAATTAGATTTTTATTAAATATTTATTTATTTGTGAAAAATGCTTTGTCTTCTAAAGTATAAGTATGTTTATTTTACACAATTATTTTTAATCCATTTTCAAATGATTTCAAATTTCTTAAATATAAATTAAAATAAATAAAATTATATCGGCTTTATATCGGCCTCCCTGCTTTCCAAGATATCGGCATCGGCTGTCAAAAAACCCATATCGGTCGACAACTACTTTAAACGGGCCTGTACATGTGCCTTCTTGAGCAGGGGGACCTTGCGGGCACTGCAGGATTTCAGTCCATAGTGTGTTACCAATGTTTTGCTTGGTGACTGTGGTCCAAACTACCTTAAGATCATTAACAGGCTCCTCCCGTGTAGTTCTGGGCTGATCCCTCACCTTTCTCAAGATCATCCTTACCCCATGAGGCGAGATCTTGCACGGAGCTCCAGACTGAGGCCGATTGATGTTTATTTTGTATTTCTTCCATTTCCGAATAATCGCACACCAACAGTTGTCTCTTCATCCTTACCCCATGAGGCTAGATCTTGCACGGAGCTCCAGACCGAGGCCGATTGATGATTATTTTGTATTTCTTCTATTTCCAAATAATCACACCAACAGTTGTCTCCTTCTCACCAAGCTTCTTTCTGATGGTCTTGCAAGTTGCAGCCCATTCAAGCCTTGTGCAGATATACAATCTTGTCTCTGACATCCTTAGACAGCTCTTTGGTCTTGCCCATGGTGGTGGGAGAGGTTGGAATGGAAGATACAGATTGTGTGGACAGGTGTCTTTTATACACCTAACAAGCTGACATTAGGAGTAACTTCTTAAAGTGACAGGACTAATCTGTGTTCCACATGGGCACATAACCAGTCTGTGGGAGCCAGAATTCTTGCTGGTTGGTAGGGGATCAAATACGTATTTCACTCACTGAAATGCAAATCAATTTCTAACCTTTATATAATGTGTTTTTTCGCAGATATATCGGTATCGGCGAATATGCCGCCGATATCAACTTTTTTTTTTTACAGAACATATAACGCAGATTAAATGCTTCTGAATGGTGTAATTACTTAGTTTGTCCAGCAGAGCTCGCTCCATTGTTTGCTACTGGACCCAGGTCAGTATAGTGTAGAGATGCGCGGATGAGCTCAAACTTCACCCGAGTCCTCTGCTTCAAATTATCCGCCCGCCACCCACCCGCACCTATATTTGATCGTCACATTACAATGATTCTAATTCTTAGTTT
>NW_015649594.1:55432-55970 GCF_001515625.1 Sinocyclocheilus rhinocerous
AGTACCAGTCAAAAGTTTGGACACACGAATGGGAAGTGTCCAAACTTTTGACTATACTGTACTATAATATAGCCTACACAAAGAATATCGGCCGATATATCGGTAGCGGTCTTTTTTTACTCCCTAATATCGGTATTGGCCCCAAAAAAACCATATCGGTCGGGCTCTACTTTATATACACGTGTAAAATGTGTTTTTTCTGGATTTTTTGTTCGGTATTCTGTCTCTATACATTAAAATAAACCTACCATAAAAATTACAGACCCTTCATTTCTTTGTATGTGGGCAAACTTACAAAATCAGCAGGGGATAAAATAAATATTTTCCCCACTGTAGGTATCTAAACTAGAGATCGACCGATATATCGATTTACCGATATTTTTCCCGATATTTAAGCATTTTACCATAATCGGATATCGGTTTTGTAATATCGGATTTACCGATAAACGCCGCCATCTTGTGGATATTTTGAGAATTGCGCGCAGGATCACCATTGCAGCGCGTCTGAGGGGAAACAAGACAACAACAACGGCGTGCA
>NW_015649594.1:56197-56402 GCF_001515625.1 Sinocyclocheilus rhinocerous
GAAATTGTACATTCAGGAGCTGGTTTTCAACCCCTGCCCCGTGAATTTTATAAAACAGCTAAAAAGCTACATTATATATCTCAGCAATGAGGTGATAACTTGTAATTAAACCAACAAGCTTGTTTGCAATGATTCACAATCGCTCGCTCACACGTGGGTGCGTTCGTTCTCTCTCTCTCTCTCTCTCTCTCTCCTTAATTCGAAT
>NW_015649595.1:0-194 GCF_001515625.1 Sinocyclocheilus rhinocerous
AATCTCACGGTTCGGATTATATTACATTATCATATCACATTTTGATTCACAGATCAGATCATTTTTCAGATGAGCAAAAAAAATATGGTTCTTTATTATTTAAGTTACACTTATTATTTAAAGAACAATTTACTACTTCGATACCACAGCAAAAACTAGTAGCATATAGGGATGTAACGATTCACTCAACTCAC
>NW_015649595.1:684-831 GCF_001515625.1 Sinocyclocheilus rhinocerous
ACAGCAGGTGTTAAGCAGCAGGTATTTATAGGCTGCTGCCCCTTTAAGACCGAATGCACGGATTCAGTATAATGATGCACGTGCGATTTCTTTCTCCACTTTTTTACGTTCATTTACATGAAAATACTTGCCGAGATAGTTATTTTG
>NW_015649596.1:0-928 GCF_001515625.1 Sinocyclocheilus rhinocerous
ATCAAGACTTTGTAAAAGAGCATAATAGGACCCCTTTAAAGAAAAAATAAAAAAAATAAAAAACCTCCAACTCAAAAAAGCATCTGGACCTGATGGGATATTAAACGAAACGATAAATCACACAAGCAGTAAATTCCAATTGGACATTCTAAAACTATTCAATGTGCTTCTGAGTCTAGGTTACTGCCCTGACATCTGGAATCAAGGCTTGATAACACCAATCTTTAAAAACGGAGATAAATTTGATCCTAACAACTACAGAGGCATCTGTGTGAGCAGCAACCTGGGAAAATTATTCTGTAGCATAATAAATGCTCGACTATTAGACTTCATCACCACACACAATGTACTGAGCAGAAGCCAAATCGGATTTTTACCAAATTACCGTACATCTGATCACATCTATACATTACATACTCTAATTGAAAAACATGTTAACCAAGATAAAGGTAAAATATCTGCATGCTTTATTGACTTTAAAAAAGCTTTTGACTCAATTTGGCACCAAGGACTATTCTACAAACTTATTGAAAGTGGCATAGGAGGTAAAACCTATGACCTTATCAAATCAATGTACACTGAAAGTAAATGTGGCGTAAAAATCAGCACCAAACGTACAAGGTATCTTTCCCAGGAGCGTTGAGTGAGACAGGGCTGCTGCTTAAAAAACAAAGGAAAAGAACCAGCGTTTTACCAGCTGAGTGAGGACATTTTCATGGGGGCGCTATTGAGTTCGTTTCTGACGGAATTATTTTAAGTACATTATTTTTATTTATTTATTTGTTTTATTGTGGACCGCTCTAAGTCATTATTGAACTGAACTGAACTAACATCAGCTGAGTGATGACTCAGAGCATCTTTACAACTACATTAATTTCTATTTGCATCATTAAAGGGGTCATATGATGCGATTTCAAGTTTTCCTTTC
>NW_015649597.1:0-961 GCF_001515625.1 Sinocyclocheilus rhinocerous
GATATAATAACACTTGTTGATGAAATCTGAGCATTGAAACATACATAACTAATATTATTTAATAAATCCTGCCCATTTGATCATCACTTGTCTCCTGCTTTCTGCTCTTTCCTGGATTCCTCTGTTAACCTCTCAGGATGACAGAAGACTTTGAGTTAACACAGTTTTGAGTCTCAGACTAAACAAATGTCTTCTGACAGACACTCTCAAGTCAGGAAAATTTTCCACATGCTGTAATGGAGGGACTCAGAGAGGTTATTCAGATTATTGGTGAGATTAACCACAGCCAACAGTGTACTCACAACACTGTGAACTTTGAATATGGCAAGGTTGGGCGGCCAAAAGTACTGTTACCAGAAGAACGTCTTCGGGATCTAATTGCCATGTCTCTACCAGTGCCCTGCATTGCAAAATTGCTAGGAGTGAGCACAAGGACCATACAACGGAGAATGTCAGAAATAGGGTTGGCAGTGAGAGACACATACAGTAGTGTTTTGGATGAGGAGCTGGATGCATTAGTGTCAACAGTTAAATCCAGACACCCTTATGCTGGATATAGAATGGTGAAGGGTTTGCTGCAGGCTATGGGGCATAGAGTGCAGTGGGAAAGGATCCGGGCATCCATGCACCGAGTTGATAGTGCAGGCATTATTTCTAGACTGACACAGTTAGGGTGTGTTGTTCGTAGGACATATTCTGTGCCCAGCCCAGGAGCATTGATGCACATTGATACCAACCACAAGCTCATATGGTATGCATATACTCATCCTGAAACAGTAACAGAAATTTTATTATCTGACCGTTGATTTTCATTGTTTAAACTTTATATAAATTTCTCTAAAAATAGATACAACATTGTGATCTTCGGGGGTATCGATGGCTTTTCTAGAAAGGTATTTAAGTATATTTTACTACACAACTTCCTAAAAATGTCAGGGTCTTTAAATGTAACCCTGTCTAA
>NW_015649598.1:0-997 GCF_001515625.1 Sinocyclocheilus rhinocerous
TTTGTTTGTAATGATGATTAAATGTGAACATTGTTTAAGTACCACGAAATGCTCCTCAGATCCCTGTAACTGTACAATGAAGTCCAGCAGTCTCTTTACCTCTGCTGTGTGGTCATCGACAGCCTGAATGTGGATCTCCTCTGAGATAGCACTCTGTACACTGGCTGAAGAGTTCCTTGGAGCAAGTTTCTGGCCTCATCAGTCCAGAAGGCAAACCGCTGACCATGCCTTTCAAACATCAACCAGATTAATCTAAAGTACTGCAAAAGGAGCTGTACAGTAAATATGAATGGTTTCAAGAGTTTTCACAATTTCTCTGCAATGAACCACTGTGTTTGTTTTAAGAAATCTCAATAATCATATTTTTGAGGGACATGGAAAAGTCTTCCATAAGTCTCCTTTTAATTTTTTTTTTCCAAAGAAGAAAGAAAAAGAAATACGTTTTTGGGACAACATAAACATCTCTATCCCTTTAACCCTCTGGTACTGTTCTGTTCAACAGAGTTGAGTTTGTGGCAAAACCATTTACAGTCCTTGTATTATTTTATTCTATGCTTGGTACTTTTTTTTCCCACAATAACTTGCATTTGGGAATGTGGACAAAACTTGTGCTGTTGAAATTATTTGTAGCAACTTAAAAACATACGCCAGCAACACATGAGAATGCATCAATATATTTATAAATATATAAATAAATGTTTAAGGTTTCAAAATAAAACTTTAAACTGTTGGCTGTAGCATTTCTATCATAAATATGTGGCCAAACATTACAGGTTAAATGCAATTAAACATTAGATAAACAATGGTTTGCTCGTGATGTAAAGTGTAACAACAATCGTCAGGCCGCTGGCGTCCTCTGCTGGCATTTGTTATAATACATAAAATACGTAAGTTTATTGTTTATACATTTCTTAATATATTTTAATAGTGTTGATCAGTAAAACAATATGAATACTTACTTTTGATACTTTATTTCAACCAATTATTATTGCCTCAA
>NW_015649599.1:0-5899 GCF_001515625.1 Sinocyclocheilus rhinocerous
AAAATATGACACAGCAGGACATGCATACAAAATACTCCAGAAATCGTATTTCTGGATCATCAAGTTTAATGAAATCATCAAAAATAATGTAGAAATTGATGTAAAAATCAGTAAAGCAGAAGCAAAGGCAATTATTAAGCAAGCTGTTATTAAATCTTGGCAACATAAATGGGATATGGAGAAGACAGGTAGACATCTGTATAAAATTTAAAAGAAAGTAGGATTACAAAATAATGAGACTGGAAGTGACTTTAAAAGAAGAGAAGAAGTAATAATAGCAAGATTAATATTAGGACATTCATCTTTAAATGGAAACTTGCATAAAATCAGGAATCATCCTTCTGGATTATGTATAGATCTGGTGGCGAAATTGAAACAGTTGAGCATATTTTATTACAGTGTAGAGCATATAGCCTAGTAAAGAGAGACAGGTGCTGGAAACAAAGATACAAACAGAAGGTGCAAATAATATAACATTAGAACTAATATTAGGTAATAGAGAATTAGGAAGAATGATAATTTAGAGTTATCTAAGAGACACGGGAAACTTCTAAGAATTTCCTTTTTATCCTGTCACTCCACACTCCAGTGCAGTTGGTGGCGGTAATGCATCAAAAGTTGGCTTGCCCACCGCCAATAAACGTTACAAGAAAAAGAAGAAGAAGAAAAGGTAATTTTACCAATCATCCAGTAAAAAAAAATATTGGAGAGCTGCTGGGAATATGAGCAGACATATCTGAATAGCTTTGGCTGGACAGTAGGCAAGCAGGCTCAACAAATAGGTTTTTAGTAATATCGATATTAGCCCCACGGTGGCTCTGCCAGTATATCCACCTTGGCTTTTTTCTATGCCAACAGTTGATTTGCAAATATTTAATTTAATAAATGAAAACAAGAAATATGTTCCAAAAGAGACAACAGTGCAGCAGCATTTAGTTATTACTTTTAAATTTTTACAAATTTATACAGATGGTTCTAAAGACCCAGAAACTGGGCGTACAAGTGCTGCCATGTATATTCCTCACTTTAAATATAAACCTGAAAAAAGAACTTCTAATAATATATCAGTATATGCAGCAGAGATGATCGCTATTCAGATAGCTTTACAGTGGGTGGAAGAAATCAGCCAACAACAGTGCTAATCTGTGCAGATTCATATTCTGCACTCACAAGTATACTGAGTGGAAAATCAGAATCTAGACAAGATATTTTATTAGAAGTACTGCAAAGTTTGTACCGAATACGGCAACTGAGAATTCTAGCAGAATTTGTATGGGTGCCTGCTCATGTTGGAGTGGAAGGAAATGAGGAGGTAGACAAGATAGTGAAACAGGCTCTTAAGCACACAAATACTGACATACATATACCCTTGAGTAAATCTGAAATTAAAGGTTTAATTAAAGTAGCTGTCAGAAAGATATGGCAAGAGAGATGGGATAAAGGTAACAAAGGGCGACATTTGTATAATATAAATAAACAAGTAGGACAAGTAAGAACTGCTTATGGTAATAGAAGGGATGATACAGTTATATCTCGATTGAGAATTGGACACTCTACTCTTAATAAATCACTCCAGATGATAGGAAGACATGAATCTGGTCAATGTAATCATTGTGGACTTCCAGAAACTGTAGAGCATGTGCTGATTAACTGTAGGGCATATGAAACGGAAAGAATACAATTAAAAGAGGAATTAAAATCGGCTGGCATTAATTCTATGACATTACAGAATGTGTTAAACAGTTCTCATAAAGGTTATAAAGGTCTTATTATTTTTTTTAAAAGAACAAATGTATATAATAAAATATAGGTAGAAGGAATCCTTTTTTTAAATTAGCATTTCCCTTGATATCATCGCCTCACACTCCATCCCAGTAGGTGGCGGAATATGCACCAAAAGCTGGTTTGCCAACCGCCATTAAAAATCAAAAGAAGAAGAAGAAGAAGAAGAAGAAGAAGAAGAAGAGTAGTTGTGCTTGTGGTTTGTAGAGGACGGTACTCTGGTAATAACGTTCTACTGTTTTTATATATTTTACTGAGGTCGAAAGCATGCCGCAGCTTTCTGAAATAAACATGACGGATATGCGCAGCGCAGATAGCCTGTGGCCCGCTGCTGACGTCTGGATCAAGAAGCCACATGTAGTAAATAAGAGGCTGTGTGGCGTAACAGAGACGGAGTACAGGGACGTGGACACTGCGGAATTAATTCAGGTTTTATCTCCTCTTCTGGGAACCAGTATTAAGATTGCTGATATTTCTGTGTTTCTTCACACTGATATTGTGGATAAGAAGCATGAAACTGCAGGACGCTGGTGTGTTGGAGTCAGAACTATTATTCCCAAAGTGAACAAGACAGGAGAGTGTCTATACAAAGAGGTTATCATAAAAGGTGACACAGCACGAGACCATTTGGATATGTTGTCTTTTTTTCCTCATTGGCTTTAGACTTC
Source organism: Sinocyclocheilus rhinocerous (assembly GCF_001515625.1). Taxonomy (NCBI): domain Eukaryota; kingdom Metazoa; phylum Chordata; class Actinopteri; order Cypriniformes; family Cyprinidae; genus Sinocyclocheilus; species Sinocyclocheilus rhinocerous. Next base: position 2,451 of record NW_015649599.1, read on the forward strand.
TTTTCTCTTTTCTTTCAAAGATATTGTTGGGCATGCAGTGACATTTATCCCTTTTGAAGAGACTGATGTGGGACAGGTTACTGTCAAGAGCAGTAACATTTATCAAATCCAGCTGCAGTTAAAGCCAGAGGAATGGTAAGTGTCAACTTGAGTGGAAATTAAAAACAGAGTACATATCATAGCGTGACTAACTTTTCACTGTATTTGTATGGAATTTTAAACACCTCAAAACAGAAAAATGGTTCAATGAGTACATTGGACTTTTGACTGTTTTTTGTTTACTTGGTTACATTTAACCCAACAGAGCAAAAGACAGTTTACACAATAGATATGATGAATAAATTGTTTTTGTTTATTTAAAATGATCAGTTTGATATTAGAGGTCGACCGATATGGGTTTTTAACTGGCCGATGCCGATATTTAGAAATCCGGTCAGCCGATGGCCGATATATGATGCCAATTTTTTTGGCCGATATGTTTGGCTGATTTTCTTTTTCTTCCCCCATTCATCTCATAAAAGTGAGTTTGAGCAAATGATTATTGCAGGGTACAAGATAGTAATAGTAGCCCAATTTAGAGTAATAATACATGGCTCAAAACTAAAGAACCTTCTCAAAACAGTTCTGAAGGATGCTTTTTGTTTATGTTTGCTGACAGACACCAGTGTTTCCCACAGACTGCAAATTCATTCTCTGCCAGCAGGAGGCGCTTTGGGAGCTGGAGATATAGCGGTTTCCCCGGTAACGGCTGTAATCAAATAAGCTCTACTTTATTAGGCATTACAGGAAAGACGAAATGAAAATGACATCGAAGCTTTTCTGAAGACAGTCGCGCTTTCGAAACGGTCTGTTTTGCCCTGCCATTAGCTGAGGCTGTGTGTGAACAAGCTGCGACTGCAGAGCATGAGCTGCTCCGTCTCACGCAGCCAGAAGGAGTTCCGCAACAACGCTTAGCTGCCCGCCAGTGCGCCTGCCTATAAATCGGCCTAATTTGCAGCACAATCGGCCGATGCCGATTAATTTAAAAATGCCAAAAATCAGCAGATTAATCGGTCGACCTCTATTTGATATGTCCCACTTAACTTCCTGTTTCAGTACGAACATGTCAGTACAGGAAAAAACTGCCTGTCAAGCAATTTTAATGGGTCTTTAAGCATTTCCCCCAGGAATTGTAGTTATGAGTTAAATTATCCCAGATGCTTTAGAGCAGTGGTTCTCAATTCCAGTCCTCATACCAACGCTCTGCATATTTCGCTTGTCTCTCTCTTATTTAACACACCTGATTCAGACAACTGGCTCATTAGAAGAGAGCACCATGCATGAACTGTGTACCTATTGACATGGTCCCTACACAGTGTTCTTTGCTCCCTACTCCCTGAGCACAGGAAATCTGTTGAAGTTTACTTCACTTTGGAACATTCATACACGGACTTGTGCTACGCTGGCTTGTGCATCTTCACAACTTACTAGAGAAGTGTGACGTGACATATACCTCTATAAATAAATACAATTTAAATTAACTTCTCGCACACTTTAATGCCCTTTGAATATCCTGTGATGTCCACTTTGCAGAGCAATTACAGTCGAATAGAACAAACGCCTGAAGTGATAAGAGATGCATACAAAATGTGCAAAGCGGTGGTGCATGAGGACTGGAATTTAGAACCACTGCTTTAGAGTAAACCAAGCCAGTGTCTCATGTATTATTGGTAATAGTAAACTTTGTCTCCAAATGCAGGAAATATTATTGAAAAATGTTTAAAATTATTTTGCTACATTGAGATATGCTTGATATTAAAGCCTTTCATTGCTAGTGTATGACAGTGTGAATAATTTAGATGATTAATTATAATTTAGAATGGAATTGTGTGTATATTTTTATGTGAAATGCAGATTGTTCATGAATGTGGAAATGCCAACAACTTATTTTGCAAAGTCACATTTGCAGGATGTTGTCTCTTCACGCTCTGACGCCTGAGCAGTGGTGCAGTGATGGAGTAGCTTACCCTAAACTCTCGTGGCTCTGTACTAAACTCTTGCCTAAACTATCACGCTGGGCTCTGGAGAGCAAGACCAGTGAGTTTAAGAGCACCCTTTCTCTCATACCTGTGGAGAAATACAGTATCCTCTACCAGCAGCTGAAAGAAAAATACAAAGAGTTAGTAAAGGTGAGGGCAGTATTTTTAAATTTTTTTCATTCATTAAATCTTGACTGCGTCTTTCCACATACATCAATGATGAGTTGGCCATAGGGAGAACCAGGGCTCTCATTTATCAACAGTGCGTATGCACATATGTGTACGTAATGAGTGCGTAAGAACAGTTTCACGCAAAGTGTGGGATCTACCAACTTGTACTTATACGTAGAAATGTGTGTAAATATAAGCACACCTCTGAGCATGCTTACGCAGAGAATCTAGTGGTAGAATAGCGACACTACACATAAAAAGCATTTAAGTGTGTCACAGTATGCATTAAGCAGTCCACATATGTCCTGTGTTTCCTTTAATTATAAAACATTCAATTTATCATTTGTCTAGTTTTAAACAGACAAGTTGTGTAACTGGTGTCAAACCCTATAAAAGACAACTGTGACAAATGTTTGTCTCAGACTGTGCAATGGCTTATCTTGCGTTATTTGAAAACTTGGCAAACAATGCGCTCAGCAGAGAACGCGTTTTCAAAGACCGCGCTGAGAGTGAGAGCACAGAACGGCTTCTCAGTTGGTACCGCTTTCTTTAGCCATGATTTCGGTGAGGACACATACATTCATGTGATTTATAAAGGGAGGTGTTGTCACCATATATGGTTCATTGGAGGCGTTTCCGAATGCAAATGACCGTGAACGTGAACGAGCATGGTACTTAGGCACGTGTGGGATTTATCAACAATGATTGCTTACTCATGTGCGTAAGAACTGCATGCACACGTTTGATAAATACGGATTTTCTTGTACTCGGGCACATTCTAAATTTAATTCGTAGGACAAAATATAGAACTTTTTCTACGCACTGTTGATAAATGAGGGCCCAGGACTTTTCCCAGTGGGCAAGTCAACTGCCCACTTTACATCTACTACTGAATGCAAAATAAAAACTTAAAGGAAGAATTCTGATAATGTCAGTATTTTCAGGCACTGTAATTTAAGCAGTGTTGATGCATTCTGATGTAGCTGATATGTTCTGTAGTAGTGGTCGACCAATATTTTGCCAAGGCCAATATCAGTGTTAATTTCGTTGACGAATTATTTTTTAATAAAAAACGAGACGAGACGATAAACGAGACGATAACGAACTAAAACTCTTTTTGAATGACAAAAACTATGGTGTAAATCTATTGACATTTTCGTCAACGAATAAAAACGAGATGAAAATATTAGGGAGGGATGATTTGGGAAGAGATTCATTCAGAACGAATCTGCTGCGTGGTTCGGAGGTTAGATGCGTACA
>NW_015649599.1:6807-9534 GCF_001515625.1 Sinocyclocheilus rhinocerous
TGGGAGTAAGAGAAGAGCAGACATATGGATAAATCTGACGACGCAAGAGAGAACTCAATTCGGTCCGGTTTTCTGAGCGCAGACACTGAAGCATACACACACAGAAAGTGCGTCTCACAGCACACAAGAACTCTCTCGCGTCGCATGAACGGAGAATTACACACAAAATGATGTCGAATTGTCCGTTTTGACGACTATTCACATAAACACAGTTGATTACGTCTTAAGTGAACGGAAACAGTAGGGCGAACATGTATCAGTACATTGCATCCATTGCAGCTGTGCATTCGGGTTTAAAGGGATAGTGTAGAAGATTTTTATTGGTCAAAATATGAACTACTCAAGTATAATCAATGTGAATCTAGCCATTTATATATCAAGTTATTCTACTGTTATAATCATGTATCTGCCTGTGTGTGAGGCCTGCATGAGACCTCCTTGGTGCAGACATTACAAAAATACAGTATATGGTAAAGTTGCATGTCCTGTTTTGACATTAGACAAAATATATGATGGGGCCTCTTTAGTCATGGAACATAAATTGGGGCCTCCTGTCTGCTTCTGGGTGGCAGGCTGGAGACACAGCCAAAAGAGGTAAACGAGTTGATAAACAATAACCATATGTTTGAAACATGGGCACGCCTTCAGAAAGCACTGTATAAAAGAGAGTACAGACACAGACTCGAAATCTTCACTCTGGGCGACTAAATGATGTCTAATATTAGGCAATTGCTAATAATTCTCAGATTTTACTCGCCAGTGTGTGAGTTGGAGGCTAAGTATAAGTTTAGCTCAGATATATTTTCACTCGCCGAACACTCTCCGCTAAGCGATCTGTGCTGTTTTTCAGTTCATCTGAATGGATGTGCAACGCACCTGTATTTAACGTACCGTAAACTCTTGTGTGAAGGCGCACGACTCGCCGTCGCTTTGTTTCACACACATGCAGCGAGAGAGGGAGAGAGAGAATTGACGCGCTACCTATGCGCGCTACATGTAAACGATATTCTTTGTTGTATTTTGCTGTCAAAATAACGGAGTTCCTTTGGAATTCTTCAGCTTTTAAGAACTACCACTTTCTCCGGTAGTGGGCGGAACTAATGCGCAATCGGCAATCTCATTGGCTGGCGCTCATCTATTATCGTCCTGTTTTGATTTCAGCAAATCAGTTTGAGCGAACGCACACAACCTGATTAATATTCATGAATCCAGTAGCTCATTAATCCTTGGTGCGTTTTATATTGTTCTTATTAGTAGAATTCGTATCATTATCTTATCAGTATTTTTGTTAGTTTTTCCCCAATTGTTTATTTTTTTTTTTTGCTCGGTGTAATCTCCTCCGAGCGCTGCGTTTGTCATCCTGTTGTTTGGGGTCTTCATAAGCACAGGTTATCCTAAAATTCAGTAGCGGGCCGTGCATTTTACACTTAGGCCTTCAGTGGCGTCCTACATGAATTAATCCATCTCTTCATACCATCATAATGATGCCACGGCTATAGAAACCATAAATATTACACAGTAATGCAGTATAACAGGGCACTACATAACAGACAGGTATCTTATGTAGCGAGAATGAATGCCATTACTAAAGAAAGAAACCCAATTAATAATTGCGCAACACATCATCTGTAGCTGAAGCATACCTAACAAAATGACACGCATACAGTCCATCCGATATTCTTACAGACATTTATTCACCCAAACGCATTTATTCATTACAGATAGCATTGGTATAAAACAAATAAGGTTGATTACATGTGTTTTAAAGTTGACCTAACAATTTAATGTTCTCTTACTGCTTTATTTCGTCTTCACGAGTCTCCCCGCCGGTCTGCCAGCGCACTGCGGGAGGAAAATACTGCTTAGCACAGCTTTACTAGGAAAGTGAGCAAGTAACATTAAAATAATTCATACAAGACAATGAAGAAAAGTGTATACATGTGTTTTAACGTACCTCTGTGACTCTCATCTCCCCGCTGGTCTGCCTCTGCCAGCGGCGCTGCGGCCGGAGGAAAACACCGGTTAATACATCTACACTCGGGAAACTGAGATATTCTTACGGAAACTTAAACCTGGCTTTATATCGCGCAAATAACATCAGCATACAACGCATCAAGCGATAAAAGAGTCAAAAATGAAAATTAACCTACCATACTCTAGTGGTTTTTCATCTTCACGAGTCTTTCACAGAGCCGGTGCCGAGGAGGTGTGTGGTTGTTTTTCGCAGTCATTTAGATTTAGGACTACTGTTTTTAAAATGATTTACAGTGATGCTGTTTGCTTGCTAGTACGCTGACCATCCAATGAAAGGACGAGAAAATGCTGACGTTATCGTTAGCCAGGTTAGCCAGCCTGGTGTTGCCAACTCGAAATCTGATTGGTTAAAGCAACGGTTTCATTGCCATTGATTTAATTGATTTAACGCCTGCAATGTTGATTCTGAAGGCCTTAAGGCAGATTTCTTTGACCCTGGCAACACGATTGCTGAAATATGATTGGATAAAAGCTCTAATATAAACATACACTGCTGGAAGCAGTGCAACCAAGAGAAAAGCTATGAACTGAAGAGAATAGACTATTGGAAATAATTTAATACACATTCATGGAAAAATATATTAAAACTAAATCAGTGATTCTGATAGTGTTTAGGCCAGCAGAGAAGGCTTTGCTGGCCCTGACGGCCCACCACTGAGATATATATATATATATATATATGACAAATGACAA
>NW_015649600.1:0-1661 GCF_001515625.1 Sinocyclocheilus rhinocerous
CCTCTGCTTTTCTGCAACAGACTGAAGCTCCGCGTGAATTCAGCTGATAAAAGAAAAATGCTACAATTTTCTGGTGTTATTTTATTATTGTTGGGGCAGTCTACAGCTATATCTTAAACTTCTTAAAATACAGTCCACTTCAGATTGATTTTGATCACTGGCTGCATAAAAAAAATTTAACCAATCTTTATCTAATTCTGATTGGGTGGGCAAGACTGTCATTTGGGTGGACTTAGCCGGCCCTGCTGGAGCCTATTAATGGAAAGGTCTTTCTCCGTTGTGGGCTTAGCTGGCCCTGCTGGAGCCTATTAATGGAAAGGTCTTTCTCCGTTCTCAAATGAATTTAGAACTACATTCGATCATGACTAAACGCAAGCCGAACGACTTCACGCTTATTGTGATAGAGAACACTGTAACGTTTCCACTGATTACGAAATATTTTTGTTTGCTGGGGTTGTAATATTATATATATTAATATGGCAGGTGCTTTTGCCTATGTCACGATAAGAGATAAATCCAGCCCTGTGTATGTGTTGTGTCCTGGCCACACGACTGAGCGCTCGACTGAACGCTAGGGATTCAAATATTAGTCCATTTATTCTAAGCAAGTGCAAGCAGCTTTAAAAAATATGAACGTAAATACAGTTGTTTTTTTCCTCGGATGATTTGTATTTGTTCTCATTGTACGCTACTTAGCATGTCCTAAAACATGGCCGTGACTACCCAGAATGCAATGAGCAATGACGTAGATTTCCATTCTCTATAGGTGCCTCAGTTCGGTAGCGCAAGTAAGCATGATCATCCCTTCCTCATTTACCTCAGGCAAGTCATCCATGTCCACAGCTCGTTAGTTCGCTACAGAAATAAAGTCTAGAGAAGAGCATTTCGTGAAATATTTTTTATATTCTAATTTACCTGTTAGATGTCTTAATTATTTAATGTATGTTTAAATAAATATATTATAAGTTAAGACAGCCACTGTGTAAATAAATATATATTCAACAACAAATATAACATTTATAATTTAGAAGTTAATTTAAAGGGGCGATGAACTGAGAAACCAAAATTCCCTTGATCTTTTGACATATAAGAGGTCACTGTACTATAAAAACATCCTGTAAGTTTCAGAACTCTGAAAAACGTTGTTGTTATTCTAAAAACAGCTTGAAGCCAGTCTGCCAAAACGACAGCTTTTGGAATGTTCCTATATATGATGTAATAGGTAGATTGAGCACCACCACCAGACACACAATATATATTTTGTTAGTTATATTTAACAAATACTCTGTAACACCCCTCAGTTAACAAGCCATATGAGGGCCTATGGACCCTTCCCCCGAAATGCGTCTTAACACCTCAGAAAGGCAGAACAGGCCTCTGATTCCATGGCAACCAATGCTGATATCACTGGTTTTATTGCCCAAAGGAATGCGGGTAGAGAAACTCACTCATTTTCCTCATAGGAAAGACACATAATGCCAAGAGAAATGGACTGTTCTCTAATTAATTCATAGGAAAACCTTTCTTTGAATGAACACGCATATCCTTCAGGTCATTGTGTATACCATTACTGTTCTTGTATATTGTCTGTTGTAGTGTATGCTGTTTTATGCATGTTATGATAAAGACCAAACATGATATAGGTGAGGTTATATTAACTA
>NW_015649600.1:2353-2577 GCF_001515625.1 Sinocyclocheilus rhinocerous
GTGAGCGAAAGAACAAGAGGCCCCGGGACGGGTGACCCAGAGAGGGAGGAAGCTGCTCTTTGGGGGATGGTGAAGACACCTCTCCCTTCCCCTAAGGAGGGCCGGGTGGAGAATCTGGAAAATCTCGACGAGAGAGCGGTTTTCTCTATCCCTGGGTCCCAGGAGGGCACGGAGAGTCATGGACAGACCAGCACCGGACCACACTCATCCTCCTCCATCGCCAG
>NW_015649601.1:0-669 GCF_001515625.1 Sinocyclocheilus rhinocerous
GCCATAAGTAAACTGTCTGTTTCCTATGTTTCAGTTCCTCCGAGGCCTCAGTCTCAAGTTCCTCCATTACATGGACCTGGCCCTCCATCCCTCCCCCTATTCCGCCTCCGCTCCACCTCCCTCCTGGACTTATGTCAGTTCTTGTTTCGGAGCATCTGGAAGCCGCTCCTTAAGGGGGGGGCTATGTCACGATCACCGGCTGGAGTGCCCATGAGCTCCACTGGAGGGCACTCCTTACTACTCCTTTGCCATTCCGTCACAGACTACATATCCCATAAACCTTAGCCTGGACTTATTGTTGTGTGATTACTTTCACCTGTGTGTCATTAGCTTGTTAAGTGTGTGTGTGTATATAAGGTCTGTGCTTCAGTTGTGGTTTGTCGGTCGTTGCTTCCTGTACGTGTGTTTCTGGTTTACACTCTCGCCTTCTCCGTGTGGATTATGTTCCTGACTCCTCTATGTGGATTGTACCCTGGTTCGTGGATTGGATTATTTGTTTTTTGTGTTTAATAAACCCCTGTGCTTGCATTTGGATTCTCGCTCCTCCTTGTCCTGGCTTGCATGTTACATTATCGCCCTGATATACATGAAAATATGTTGTGGCACTATCGTGCATTCTATAATGATATGACGTTAGCAAGCTTTAGCGATTTTTTGCAAACATTTTTT
>NW_015649601.1:1084-1305 GCF_001515625.1 Sinocyclocheilus rhinocerous
GTTCTTTATGGAACCATTTAGACAAAAAGGTTCTTCTATGGCATCGTGAAGCACCTTTATTTTTAAGAGTGTATAGTGTGTATTAGCGTGTAGATTTCAATTTCTGCACAGTCTAATCTAATGGTCATACTCTTTGAATTTCAGATTCAGAAATTCTTTTAACCCAAAAAGCAAAATATGCTCCCTTAGAACTGGTTTTCTTTAAAATACAAATCTTTGTA
>NW_015649602.1:0-298 GCF_001515625.1 Sinocyclocheilus rhinocerous
TTGTCCTCATTTGTAAGTCGCTTTGGACAAAAGTGTCTGCTAAATAACAAAATTTTAATATAGGTTACTGTAAATGTAAATAACAAAACTAAATTGAAATTTTAAAACAAGCCCCAAATCAAATAAGTAACACAAATTAAAAAAAAAAAAATCTCTTCATATAAACAAAATAAGGCTTTGTCTGTGCTATTTCCATGTAAAATTAGAGGCAACAACTGCATTTTAATCATGATCCAAACAAAGATGCTGCACACATGCAACATGAGCAGTTTTTAATCTAAATTAGATTGTATAATTT
>NW_015649602.1:349-537 GCF_001515625.1 Sinocyclocheilus rhinocerous
CCCGCAAAAATAGTGAATAGATCTGAACAACACAATCTGAATTCTAGATGCACCGTGGAAGGCTGTAAGTTACAGTCGTGTCGACTATTCTCCAGCCTTTGTGAACACCTAAGATGACACATTCGGGATGGTAAAAAAAAAATGGAATGTCCAGTTAGTAACGGTAAAAACTATTTTAGAGTGACGTA
>NW_015649603.1:0-556 GCF_001515625.1 Sinocyclocheilus rhinocerous
AATGCCGCGAGTGGGGCTTGAGGAAGTGATGTCGCCTGCGTCTGCACAGTGCGACTTGATGCAGCCCCTGAAGTGAGACACAGGAAACAGAAATACTGCAAAATAATAATAATAACGCGACTAAACGAGACGAAATAACGTTATAACATTTCGTTTCGTCTCGTTTTGGTCAACGAAAATGAAGAGACATTTTAGCATAGTTTTTATTTTGTAAACCACATTTAGTCTCGTTTTTATTCGTCAACAATATTGCATTATACATTTAATTATAGTCATCGTCACATGACCAGCATTTACGTTGCTCGTTTTCGTCACGTGATAAAGGTTCGTTGACAACGATATTTAGTCATAATTTTCGTTGACGAAAGCAACACTAATTATGAGTGAACGATGATGCATTTATATACCGTCACTCACAGCCGCGAAAGCAACAATCACACTAGTCAAATGAACCGGGCTTTGGGGGTCAAACGGTTAAGATTGCCTAGTGAGAGTAAACACTTACTCTCCTGCATCCCGCACACACGAGTCTCTACCCGCCCACACTCGCCCATCA
>NW_015649604.1:0-838 GCF_001515625.1 Sinocyclocheilus rhinocerous
CAAAATGGCGGCAACAGATGAGCCTGATCACAAAATGGCGGACACGACAGCGCCCCGTCAAGTCACAGTTGATCTTCATGAGTCAAGTCACAGTTGATCTTCATGAGTCAAGTCACAGTTGATCGTCATGTGTCAAGTCAAGCTGATCTTCATGAGTTCAGTCAAGTCACGGGTGATCATCATGAGTCAGGTCAAAGCACAGTTCATTATTATGAGTCAAGTCACAACAGATCTTCCTGAGTCGAGTCTAGTCACAGTTGATCATCATGATTCAAATCAAGTCACAGTTTATTATCATGAGTCAAGTCACGGCTGATATTCATGAGTCTAGTCAAGTCACAGCTGATAGTCATGAGTCGAGTCAGGTCACAGTTGATCTTCCTGAGTCGAGTCTAGTCACAGTTGATCATCACGAGTCAAATCAAGTCACAGTTTATTATCATGAGTCTAGTCAAGTCACAGCTGATAGTCATGAGTCGAGTCAGGTCACAGTTGATCTTCCTGAGTCGAGTCTAGTCACAGTTGATCATCACGAGTCAAATCAAGTCACAGTTTATTATCATGAGTCTAGTCAAGTCACAGCTGATAGTCATGAGTCGAGTCAGGTCACAGTTGATCTTCCTGAGTCGAGTCTAGTCACAGTTGATCATCACGAGTCAAATCAAGTCACAGTTTATTATCATGAGTCTAGTCAAGTCACAGCTGATAGTCATGAGTCGAGTCAGGTCACAGTTGATCTTCCTGAGTCGAGTCTAGTCACAGTTGATCGGCATGAGTCAAATCGAGTCACAACTGATCGTCATGAGTCAAGTCACAACTGATCGTCATGAGTCAAGTC
>NW_015649605.1:0-433 GCF_001515625.1 Sinocyclocheilus rhinocerous
ATTTTTTATTCCTTATTTTACTTGTTCTATTTTTTTTTATTTTTTATTATCTGTGTTTTTTTTTGCTCTGTCACTGTCATTCTGTTACACTGTGGAAGCTTCTGTCACGAAAACAAATTCCTCGTATGTGTAAACATACCTGGCAATAAAGCTCATTCTGATTCTGATTCTGATTCTGATACATACACACACAAACATTAAATAAAAAAAAACAATGAATAAAAAACATTAATATTAACATTTATAAACATTTAATAAATTATTTATAATAATTAATGTACAATACAAACGTTTATGTACAAAAATAATGTATTTACAAACTAAAATAAAAGTTAAAATAAGCAAAAGTATAAAGGAAACGTCTGCATGACAGCTTCTTTACATGCATTTTGACTGCTCTCAGCACCCGTACCGTAAGTGCACGATTACACTC
>NW_015649605.1:603-1132 GCF_001515625.1 Sinocyclocheilus rhinocerous
GGGTAAGTTGCTCTCCCACTCCAATTTACAATTGAACTTATAATTTAACACATGACTTTTTGAAATGAGGGATTTCAGAAAATTATGTCCTGCATCTTGGTTGCCCATTTACTGGAGTTTGCCTTATTTGATTAGAAAAATGGTTTACCCCTCTCTCGTGCTAATTGTTGTGATTAATACGGCCCTTCAAACCAAAGCAACCTTTGGCAACTCAAGTCTGTGCATCGTTCTTGTGCTTTTCATTGCATTGTGTTTAAATGTGTGTGTAAGTGTGTTAACTAAAGCCTACTATGCTATATCTACGGTGGCTTCCTTAAAGCAGGCAGCATCACATGAAAGAGCTTGAGAAGTCACACTCCCTGCATTTAAACCCTGGCACACATTGCATAGAAGATTATGTCAAACAACATCAATTCATTTGCAAAGTAGCTCTTAGTTGTAGTGGTTTCATAAATAATCTGGAAACTTAAAAAGTATGAATTTCATTCTATTAGGTACAATCACCAACAAATGGCTTCTTCAAACAAAC
>NW_015649606.1:0-3704 GCF_001515625.1 Sinocyclocheilus rhinocerous
ACGTCAAATCTAAATGTCGAAAATCTTTTAGAGGAAACACAACTTGCCAATTAACATTTCCCTTGAAGTCTAAAAACTATTTCTCTAAAAGGTTTTCTAAAATGTGTTTAAAAGATAATGAGCATTTCAGAATCTTGACGTCAGTTGCGCTCTTGCACATAGTGATGGTCGCTTTTTCTTGAAGCTAGGAAACCTTTGCGAGTCATTGGTTTTGAACCAGCGAATTGGAGTACGCATCAAACTGCGGAAGTCACACGATTTCAGTAAAGGAGCCTTTGCTACTCCATAAAAGTTCCGAAATCTTTGGAAATTTCAATGATCTGACGCTAGGGGGCCGATGGCTGTAAACCCATGAACCAGTGTCTACATGGGCTTTACCTGATCTCAGATAAATTGGCTAATATTATCGAGAATTCAATTACACATTTGTGCTATAAAATAAATTTGCTGTAGTTCATAGTTTCTTATTGTCCTCATCAACCAAGCTCTCCAAACAAACACAAAAAAAATAACACATTATGCAGACACTTAATATTTAAAGCTATTAGATTATTTGTACACTGCATGTAATAGATTGCACTTTCAACCAATTCTTTGCCACTGGTTTGCAAAAGGTGTTTTCAGGCAGGTTTGAGCTGATTTTCAGTTGCCTTTACACCACTCTGACCAGCAGGTGTCAACAGCATGCAGGGTTTTTGAGCGAATTGTTTCACCAGGCAAGTGGTTTAGTCCATTTCAAGTTTCAATAAGCTTAATCGCTAAACTAACCAGTGTCTGAAATGATTCGTGGTTTTGATTCATGCTTTGAAAGAAGACTTTATATCACTCCACTGGAAAAACTCAAGACTCTTATCAACGATTTTTTCTGACCGAAATCACTTCAAACACAAACTGCTTTAACACCACTCAGATCATACTCCTTTTGTCAATATTGCCAAAAGCAATAAATAACACTCATCAATGACAGAGTTTGCAACCTAAGCCACAGCTCTGTCTTTAACTCACTTTCAGAAAGAAGCACCACAGCTCATCATTGTTGGATGGAAAACAAACACTTTCGAAACACATTTTCAAATAAAGAACTCTAGCAATCATTTCTGAAAACATAGATTTAACTTTTGTTTGCAACACAAACGGATTTCCATTCTGAAGTGCCACTCCTCTCAGATGGTTTTTCGTAGTTGACTTCTGTGGGTTTTAATGTTCACGCTACCTTTCTGCACACTTTAGAGCTAAAAGCACGTTCCCAATCCCAATCCACAAAAACGTGGAAGACCAACCTGCCTATATCGCCCCCTGGGTGATCCTTTGTGGTCTTCAAGTCAAAGCTAAATGTAGAAAATCTTTTAGAGGAAACACAACTTGCCAATTAACAATTCTCTTCAATTCTAAAAACTATTTCTCTAAAAGGCTTTCTAACATGTGTTTAAAAGATAATGAGCATTTCAGAATCTTGACGTCAGTTGCGCTCTTGCACATAGTGATGGTCGCTTTTTCTTGAAGCTAGGAAACCTTTGCGAGTCATTGGTTTTGAACCAGCGAATTGGAGTACGCATTAAACTGCGGAAGTCACGCGATTTCAGTAAAGGAGCTTTTGCTACTCCATAAAAGTTCTGAAATCTTTGGAAATTTCAATGATCTGACGCTACACTCTTAAAAGAAATGGTTCTATCACCAGCTTCATATATGGAACCCCAAAATGGTTTTATATAGAACCGTTTTAATGGGTTCATTAAAAAGAACCCCAAAGTGTTCTTTGACTCCAAGTTAGATGGTTCTTTTTAGAACCATTTAAGGGTTCTGTATTATTAAAAGTGTTATTTATTATTTAATAAGAAAATATAACCAATCCAGAAAATTCAAAAAGTTTCAATTGATTCAATTATACATTTATTCAATTTAGTATACAACAATAGTGTCATATTTAAAATTTAAAATAAGAATAGTTTTAATTATTTCACTTCAGCATTTTCACTTTTTAATAAATATAAGCTTGTTTATGTACTGTATGTACATATACAGTACTTAACTTATACATGTATCTCTGAAATGAGGAAAAACAAATCAATGCAGATAAAAACAATACATGAACAATTAAAACATCTACTAAATGGCACTACAATTTACACAAGTTGACTGTACATTTTTAGTACAGGTATTGGTGTTCTTGTGTCATGGCAACATCTAAGTTTAAGCATATATTTTTTAATGAAAATCATTGTGTGCTTAATGGCAACCGGGTATTGCACATTGAAAAGAAAATAGACTGCAAACAGGCATTCCACAGCCTGTGTCATGTCAATGTCTGCCTCTCTTATAATGTTCTCGTTGTCGTTCTCGTTGTCCATTATAATGCTGACACTTTCAGCCTTGAGGGGATCAGGAGAGCTAATTATTTCACGTCAGCATTTTCACTTTTTAATAAACATACATAAGCTTGTTTAAGTACTGTATGTACATATACAGTACTTAACTTATACATGTATCTCTGAAATGAGGAAAAACAAATCAATGCAGATAAAAACAATACATGAACAATTAAAACATCTACTAAATAGCACTACAATTTACACAAGTTGACTGTACATTTTTAGTACAGGTAATTGTGTTCTTGTGTCATGGCAACATCTAAGTTTAAGCATTTATTTTTTAATAAAAGTCATTGTGAGCTTAATGACAACCGGGTATTGCACATTGAAAAGAAAATAGACTGCAAACAGGCATTCCACAGCCTGTGTCATGTCAATGTCTGCCTCTCTTATAATGTTCTCGTTGTCCATTATAATGCTGACACTTTCAGCCTTGAGGGGATCAGGAGAGCTATGAACATGATGGTTGGTGTAGGACCTTTGGGTTCCTGTAAAACAAACATTTCACCTTTTGAGTGCTTTTCACCAATTAACAGAAGTCATGAAATAGACTTAAAATTACCCCATCATTTACTCACCAACAAGCCAACCTAGATGTCTATGACTTTACACTGGGCATGGAACAGATCGGTTTGATGGGGGAAAATATATGGTGTAGTTACCTTCTGTGGTTTCCTCTGCTGGTCCAATGAGATTGCCGTAGAGTTTTTTGACTTCCTTCTTTAGCACTCCTGATGATGTTTGGGGGCCACTTCATTTAGAGATGTTTCCATGTTCTTCGCCAAGTCTGGTCCAAACCTCATTGTCATTTCATGCAGCATCTTAAATAAAAAACATTTGTTTACTTCAGGTGCATATATCAAAATTAACACTTTCAGTGAAGTCTTTTATACAGGATATTAATTTTACTTGCCACAATACAGTCTCTTTGGACTTCAAAACAATGATACATACTGAGTACAAGATATCTGAGGCTTGTCAGTTTCCAGGCTGTTTGAAGACAAATAAAATATAAATTAAGATAAGGATTTTAAGCTTAGTTGGCATAAATTTGTTTTATATTTAACAACAATGTTCAATATTTAACAACACTTTTTAAAATTAAGCTCCTTTATAAATGTCACCAGATGTTTCATTACAGGAAAAGTCTTTCCACCATCCTTTCTGTGAGACCCAGCAGAGTCCCCATCAATTTGCTGCTCTGTAAGAAATAATAACAATAAAAAGTTCATATTCCAAAGAAGAAATAATTGATTTCCCCTTGCACCTTAGTATACAGCAGGAACTGAAAGACAATTCTAGTCAACTTCCGATATGGTATATAGGGTATATAGT
>NW_015649606.1:4858-20690 GCF_001515625.1 Sinocyclocheilus rhinocerous
CAAATACCTCCAGTGAACAAACAGAATCATTATATGACATTATATCCAATGATTCTCATTCTACATTTTGCTCTCTGAAAAAATAGTCAACATGTGTTTCATGTTAAGACAAATTTAATCTGCCTTCGACATACAATTTATTGAACTGAACTTGCCTTTTGTTGTTGACTAAGTCCCTCAGAGTCTGTTTGTCCAGCACACTTCCCTTTGATCCCATGCTTCTTTATTTGCAGGACGATTGATGAGCTAACCAAGGGAATCCTTTCTTTTTAAAATTTGTTTCTAAGGCATTCCAACAAGGTATCCTGTAGATACATTTATATTTTCTTTCAAAATAGATTTCTTTCTGTGTGAGATTTTTTAATGAGCAATTACCTCAATATTTTCACAGTATTAAAATAGCAGCAATATGTGCATACATAACCAAAGGAGCTGTCATCCTTCAAAAATGGAAAGCGGGTGATCAAACAACCCAGAACATCTCCATACATTTTATGATTTGGGTACCTAAAAAATATAAAATATAATTATTTCAGTACCCAACAACCAACAAGTTTGACATTTAACTATTATAAAATACAATGAAATACAATACTGTAGCAAGTGTGCTTGGTGATGCTGTCAAACAACAATTTTGCAATTCAGGGGGAAAGACAGGCAGGTTGTATACTGCTGGCCAAGGATGGGCAACAAATGAGTCACAGGGTTCTTGTCTGTAAACATGAATACAATGTTGAAGTCTTTTATACAGGATATTCATTTTACTTGCCACAATACAGTCTGTTTGGACTTCAAAACAATGATACATACTGAGTACAAGATATCTGAGGCTTGTCAGTTTCCAGGCTGTTTGAAGACAAATAAAATATAAATTAAGAAAAGGATTATAAGCTTAGTGGGCATACATTTGTTTTATATTTAACAACAATGTTCAATATTTAACAACACTTTTTAACTCATTAAGATCCTTTATAAATGTCACCTGATGTTTCATTACAGGAAAAGTCTTTCCACCATCCTTTCTATGAGACCCAGCAGAGTCTCCCCATCAATTTGCTGCTCTGTAAAAAAAAAAGTTCATATTCCAAAGAAGAAATAATTGATAAATAAGAGAGAGACATACCACAGAAGTACAATATATTTACCTAGAAGACTGCATTCTGTGATATAAAATATCTCTCAATGTTAAAGGTAACACTAAAATCTGCTTGGTGTTAATGTTAATGTTGCACTTGCAGGTGAGATTAGATACTTCGTGAGTTGAAACTTCACAACATCACAAAATTAGCATTTATACATTTTCATGTGTACCTCTGAAACTTTATTTTGCATCAATGAGGTTTATATTTTGAAGCCAGTGGCACGTGTCATCTACTGACCATTTATCAACCATGGTTATCTGGGGGGAAATGAAAACAGAGCATAAATAACACTTCACAAACCAATTATGCATTAAACACACCTAAATTTATATTTATGGGTAAATGCTAAATTTCCCCATGTGCTATCATCGCTTTAATTAAGAGCGTATCACAGTAAACATAGACTCAGTGCGGATACGAACGCTGCACTGCAACCGTGCAGTTTTAATTCAGACCGGCGGGAAGTTCTCAACCGTGGCCAGCAGTGTCCACTTTCATGCAGAGTTTAGCTCCAACCCTGATAAAACACACCTGAACAAGCTAATCAAGATCTTCAGGATTACTGAAAAGTAACAGTCTGATCAGGATTGGAGCTAAAAACTGCACGAAAGTGGACCTTGCGGGCCAAAGTATTTAAGAAAACTTAAGAAAATAACTTATACACCTGTTAACATAGGCCTGGGAAAACTACTCACCGCAAACGGAGTATGTGTGAAACGGCAATAAACATTAACATATCATACCCCTCCGCCTTTCACACGGTTCGCTTTTATTTGAATCGGCGCCTATCGTTAAATTACCGTTAACGAACAGCGAGCGCGCGCTTCATTGAAATAAAAAAATTCACACTTATGTCACGAAGCTCGTCTCCTTATAACACAGCTGTCTTATTGTTATTGACAATTGTATTAACACTGACAAGAAAAATAAAGGGAGACTGTAACTTAATTCATTTAAAAACCGGAGCAAAATCAATTTAACAGGGCTTTCCGAACCGACGGCTGACGAAGCCCGTCAGTGCTACTTAAGTGCTACTTAAGTATTTTGCTTCTAGTATCACTATTGAGCACAAGGGCTACTCTAACAAATAGAAATATTAACTGATGATACTAAATATTTCAGAAATATGATTTCAAAAATGTAAAAACTTACCTGAGGGTATGAACGGGCAGAAATGGTGGACTCCTCAGTTTGAAAAATTAACTGTCACTGTCGCGAGGTTCATCTCCGCCAATCCACCAATAGGAATTCAAGGATGATGCAACACATATACGCCACCAGAGGGCATTTTTACCATTATTTGTTTTTAATACACCCTTTGGGTTAGATTGATTAAAACCATCACAATATGGTACGGTACAAAATAAAGAAAACACCTGGTTAGTTTATTTATTTCACAAAATGATTCGTCAAAAAGGCAAACTATAATGTATTAGGAAATATAAGTTTCATGCTAATGAACAAACTTGCATAAAAAAGCTCAAATCAAGATATTAATATTTGTTGACTCTCTTGTTTTAGACTACAGCAGTCATTCTCCTGGGTCTTTACTCAAAAAGCTTTGTGAATGTGTTGTATAGTCCTATAATTGTTGTGTATTCTTTAGTTTACACTTCAGTCATAAAACATGAATTATAGAACCATTTTAATAAAAAAGGTTCTTTGCTCTCCAAGGGTTCTACATAGAACCATGTGCCAAATTTCCTGCTGTCAAAAGGTGGCGCTATGACTATAAATGAATATTGGCCTTCAGATGAGTTCAGGCCAGGACTCTTCTCAAACATGTGAAGTTTGGGGCAAATTGGACATTGTATGCATGAGTTACAACAACGTCCTGTTTCATAGTATTAATACCATGCTTTAGCACTTATCTAAGTGTTGCTAGCATGTTTGAGCATGTTTCTAACATATTTAGCACACAATGGCATATTTTACGGTGTTGCTAATAGTGCATCACAGTGTTAAACATGTCACTTCATTTTGACAGTAGGTGGCGCTAAGACTAAAACTGAATCTTTGCATGTAGATGTGTTCAGGCCGGACTGTCATCAAACATGTTAAGTTTCGGGCAGATTGGACACTGCATGCCTGAGTTACATCAACTTCCTGTTTCACTGCATTAATAGCATGCTTTAGCACTTAGCTAAGTGTTGCTAGCATGTTTTAGTATGTTTCTAGCATGTTGCCAGCCTATTTAACACTTGCTGACGCTTTTTAATATTTTCCTCGGAGTCCAGAAACAGTGTTAAGAATGTCGCTTCCTGTTGCCAGCAGGTGGCACTATGAGTATATCTGAATTTGGGCATGGGTCTTTGTTCAGGACATAACACCTCTCAAACGTGTGAAGTTTGGGGCAGATCGGACATTGCTTGCCTGAGTTACAGCAACTTCCTGTTTCATGGCGAAACATCAAACTTTGTCAGGCCGCCAGGGACACGCCCTTCGACGAAAACTCAAGATCTTCGCAATTTAACGTCAACAGAGGCCTTATGATTACACTCAGCAAATTTGTAGATGATCCGATTAAAACTGTAGGAGGAGTTCGTTAAAGTATGAGGCCTGAAAATGACAAAAACTGCCCAAAAATCATACAGGAAATTCAAAATAACGGACATCCTGTTGGGTTTCGGATTTTGAACCAGGATACTTTTTTGTAGGTAATGGTGTGTTACATGTGTGTACCGAGTTTCATACGTGTACGTGAAACGTAGCTCGAGGGGCACTTCGTTGAAATTTTATAGGTGGCGCTATCGAGCGGAACCAGCGAATTGGAGTATGCATCAAACTGCAGAAGTCACACGATTTCAGTAAAGGAGCCTTTGCTACTCCATAAAAGTTCCGAAATCTTTGGAAATTTCAATGATCCGGCGCTAGGGGGCCGATGGCTGTAAAGCCATGAACCAGTGTCTACATGGGCTTTACCTGATCTCAGATAAATTGGCTAATATTATCGAGAATTCAATTACACATTTGTGCTATAAAATAAATTTGTTGTAGTTCATAGTCTCTTATTGTCCTCATCAACCAAGCTCTCCAAAAAAACAAAAATAATAAATAATTAACACATTATGCAGACACTTAATATTTAATGCTATTAGATGATTTGTACATTGCATGTAATAGATTGCACTTTCAAACAAATATTTACCACTGGTTTGCAAAAGGTGTTTCCAGGCAGGTTTGAGCTGATTTCCATTTGCCTTTACACCACTCTGACCAGCAGGTATCAACAGCATGCAGCGTTTTTGAGCAAATAGTTTCACCAGGCAAATGGTTTAATCCATTTAAAGTTTCAAAAAGATTCATCGCGAAACTAACCGGTGTCTGAAATGATTGCTGGTTTTGATTCATGCTTTAAAAAATGACTCTGTACCACACCACTGGAAAAACTCTTCTTATCAATGATTGTGTCTGACCAAAATCAGAACCCCTTTCCTCAATATTGCCAAAAGCAATAGAGAACACTCATCAATGACAGAGTTTGCATCCTAAACCACGGCTCTGTCTTTAATTCATTCTCAGAAAAAAGCATCACAGCTCATCATCGTGGGTTGGGAGATAAACACTTTCGAAACACATTTCCAAGTAATGAACTATAGAAATGATTCTTGAAAATATAGTCTTAACTTTTGTTTGCAACACAAACGGATTTCCATTCTGAAGTGCCACTCCTCTCAGATGGTTTTGCGTAGTTGACTTCTGTGATATTTAACGTTCACGCTTCCTTTCTGCACACTTTAGAGCTAAAAGCACGTTCCCAATCCCCTCAAATTCTAGTGTCAACCTACGATGTGAAATACCAACCTGCCTATATCGCCCCCTGGGTGATCCTTTGTGGTCTACCCATCAAAGCTAAATGTAGAAAATCTTTTAGAGGAAACACAACTTGCCAATTAACAATTCTCTTCAAGTCTAAAAACTATTTCTCTAAAAGGTTTTCTAAAATATGTTTAAAAGATAATGAGCATTTCAGAATCTTGACATCAGTTGCGCTCTTGCACATAGTGATGATCGCTTTTGAAACACTGCTTCGTGAAGCTTGGAAACATTTGCGAGTCATTGGTTTTGAACCAGCGAATTGGAGTATGCATCAAACTGCGGAAGTCAGTAAAGGAGCCTTTGGTACTCCATAAAAGTTCAGAAATCTTTAAAAATTTCAATGATCCGACGCTAGTGGGGCGATGGCTGTAAACCCATGAACCAGTGTCTACATGGGCATTACCTGATCTCAGATAAATTGGCAAATTTTATTGAGATTTCAATGACAGATTTGTGCTATAAAAAAAAAAAAATTGGTGTAGTTCATAGTCTCTTATTGTCCTCATCAACCAAGCTCTCCATACAGAGAACCAGCGCGGGCCACTTTGAAGAACCAATCGTCCAACCTTGAGGGCTCGGGACACAGTGGAGGTCTCCGGACACGGTGGAGGTCTCCACTCGAGCCCTACCGTCACGGCGGCCCGGGAAAGCATAGCTGTCATTTCTGGGTCCGATTCAGGCATTGCTACAGTCCCGGAGGGCAGCAGCGTAGCCGAATCTTCCTCTCCAGAAAGCTCCGGCTCACCCTCCGATGCAGCAATCGACATCCGATCATCGGGAGGAGCGCCAAAGAATACTGCTGGTACGCTCCTTGTAGAGGGCCCAACACGTTCCTTTGGCAGCTCAACTGTTTGCGGAGTGCAAGAGCGATGGTTGGTAACTTGGAGAGTTTGCCATCACTGTTACCCTCAGACCGCCCGTGCTACTGCCTGAAGCAGCCCCCACCTGACTGCCGCCATGACAAGAACTAGATCGAGGCAGAGGCAATGGAGCTCCGCCCCTTTTGAGGTAACGGAGCTTGGCCCGCAACTCCGAGATGGTCATCTTCCCGCAATGAGAACATGACTCATGCACGAATGCCACTTCAGTGTGCTTAATGTCCAGGCATGTGAGGCAGCGATCGTGACCATCACCCGACACCAGGTAACGACCGCATCCAGAAACGCACGGGTGATACATTGTCTGTGGCAAGACGCAACGTCGTATTTACACAGACGTAACATCGAGTTTGCCCAACACAACGTCGTCTTTAAAAAGACAGACCCGTGAATGCTCTTTTAGGGAAAAAGCTAATTTAGCGTGCTGAAGCACACAGGGGAGATGGCTGCCTGCAACACAAACAGGGGGTAGTGCAGCCTGATGTGTGCACCCCACTCGACATGGGAATCCACCACCGCTGAAGCACCGTACCACCAACACCAAGAGCTCCACGCTGTGCTCTTTCAGTCTTCTTCTTTCAGTAGAGTAGTCAAGAGCAAAACGATGTGATCGCTCGGCTCCAAAACAAAAAGCTGGTATGCGTTGCACTTGCTACCTTCTTATGCTCACGCTGTGATCAGTGGCAACTGGATACAATCATCGCATGCCAACGTCCATTGGCTCGTTTAGTTTACACTCTAAGTAGATTGGTCTCTCGAAGTGAGATCCCAATTCGTCGGTCACGACATGACTCGTAGTGACCGACTGAAAGGGGACATTACTGGTGTGCATCTTGAGACAAAACAATGGCACTGACATATTGTAAATAATATTGCATCCTGTTCACCAGAGTTCAGATCACCTGCACCTGTTTCTCATCACCACTCCAATCAGAGCGCATACCACCAGTCATGGTCTGGCCTCTACAATTGTAAAAAGTAAAAATTAAAAGCATTGCAAAATATTACAAGACTGTTGTGGGAGAAATACTGTAGGCACCGTGGGTTTTTCTTCTGTTCCAATAGTATCGTCATAACATTGAATTATCAGAGAGGAGTGAAGAACACAAGAAGCATACTCAGATATATATATATTTTTTTTGTAAACAGCAAAATCAAATCACATCAAATCCACATACAACAATACGTAACTCTTATTAATATAATGCATCATACATTTTGTGATGATTAAGAAATAACTCACAGTAGTATCTAACTACCTCATAAAAAAACATCAATGCATTCATGGCTTTCTGGGGAGAATGTACATATAAATAACAATACATATAAAGTAAAAAAGACACCACTCGACTCTCATTAATATAATGCAACACAAATTTTGTTAAATAGTAACTCACAGTACCACAGTTTCTAAAGCAAAACCTCTCATAAAACCATCAATGCATTCATGTCTTTGGAGAGGAAACAAATGATATATTTTATCATAAATTTTGTAAGAATACATGTAATATCATTGATATTACAGGTGTTTTTACTCTAGTACCAAAGGAGCTACTAAATGCCTGGACAATGTTACATGCATATTACATTGATTCATAAATATTTCTCAAATGACCACTGTAGCTTGGAAGTGATCATCCCTGCTAGCTACATGCTAATCATTTCTTCTGAGTGCAGAATGGACTGTACTTCAAACCCTACTGATCTGCCTACTTTAACGTTAAGCTAACTGGGAGTTATTATAGCACTTGTATATCATTGCTCTTTTGTTGATTTTGATTGATTCCATTGTCCTCATTTGTAAGTCGATTTGGATAAAAGCGTCTGCTAAATGACTAAATGTAAATGTAATGTAAATGCATTCTGGCATTCCTGGCCTGATGCGGGTAACATTAGTGTAGCAGCGAGACATCACATCAATGATCCTGTCACATCAACAATACTATCAATATAAGAATAAAAGTTGTAGCGTGACAAGACATTTGTATTGTTATTATTGTGTGTGTGTGTGTATCTTTATATATAAATATATATACATACTATATATATATTTACATCTTTCCAAGACATGTTTGTTCATAAAAAAGACAGATGACAATATGTTGGTTTAAAAGATACAGGCCCAGTTTCACAGACAGAACTTAGCTTAAGCCAGGACTAGGCGTTTGTTAAATTTTTTAAAAATGCCTTAGAAATAAACATTACTGGTGTGCATCTTGAGACTAAACAATAGCACTGAAATATTTTAAGATGTATCACTGCAAGTTATTTTCAGTTGAGACAGCTAAAACATGCATTTTAGTCTGGGACTAGCCTTAGCCCTTTGTGAAACTGGGGAACAATGGTGAGGGGGTCAGTCACCTGACAGTGGCTATAAACAAATCTTGATTTAACACCCAACTGAAAATCTCTGGTTTTTAGTGCCCCCATATGGGGATATAAATAATAATCCATGATCATTGTTAAGTATTCAAATTTATTTCACTATTTGAGTGCACATGATATGCAAATACATTATTCATTTTGACTCTGAATTACAAAAATATATTAAAAATATATTTCAACCTACAATTATGCAAATACAGAATAATAATTTTATGTATTTTACATACAGTACCTTTTTATCTGTATTTTTATAAATGCACACTAAACTCAAAAGTTTGGGGTCTGTAATATAAAAAATAAAAAAAAAATCTGTTATGCTCACCATGGCTTAATTTATTTGATTAAAAATACAGTAAAAAAACAGTAGTATTGTAGTATTAAAAAAAAATAAAAAAACATCAATGCATTCATGGCTTTCTGGGGAGAATGTACATATAAATAACAATACATATAAAGTAAAAAAGACACCACTCGACTCTCATTAATATAATGCAACACAAATTTTGTTAAATAGTAACTCGCAGTACCACAGTTTCTACAGCAAAACCTCTCATAAAACCATCAATGCATTCATGTCTTTGGAGAGGAAACAAATGATATATTTTATCATAAATTTTGTAAGAATACATGTAATATCATTGATATTACAGGTGTTTTTACTCTAGTACCAAAGGAGCTACTAAATGCCTGGACAATGTTACATGCATATTACATTGATTCATAAATATTTCTCAAATGACCACTGTAGCTTGGAAGTGATCATCCCTGCTAGCTACATGCTAATCATTTCTTCTGAGTGCAGAATGGACTGTACTTCAAACCCTACTGATCTGCCTACTTTAAGTTTGAACATGCTAAAAAGTGAAGCCAAAATATTTTCATCACCCCCTGGTGGCTGGCTGCAGCATAGGTTATAAAACTAAACTAAGCAAAACTTAGAAAAAAAATCTAATTACACTTCAAATACATTTTTTATTATTATCTTATATAATTTATTGCACACTAATATATGTTGAACTGTTCATTTTTCTAATTAGTTTTAGTTATTTATTTAATGCTGTAAAAATAGGGTGTGGTGTCTAGCCGTTTCTAATGTTTTGTCCTGGAGTAAAGGGATGATAGTTGTCAATCACACCACTGTTGTTTTGTGGCATCAAACAGACAGAGCTTTCTTTTTTGTTGAGTCTAGTACTGATGTGCATAATAGGGGGGGAAAAACACTCAGGAGGAAGGAGTTATCTGACACTCTCACGCTCACCTTAAGTTACCCCTGTGAGAAAATTATTACATTTATGGTGCCTGTAAGAAACCAAATCATTACACCATCTTGTTCACTTTACAGTTTATTTTGTAAGTGAAATTGATTTAAAATGACATGTTCCCTTTTGATTTCAGGTCACCTGACATTATGTCACTAGTTGACACTATGGAGAAATGTGGATGCAGTGTCCTTCCTCGCTCAAAGTGTTTGTGGGTTCTAAACGCCACTACAGGCAGCTGACTTATTATCACTCTCTCTCAAGATAGTGCTCTTACTTGCACTCACTTTGGTAAAGCATGTAGGAGACATATAGCCAGAACTGATCAGCTGATGCCTTTTACATGGAATTTTGGCAAACAACTGCAGAGTAATCTTTAAACCCCAAAAAAGGGTTACTTCCAAAAAGGAAAGGGGCTCTCAACACCATTCAGAGCCCAGGACATAACTTTGCCCATTTTCTCTCCTGAACAGCCGACCATGGGGGATCTGTATGCTGTTCCATTGATCTGGCCTTTATGCGCACACTGCACATTTACATTGAACGCTCCAGACCAGCGGTTCATAATCCTGGTCCTCGCAACCCCCACTCTGCCCATTTTGCATGTTTCTCTTATCGCTTCAAAGGTTAAATAAAAAAAAAAATCTGTTATGCTCACCATGGCTTAATTTATTTGATTAAAAATACAGTAAAAAAACAGTAGTATTGTAGTATTAAAAAAAAACCTTTCTATTTAAATATATTTTAAAATTCTATGGTAATGCTGAATTTTCAGCAGTCAATTCTTTAGTCTTCAGTCACATGATCCTTCAGAAATAATTCTAATATGCTACATTTGGTTTTCAAGAATCACGGCTTATTATTTTCTTATTATACTTTTTTTTTTACAATTTTTATTTTCTCTTTCAAAAAAGAAAAAAAAACAAAAAAACAATGACCCCACACTTTCAAATGGTAGTGTATATTTTTATCTTCTTACAAGAGAGTGAAAAAAAGAATCACTGTTTGTAAATTATCTTCAAAGAAGCTCTGTTTAAACCCAAAATGTTTTTAAAAATCACTGTGACTGTACAATATTTCTAATTATTACAGTTTTCACTAAGGCTCGGCTGAGAATCTAGTCTCAATGTGCGCTTTCTGCTTAATGCTATGAGCAAATGTATGTAATGGATTCTGAGCATTCCTCTCTTAGAACAAGTAATGCTGCTAGTCTGACATGCAGTGACTCATTCAACATAAAACAGGTTAACCCGGCTACACTGCTACCTGTTTCCATTCATGTTTGTCGCCCAGGCCATTTATATTTATTCCTAAATTGTTTCGGTTTCATGGCGCCAGCATGAGTGCAAGTCAAGTGACAATAAACCACCAATACATTTTGCATGTTTCTCTTATCGCTTCAAAGGTTTGTTCCATTCAACCATAAGTGCCCTGCAAAGTGGATATTCCACCATGATTCCAGTTCAAAAGGAGTATATATATTCCATTTAAAGGGCATTAAAGTGTGAGAGACATGATTACTATGCAAAACTCATGATTTAAATTAGTTAAATAACCCTTCACACTTCTGTAGTAAATTTTGTCTGTGTGTGAAGACGCAGTGGTGTAGCGCAAATCCATGTTCTTAAATGAAGTAAACTTCAGCCGATTTCCCGTCTGCAGGGAGTAGATAGCAGTGAACACTATAGGGACCATGTAAATTGGAATACAGTTCATTAATGGAGCTCTCTTCTAACAAGCTGGTGATTTGAGTCAGGTGTGTTAAACAAGAGAGACATGCAAAATATGCAGAGTAATCCTGGTCCTCGCAACCCCCACTCTGCCCATTTTGCATGTTTCTCTTATCGCTTCAGAGGTTTGTTCCATTCGACCATAAGTGCCCTGCAAAGTGGATATTCCACCATGATTCCAGTTCAAAAGGAGTATATATGTTCCATTTAAAGGGCATTAAAGTGTGAGAGACATGATTACTATGCAAAACTCATGATTTAAATTAGTTAAATAACCCTTCACACTTCTGTAGTAAATTTTGTCTGTGTGTGAAGACGCAGTGGTGTAGCGCAAATCCATGTTCTTAAATGAAGTAAACTTCAGCCGATTTCCCGTCTGCAGGGAGTAGATAGCAGTGAACACTATAGGGACCATGTAAATTGGAATACAGTTCATTAATGGAGCTCTCTTCTAACAAGCTGGTGATTTGAGTCAGGTGTGTTAAACAAGAGAGACATGCAAAATATGCAGAGTGGGGGGTCGAGAGGACCAGGATTAAGAACCGCTGCTCTAGACCAGGGGTTCTCAATTCTGAACCCCCTCCGTACAGATCGCGATCGCGTTCCCCTCGCCCCCTCCATCGTCAAGCCCTTAGAATCGTCCTAACCTTCCCCCTCTTACGCCGCCCCTGTTCAGGGTGATAGTTCTACCTCTGAATTCAGTGTGAGCAGCGAGCAGATCACGGTCCAGTAGTCATGCCAAGGCCAAGAAGGCCATCCATAAAAGGTTTATGGATCAAGTCATGGCCATGGAGGCCATCCATGAACCTATTTGCCCAAAGTTCATGTGATGAAAATGACTATAAATGGTAAAGGTGAAATATAATTGAGACAAATTTGAATATATGTTGAATGTCATATTGACTTCACCTGTGTGGTTGTGTGTGCATGTGAAGCCTTTCATTGACACTGATGTATTACAGAATCCCAGACAAAAGTGAACACTGAAATGCCTTAATTGAATGCAGTAGCCTTTGGTGGAATGTGTTGTATTACTAAAAGAAATAAAAGAAGTAGTAGTCGTTCTAAAAAAAAACCGTTAAATATGTGAAGTCAGTGCTTATAAGCTGAAATTAAAGGAAAAAAGCATTGCTCCATGCTCCATTTCTCTTGTCCAACAAGATGCTGTCTATTCTATGTCTATATTATGCATTTTTATTTGACCCTCTAACTCTAGCACTCTCTATTCTAATTCTATTCTTTTTAAAAAAAGCATTGCTCTGTTCTTTTTCTATTCTATCTGTTTTCTTTTTATTTATTATATAGTTTTAAAAAAAACCTTGCTACATGGTACTGCGTTAAGCTAACTGGGAGTTATTATAGCACTTGTATATCATTGCTCTTTTGTTGATTTTGATTGATTCCATTGTCCTCATTTGTAAGTCGATTTGGATAAAAGCGTCTGCTAAATGACTAAATGTAAATGTAATGTAAATACATTCTGGCATTCCTGGCCTGATGCGGGTAACATTAGTGTAGCAGCGAGACATCACATCAATGATCCTGTCACATCAACAATACTATCAATATAAGAATAAAAGTTGTAGCGTGACAAGACATTTGTATTGTTATTATTGTGTGTGTGTGTGTATCTTTATATATAAATATATATACATACTATATATATATTTACATCTTTCCAAGACATGTTTGTTCATAAAAAAGACAGATGACAATATGTTGGTTTAAAAGATACAGGCCCAGTTTCACAGACAGAACTTAGCTTAAGCCAGGACTAGGCGTTTGTTAAATTTTTTAAAAATGCCTTAGAAATAAACATTACTGGTGTGCATCTTGAGACTAAACAATAGCACTGAAATATTTTAAGATATATCACTGCAAGTTATTTTCAGTTGAGACAGCTAAAACATGCATTTTAGTCTGGGACTAGCCTTAGCCCTTTGTGAAACTGGGGAACAATGGTGAGGGGGTCAGTCACCTGACAGTGGCTATAAACAAATCTTGATTTAACACCCAACTGAAAATCTCTGGTTTTTAGTGCCCCCATATGGGGATATAAATAATAATCCATGATCATTGTTAAGTATTCAAATTTATTTCACTATTTGAGTGCACATGATATGCAAATACATTATTCATTTTGACTCTGAATTACAAAAATATATTAAAAATATATTTCAACCTACAATTATGCAAATACAGAATAATAATTTTATGTATTTTACATACAGTACCTTTTTATCTGTATTTTTATAAATGCACACTAAACTCAAAAGTTTGGGGTCTGTAATATAAAAAATAAAAAAAAAATCTGTTATGCTCACCATGGCTTAATTTATTTGATTAAAAATACAGTAAAAAAACAGTAGTATTGTAGTATTAAAAAAAAACCTTTCTATTTAAATATATTTTAAAATTCTATGGTAATGCTGAATTTTCAGCAGTCAATTCTTTAGTCTTCAGTCACATGATCCTTCAGAAATAATTCTAATATGCTACATTTGGTTTTCAAGAATCACGGCTTATTATTTTCTTATTATACTTTTTTTTTTACAATTTTTATTTTCTCTTTCAAAAAAGAAAAAAAAACAAAAAAACAATGACCCCACACTTTCAAATGGTAGTGTATATTTTTATCTTCTTACAAGAGAGTGAAAAAAAGAATCACTGTTTGTAAATTATCTTCAAAGAAGCTCTGTTTAAACCCAAAATGTTTTTAAAAATCACTGTGACTGTACAATATTTCTAATTATTACAGTTTTCACTAAGGCTCGGCTGAGAATCTAGTCTCAATGTGCGCTTTCTGCTTAATGCTATGAGCAAATGTATGTAATGGATTCTGAGCATTCCTCTCTTAGAACAAGTAATGCTGCTAGTCTGACATGCAGTGACTCATTCAACATAAAACAGGTTAACCCGGCTACACTGCTACCTGTTTCCATTCATGTTTGTCGCCCAGGCCATTTATATTTATTCCTAAATTGTTTCGGTTTCATGGCGCCAGCATGAGTGCAAGTCAAGTGACAATAAACCACCAATACGATGGCATACAGTATGCACACGGCAGCAAATATAGATTGAGGTATGCCTCCACAGAATGAATGGAAGAATGCAAAAAGGAAATAATCAGGAAGGCTGAGAATATATTTTTGATTCAAAGCTGAATTGTGTTGTGAATTGTGCAAAATCAGCGTCAATAGCATTAACAGAACTGCATAAATTATGACTGTGTGCAAACCGGTTTCCAATTCCACCCATTCTCCAGTTTGTCACTGGACGACAGAATGGAGTGTTGAAAGCACTTTCCAGGGAAACAGGTTACCAGTTGTCTCCGCACATTAACCCGGGATGGGGGAAAGCATTTTAGCATCCACATGACTACATGCTTCAGCTTTAACTAATGCAGTTTGTACATAGGAAAACTCTTGATGAGTGCATTAAGCATATTATATGTGTTCATTAAGAATACATAAAGGCATTTGGGTCATTTGATACTAAAATAGCATCTCAGGTTTGCTCATCAAATCCCTGCACTTGGCTCATTTGCAGTTACATCAAAATTGTAAGCAGCAGTGTCTTTTAGTAGCGGTTTGCGTCATCGTAAGAGCTGAGATCTACATCAAAGAAGTCCTCGAGTTTCCACTGCAGAGCTTCAAAGGTGGGTCTGTCTGCAGGGGAGTCCTTCCAGCATTCGGACATGATGTCATACAAATATTTTGGGCAGTTAAGAGGGTACGGCATCCTGTAGCCTTTGGACAACTGTTGTACCACCTGAAAGTTTGTCATGGCTGGAGAAAGAGTGAAAAGCAACATTAAAATCCTTCAATGCTTTGACCTGGTCAAACTTTACTGTATAGCATATAACAATGGTTCTCAACTTGTGGGTCGAGATCCAAAAATGGGTTGCAAGTTTGTTCTTACCCTTGTACAAAAATCACACAAAAAACAGAAACAGAGAAAATAGAATATTAAATGCAGTTCAGTGAGGAAGGGCTGCAGTTCATACTGATATTAATACATTTTATAATTTGGTTTTAAGGACCTTTTTTATTTTTGTACAATAAACTTTGTTTCATTAGGAACCAGACTGTACATTGAACATAAACTGGCCCAGTATGGTGATATATATTTCCTACTGAAACACTGAAGGAATTTTTTCTTTTTAAAAATAGTCAGTAGCCTTTAGTTTACATCACACCATAACTTTCTACTTGATACTGCTATTGGATTGTGCCCCTGAAGCCTAGACATATTATTAGTATTTTGGTCTATTTTTCTGTATGAGAACGATGGGTACAATAAGCGAAATTATAAATGAGAATGACGTACTTGGGTAAGGAATCTGTCCAAATGTCACAATTTCATATAGTAGGATCCCAAAAGACCAAACGTCAGATTTGATGGTGAATTTGTTCTCGTGGATGGCCTCGGGAGCAGTCCATTTCACTGGAAACTTGGTTCCTTCTTTGGCCTCATAAACATTCTCATTTTCCATCTAAAGAAATCATGCAGTGAGAAAGCCAAAAGTACAGTTTTTGTACTTTTTACCCAAAATCAGTGCATACAATATAGCAGTGGTTCTCAACAGATTGGCTTCAGAACATCAAGTGGTCAATCAA
>NW_015649606.1:21297-21754 GCF_001515625.1 Sinocyclocheilus rhinocerous
TGAATTTTCAGCAGCCAATTCTTTAGTCTTCAGTCACATGATCCTTCAGAAATAATTCTAATATGCTACATTTGGTTTTCAAGAAGCACGGCTTATTATTTTCTTATTATACTTTTTTTTTTACAATTTTTATTTTCTCTTTCAAAAAAGAAAAAAAAACAAAAAAACAATGACCCCACACTTTCAAATGGTAGTGTATATTTTTATCTTCTTACAAGAGAGTGAAAAAAAGAATCACTGTTTGTAAATTATCTTCAAAGAAGCTCTTAAAAAAAACCTTGCTACATGGTACTGCGTTAAGCTAACTGGGAGTTATTATAGCACTTGTATATCATTGCTCTTTTGTTGATTTTGATTGATTCCATTGTCCTCATTTGTAAGTCGATTTGGATAAAAGCGTCTGCTAAATGACTAAATGTAAATGTAATGTAAATGCATTCTGGCATTCCTGGCCTGA
>NW_015649606.1:22936-27029 GCF_001515625.1 Sinocyclocheilus rhinocerous
CAATTCTTTAGTCTTCAGTCACATGATCCTTCAGAAATAATTCTAATATGCTACATTTGGTTTTCAAGAATCACGGCTTATTATTTTCTTATTATACTTTTTTTTTTACAATTTTTATTTTCTCTTTCAAAAAAGAAAAAAAAACAAAAAAACAATGACCCCACACTTTCAAATGGTAGTGTATATTTTTATCTTCTTACAAGAGAGTGAAAAAAAGAATCACTGTTTGTAAATTATCTTCAAAGAAGCTCTGTTTAAACCCAAAATGTTTTTAAAAATCACTGTGACTGTACAATATTTCTAATTATTACAGTTTTCACTAAGGCTCGGCTGAGAATCTAGTCTCAATGTGCGCTTTCTGCTTAATGCTATGAGCAAATGTATGTAATGGATTCTGAGCATTCCTCTCTTAGAACAAGTAATGCTGCTAGTCTGACATGCAGTGACTCATTCAACATAAAACAGGTTAACCCGGCTACACTGCTACCTGTTTCCATTCATGTTTGTCGCCCAGGCCATTTATATTTATTCCTAAATTGTTTCGGTTTCATGGCGCCAGCATGAGTGCAAGTCAAGTGACAATAAACCACCAATACGATGGCATACAGTATGCACACGGCAGCAAATATAGATTGAGGTATGCCTCCACAGAATGAATGGAAGAATGCAAAAAGGAAATAATCAGGAAGGCTGAGAATATATTTTTGATTCAAAGCTGAATTGTGTTGTGAATTGTGCAAAATCAGCGTCAATAGCATTAACAGAACTGCATAAATTATGACTGTGTGCAAACCGGTTTCCAATTCCACCCATTCTCCAGTTTGTCACTGGACGACAGAATGGAGTGTTGAAAGCACTTTCCAGGGAAACAGGTTACCAGTTGTCTCCGCACATTAACCCGGGATGGGGGAAAGCATTTTAGCATCCACATGACTACATGCTTCAGCTTTAACTAATGCAGTTTGTACATAGGAAAACTCTTGATGAGTGCATTAAGCATATTATATGTGTTCATTAAGAATACATAAAGGCATTTGGGTCATTTGATACTAAAATAGCATCTCAGGTTTGCTCATCAAATCCCTGCACTTGGCTCATTTGCAGTTACATCAAATTTGTAAGCAGCAGTGTCTTTTAGTAGCGGTTTGCGTCATCGTAAGAGCTGAGATCTACATCAAAGAAGTCCTCGAGTTTCCACTGCAGAGCTTCAAAGGTGGGTCTGTCTGCAGGGGAGTCCTTCCAGCATTCGGACATGATGTCATACAAATATTTTGGGCAGTTAAGAGGGTACGGCATCCTGTAGCCTTTGGACAACTGTTGTACCACCTGAAAGTTTGTCATGGCTGGAGAAAGAGTGAAAAGCAACATTAAAATCCTTCAATGCTTTGACCTGGTCAAACTTTACTGTATAGCATATAACAATGGTTCTCAACTTGTGGGTCGAGATCCAAAAATGGGTTGCAAGTTTGTTCTTACCCTTGTACAAAAATCACACAAAAAACAGAAACAGAGAAAATAGAATATTAAATGCAGTTCAGTGAGGAAGGGCTGCAGTTCATACTGATATTAATACATTTTATAATTTGGTTTTAAGGACCTTACAATACCGTACAATAAACTTTGTTTCTTTAGGAACCAGACTGTACATTGAACATAAACTGGCCCAGTATGGTGATATATATTTCCTACTGAAACACTGAAGGAATTTTTTCTTTTTAAAAATAGTCAGTAGCCTTTAGTTTACATCACACCATAACTTTCTACTTGATACTGCTATTGGATTGTGCCCCTGAAGCCTAGACATATTATTAGTATTTTGGTCTATTTTTCTGTATGAGAACGATGGGTACAATAAGCGAAATTATAAATGAGAATGACGTACTTGGGTAAGGAATCTGTCCAAATGTCACAATTTCATATAGTAGGATCCCAAAAGACCAAACGTCAGATTTGATGGTGAATTTGTTCTCGTGGATGGCCTCGGGAGCAGTCCATTTCACTGGAAACTTGGTTCCTTCTTTGGCCTCATAAACATTCTCATTTTCCATCTAAAGAAATCATGCAGTGAGAAAGCCAAAAGTACAGTTTTTGTACTTTTTACCCAAAATCAGTGCATACAATATAGCAGTGGTTCTCAACAGATTGGCTTCAGAACATCAAGTGGTCAATCAAGATGAAATAATACAATGTTACAGTATTAATAATATAACAATGAACTGAATAGACCCAACAGTATCCAAATGTATTGATATGACAAAGACTGAATAGGGAAATGGTCAATTTTGTAAATGAATAAATATAAATAAAGATCAACTATGGGCCAAATATTGAAAAGACTGACCGAATACACACAACCTTTGATGTTGCCAAGATTATTTACTTTACTATGCGCTTAGTTTACCATTTGC
Source organism: Sinocyclocheilus rhinocerous (assembly GCF_001515625.1). Classification (NCBI taxonomy): domain Eukaryota; kingdom Metazoa; phylum Chordata; class Actinopteri; order Cypriniformes; family Cyprinidae; genus Sinocyclocheilus; species Sinocyclocheilus rhinocerous. Next base: position 25,345 of record NW_015649606.1, read on the forward strand.
ATTTACTGTCCGTGACACTACTGTGATAGATCTTTGACTCATTTTTGGGTAGCGACCCATTTGAGAACCACTGCCCCATAGGTAAGCTGAGGGGTCAGGCCTTTTTTAAAAAACTGAGAATATTTCTTACCTGAAATACACGTGCCAAGCCAAAGTCGGCCACCTTACACACATTGTTATCTCCCACCAGAACATTTCGTGCCGCAAGATCTCTGTGAATGTAGTTCTGTAGCTCAAGGAATGCCATGCCAGATGCCACTTGGGATCCCATTTCTATCTGATCAGACAATTGAAGAGAAGCACCTCTGTCTTCTGTATGAGAGAGAATATAGGGAATAAATATAATTAACATGTCAGATGTTGTTTTGTTACAGTTTCAGAATAAACTAACCTCAAAAACCTACGGTTTATGTGGTCAAATAACCTACTAAATATTTACACAATGGGGGAATGAGATCTTGCACAACACTGGCCCTGATTATCTGTCCAAATAAGTTGCTGACACCAGGAGGAAAGGGTTCTGGGAAACGAAGCAGCTGAAGCAGTCTTTCCAGGTCCTGATTGACCTGCTCTTTCTGCCCATTAGTCTATGAGCCCCATGAGACAGATCCCCAGTGAAGACCTTGTCTCCTAGACGGCCACCGGGACAAGACCACAGGAACCAGTTGATTCCTCTGCACAATGTGACTTTGCTGCAGCCTGGAATTGAACTGCTGGTTTCGTCTGGTCACAGGAAGAAAATAGCCCTTTTCCACCGTAGAGCAGTAACAGTACTACTAGCATTTCCATTAGAATGTGGTTTGGTTTGGTATAGTACGATTGCAAACCATGCACAGATATCTCATCAAGTTTAACAACCTGAACTCTGGACAGGAGAACTACACTGAAAAAAAATGGTAACCTAAAAAATTGGCTTCTTGTGGTGACATCTAAATAAACTAATTTTATTTTATATAACAGAATCAACTAAAATATATCAGGTTACACCAACAAAACAAAATTTAAGAGTAAGCTCAGGTACAGTAGAAATAGCTTTTAATGTAACAATTGCAGGTTACCACTTTTTACAGTGGATCCATGCAGAAATACTGTGGGGGGTGTGCGATATGTATCATCTTACATTTTATACACAATATTGGCTGTTTTTGTTCTATTTCGCCAACGAAAATTCCAATCAAAGCCACAACAAATCTGTTGAGCATCTCCGAGAAACAGACAGTGATGCTTTTTTCTGAATGAATCAGAGTTTTAGAACAAATCAATGATTCAATGATCCATTCATAAAAACAGTCAATTGCTTCATTCCCGAATTAATTAGCCCTTTGAATGAATCGGTTGAATGAACGGTCGAGTGAGTGACTCACTCACTCATTCAAGAGTTGCTAGTTTTAGCTTCATATTTAAAGGAGTCATATGATGCGATTTCAAGTTTTCCTTTCTCTTTGGAGTGTTACAAGCTGACTGTGCATAGATAAGATCCCTGAAGTTGCAAAGACTAAAGTCTCAAAACCAAAGAGATATTCTTTATCAAAGTTAAGACTCTGCCACGCCCCCCTAAAACGGCTCGTTCTAACACGCCCCACATATCTACCTCACTATGTGAAAATATTTGCATAATGTGGCCCAAATGTGCACGCAAAGAAAGAAGGCGTGGTTTCAGTAACCGCAGTTAGTGATGAAGCAGC
>NW_015649606.1:27357-29456 GCF_001515625.1 Sinocyclocheilus rhinocerous
CCTTGTGATTTGTCTTTACAAGGGCTTGGTCTAATACGCCCCCACATATCTAGGTCACTATGTGGGAATATTTGCATAATGTGCCCAAATGTTCACGCAAAGAAAGAAGGCGTGGTTTCAGTAACCGCATTTAGTGTTGAAGCAGCCATGTCAGGGAGACGCTGTGTGTTTCTAGGCGAAAGCAAAAGCACTTTATTTGGCCTTCCGAAAGTAGATGCATTTAGGAATCTTTAAGATTACTTACAACAGAACAGCAATGCATTTTATGGACGACCGTTTCGTGAACCTAGGAGAGGAGGTAATTCTGACTTTGCTATGACAATCTGGCGTTACATTTCCGATGAGTGCTTGCGGTGTTCGGCCAATCACAGTGCACTGGGTCAGCTGGCCAATCAGAGCGGACTGCGCTTGTCAAAGGAGGGGGCTTTGTAGAAAACGAAGCGTTTGAGAGAGGCGGGGCATAGAGGACCTACAATAATGTACAGTATTTGAAAAATAATGTGTTTTTTGAACATTAAAGCATGTCAACATATTCTGTTACACCAAATACACAAAATAATGATCTTTAAAAAAGCATCATATGACCCCTTTAAAGTAATTTTTATCATTTTATGTTAGAAAAAATGACCTATATAAAGGTAAAAATGCCCCTGGAAATCAATTTAAGGTGGCAAATACTGACCTTAATGAAAACTTTAAACAAACCATTGCACAGATTCAGTAAACGAACCATTGCACAGATTCAGAATATGAAGACCTTTATCGTATAACCACAGTAAGTCGGTACTAAACCACATAGGCCAAAATGGCAGTAGTTTTTTAGATGGCAAACAACTTTAAAAAGTCAAACCAAGTACCTTAAAGCAATGGCATACTCTTTTAAGTGGTATACAAACCACCCTTAGTCTATTTCTTTGAAATGGTCTCTTTTACTGCCACTTTCTGAGAATGACCCACAATATAAGATTTTGAATCCTTTACAAATTATAGCTGAGAACAAAGCACAAACTCTCAAATATGGAAAAATAGTGACAATATTTCATTGCTGGACTCAGGAATTAGGCTGAGTCTGTTTTTCAAGTAGTGACTGATCTGTGATACAGGGAGTGTCACTGAAAGCTCAGGGCACAGTCTAGTGTTAATGAGCTGGTGAGCAATCAACTACTCTCAGTCACATGCTGGCTGACGACATTGGCTGTTGCTATAACCAGGCACCCTGGCCAGAGTGCTCATCACAGCTTTACCTCTCATGATCTTCAAATGTCAATCATGACTCTAAGACTGGAATGAGGAAACATATGTTTATCTTTCTTGTTACTAATCAGGAAGCAGATACACCAGCCTTGGTTAAAAAAAACAACAACACACATTTCAAATTCAATTTCAGTTGTGCTTTTGATGACAGCTAAATTTAACGTCACATCCGCATTTTAGCATAAACAAATGTAAATCAATGACTGAAGAAACTCTTGTATTGGTTAGATGAGCTGAAAATAATGATAAACAAATGATAATGAGTCCTTACATAGCCAGAAAACATTTATGCTTTAGCAGGGCCGTCGCTAGGAATTTGCTATGGGGTCCCCTCAAAATCACGTTCGGTGGGGTGGCGCGATCGGGCCCCCCCCCTCGCCAAGGGCCCCTGTTACTCAGCTCCATTATTACCCCCTGTCCGATACCCCTGTGCTTTAGCTTTGGTATTTAAATCATGGAAGACTTTAGGAATACATACTAGGGTTTCTAATGTTGTTACTTGTTCAAATCTGCATTTTTTTTTTTTTACTTTTAGGTTAGCAAAAATATGCTGATACATGTGAAGCTGTGGGACGTAAGAGATCATGTGACCATAGCCAACAAGTTCTGCAGGTTTGAGTCATGAGAAACACAAAAATATGTTGTATATACTTGCACTGCATAGTTGATAAAGACACCAATCTTTCAAGTCACTACTTGTGACATATAAGCCAAATGATGTCAAACTTTGACAAAACGTCTTCTGATCTGAGAGCAATAGACATTTATTTAATTATTTTTATTTTTTCTTTATTTGACGTTAGGGATGTAACGATTAACCGTGAGCCGGTTGAAAATCGATTAAA
>NW_015649606.1:29494-36578 GCF_001515625.1 Sinocyclocheilus rhinocerous
AATCTCATTTTGTAAAAAAAAAAAAAAAAAAACCGTGAAACGAATCGAATCGTGAAATCAAAATCGTAAATCGTATCGAATCGTGAGTTGAGTGAATCGTTACATCCCTATTTGACGTCAGATGTACCTGAGAGTGAGAGCTCTCCTGCCTGGCTTTCACAGTTCCTGATTAGAAAAGCTCCATTCTTGTTCTCTTGAGACATCAACATCTTCTCGGCCTCCGAGCGCTTTGTTTCTGGAAAATACCATCTGCAGTGGAAGAGTATCACAATGTTATGTGAGCTAAAAATCAACCAGCAGTCACACACTGAATTTCAACAAAGAAAAAACAATACAAAATGCAATTAATAAAATACAACACACCACAATCATGAATCATTTAAAAAATAATGAGAAAATAATTATTCATTTTTAAACACTTTTTTTACCTCGAGGACTGTGTGGCCAAGCATTACTTGCTAATATGGCTAATGCAATCAATACTAAAACTAATGCAATATTTAGCCAAGTATTTGTTTTATATGTCACTGTTCTGCTGTTGTTTAAAGCATTTACAGAGCTACTTTTCCTATTTATCGTGACTTTTCCTATTTATCGTATGTCATGTTAAGAATTTTGCATATTGTTGGGCCTATGCAGCAATGTTAATACATTTCAGTCTTTTTTTTTTTAAGTTTACTTCTGTAGAATGTAATAATGTGTTGTACACTCCTTCATTCCCAGTTTAATATCATGGGTTTTGAACGTCTGAAGCAAAACCAGTTGAGAACCACCGGGGTAATTTAGGGTCCAGGCCTGGATAACAACGGAGTATGTTCAAATAAAGACTATGGAATTCTTATATAATAAACTAACCCTTGGCTGACTCAGTGTTTATGATTGTTTTAAGTTAACATACACAAAGCTCATGCAGACGCCTTGTGTCCAGTAGGTTATGTCTAAATCTTCCAACACAGAGATCATACAGCTGAAGATCTGCTGACACGTGATGCTGTCACACATTAGCAATACAATGAACTGTATAATCAAGTCTTGTCAGATGGCTACATTTGATTACAAATTGCTACAAAACATTCACACTCAAGCCATTATGTTGTTGGTGACAGACCTGGAAAAACTGGAAAGTTATCTCTAACAAAGTCCATTGGTCAGAAACTATTTAGCATGCCAAAATGAAATACAAAGCATAGAGATTTTATCACACATTTAATATAACATGTCATATTCAAATTAAAATAGATATATATATATATTTTGAAGAATTATTAATTTTATATTTTTATACTATGCACTTTTTATCGATTTATGACACCTACAGTGCACAAAGCCTAGGAATCATTAACAGGCTCAACATTCTAGTACTTCCTGGTTGACCACTGAACATTACCCAGCTTCCCTTAAGAAACAAACAACAGACAATGCAGAAACAGAATCTGTTGCCAGCTGCTGCCAGGAATCCTCATAATATCCCTCTTGCTGAATGCAGAGGCTCACAATTAGGGTCTATGCGCGCAATACAATACATAGCCTACATTGCAATAATTATGGGACTTCCAAACCACACTAATGACCCCCTGTTCCCAATTAATCCCATCTTTAAAAAAAAAAAAAAAAACATTAATTGCATAGCCTACCATCACTTGCCAGTACATACATATGAAATTACATTTAATATACATAGGCTATACATATGAAATTACTTTTTCAGGGTTTTATTTGCTTACAGAAGACGTGCCACAAACTTACGGTTCAGCATCGAGGCTTTCTACGGGTGCAACATAATTAGCAGGAATGTAGCCCTCTTTGTTCGCTGAAATCCCGGTGATTCCTCTCGCGTACCACCAGTCTTCCTCTTTCCTGAGTGGCTCCAGTTTATCCCCTGCGTTAAAGCTTAAATCATGCTCCGTGCGCGCCGTGTAGTCGTACAGCGCAATGTGAACGTAGCCGGGTTTCTCCACAGGTGTCGGAGGTAACTCCCTGTTTGGCGGCTTTGTAAATTCATTAGTTTGCACTTCGTGTCGTTTCTCGGTGCTAGATGAGGTGCTGTTCGCCGGGTCTCTGAAACACGGGAAAGTACTTTGACAGCACAGTATAAACCTCCCTCTGAAGTCTTCCATCGTGAAGTTGTTCACCAGTCCCGTATGTGTATATCAAGTTAAACTGAAGCAGTATATCGCATTTCAGTGATCCATAGGGTTTGTTTCATTCCAGTAAATGTTGCGTGAACCCGAGACGAAGCGTGTCGTCCATTCTGTGAGCTTGTGAAAACCCTTGGACCGGTGACACGAGATAGCACAGTCCTGTCGACAGTAAAGCAGGCGATTTATTGCTTGCAGTCAAAAATCTGTTCGCATTTCCTGGTCACGTTCCCCTGACAATGTTCAAGATCATTCTCCGCTCCTCGGACCGATAACACTTACCTTAAGTTTGAAGTAAATCCATGAGAATGCTGAATGTTTCAGGCGAGCTCGTAACAGAAACCGCCCTGCATGAACAGATACTGGATTCTGAGACAGGTTGTTTCTTCAATACGCCCTCGATCAGGCCAGGACTCTCTCTAATGCTGGCCACATATTACGCAATGATTAATTCAGTTTACATTCAAGCTAGTAAGCTAAACGAAAACACGGAAAAATAACTAATTTGAATCAAATGTCAAAAGTAGACTCTTTCAATACACCTGCACCAATTTGTACAACTTAATTGTAAAAAAAAAAAAAAAAACTGTAGGCTACTATAGGTACTATGCCTTTTTTACTCAGAAAACCCCAATTAAGGTACACTGATTTGTTTCAGTATCATTACCACTGAGGTGGGGCAATCTTGATAGAATTGTCTTTCTTTCCCCCTACTTACGCAGTTTTTGTCCTCTTTTTAGTTTCATTCACTCTTTTTTCAAACTTAAATGCTGTTAAATTGTTAAAAGAACATCAAAAAAGTCGACTCCATAAATTGATGTAACGTCCCTAAAATTGTTTTGTTTAAAGTCAGCATTATGGTGTATATTGTTTCCCTTTAGGTAAGTGGAACATCATATATATATTCATCTAACTGTTTTTCAGTGTAATGCTTGTTTGTTTTACAAGAAATCACTGTTATTATGTGTTACATAAGTAATATGAATGGGCTGCTTTTTTCAAATTGATCTGACTTCATATTAGATCATTAATCCACACTTGATGCAGCAATATAAAAATGCAATAAATGTATTAAATGTTGTATTAAAGGGGTCATATGATGTTGCTAAAAATAACATTATTTTGTGTATTTGGTGTAATGAAATGTGTTTATGCGCTTTTAAGGTTTAAAAAACACATTATTTTCCACATACTGTACATTATTGTTTCTCCTCTATGCCCTGCCTTTCTGAAACGCATCGATTTTTACAAAGCTCATCGGTCTGAAAAAGCGAGGTGTGCTCTGATTGGCCAGCGATCCAGTGTGTTGTGATTGGCCGAATGCCTCAAGCGTGTGACGGAAAGCTCTTTCAATACACCTGCACCAATTTGTACAACTTAATTGTAAAAAAAAAAAAAAAACTGTAGGCTACTATAGGTACTATGCCTTTTTTACTCAGAAAACCCCAATTAAGGTACACTGATTTGTTTCAGTATCATTACCACTGAGGTGGGGCAATCTTGATAGAATTGTCTTTCTTTCCCCCTACTTACGCAGTTTTTGTCCTCTTTTTAGTTTCATTCACTCTTTTTTCAAACTTAAATGCTGTTAAATTGTTAAAAGAACATCAAAAAAGTCGACTCCATAAATTGATGTAACGTCCCTAAAATTGTTTTGTTTAAAGTCAGCATTATGGTGTATATTGTTTCCCTTTAGGTAAGTGGAACATCATATATATATTCATCTAACTGTTTTTCAGTGTAATGCTTGTTTGTTTTACAAGAAATCACTGTTATTATGTGTTACATAAGTAATATGAATGGGCTGCTTTTTTCAAATTGATCTGACTTCATATTAGATCATTAATCCACACTTGATGCAGCAATATAAAAATGCAATAAATGTATTAAATGTTGTATTAAAGGGGTCATATGATGTTGCTAAAAATAACATTATTTTGTGTATTCAGTATTATAAACATCATACTATTGATTTGGTTAATATGATTACTCTTAAGATGAGATAATATCTTGCAAATTAATCTTGCAATTAATTGTGTCATGCACAGACATTACCATTCAGCATGTCAAACACAACAATAGTAACAATGAAATTAGACAACAAACCAAAGCTAATGCATAATTTATTTATGCCGCAATCCACTCTGGGAGTCAGTATTAGGTCTACTTGTGACTGAGAATACAGGAAGTAAAGAGAATAATTAAAGAATACTGGTAACTGAGACTTCTGCTAAACTTGATTTATTATGTGACAGTACTTCAATCTCTAAGTTTGCTGAACTAATTTTTAACTTCTCAAATTGAGTTACTAATATTCACATTTTCTGGTATACAAAGTTATCTACACACATTACTTTAAGCTTTATAAACTTAGAAATTATTAGCTAGAAAAATTGAGGCTATCAGTTTCCACAGGTTTTAAAATAAAGCAAATGTATTACAAAGATATTTAAGGAGTTTCAGACTGTTTTGAGGGATTTTTTTTTCTATGGATTTTCTGGACAACAATTATTGGATCTGTACCCAAACAGAAGAAAATCCTCCAGGAATTCATGTTAAAGGGATGGTTCACCCACAAATTAAAATTCTGTCATATTTTACTGTGAGACTGACTTTCTTCTGTGGAATATAAAAGAAGAATTTTAAGGAAATGCACAGATGTAAGTTAACTTCACATAGAGATGTGAAGTTAACCTGTTGCACGCTCTACTCAATTTAGGTCAGTTTTTAAAGGTGCATTAAATATAACAATGGGACATGCAAAGTAAAACATTTTTACTGTCCCAATTAGTTATATGGTCCTACGATGTTGACATGTGGCACAATACAGATGAGTGACCTTATCTGCCCTTGGTTAATGGCTTTATTTCCTATACTTGTGACACTTCACTTGTGATCACTGTCAAATTTGTAGCTGTTTGCTGCATTTGTGGTTCACCAGTGCCCTCTGATGAAACTCTCTCTGCGGCACCCATTCAGTGCACTGCTGTCTGAATCTTCTGTGTTTGTCATTGATCCTGGACCGTTCATTTGCTATTTCCATCAAGGGCTTATTTAAAAGTGCTACCAGTCCACTATGTATTCACCTTACAGTTTCTTAAAATTTCGGTCACTCATAATTGCAGTACTTTCACAGTTGTCTCAGTTTTGTCACATGGTCTATGATATCTTTACACCTGACACATTCTGAAGTTGAACTTGAACCTCAGTACTGCTATACTATTATTTCCCCCCCACTCTTGGCTTCACTTGAGACACACAACAGATGTCTCATTAAACAACAGTAGTTGCTTTAAGCCCGCTGAGTAGAACCTTTCTTTGTATTCCTGTATTTTGGATGTCATAAGCCAGAAACTGAGATAAAAATAATAATTAATAGATCGTTATTGTTATTACAACACTTTAAAACAACTTTTATTAATAAATCATTAACAACTATTATATAATGGTTAACTTATCATTTAGTATATATTCACATATAGCTAGAAATATGAGATAATGTACTTGTAAATGTTTAATGACTAATGAACTTAAACATCACCTAATGCATTGGTCTTTTAAACTCAATTCCTGGAGGGCCACAGCTCTGCAGTTTTGCTCCAACCCTAAATCAAACACACCTGATCTGGCTAATCAAGGTCTTTAAGATCACTAGAAACGTCCAAGCAGGTGTGATTTGGATCTGGTTGGAGCTAAACTCTGCAGAGCTGTGGCCCTCCAGGAATTGAGTTTGAGACCACTGACCTAACATTTAACAGATCCTTATTTCATGTAAGATTCGATGTTTAAAATGTCATTAAAGTTTCAATTCATATGATCATGCATTTAAAAATCTTTAAATGATTTTGACATGGTTACAGTGATTAAAAACGTCATTAATAAATCATTGATGAACATAATGTGACCCTCTCAGTGAAAAAACAGCTAGTCATTTGTTTTGTAATTTACCGTTTTCTACATAAAATAATCCTTAAAGAACATTTTGTGAAAATGTAACCTTTATATCTTTTTTATTGACTGAGTAAGGCCATGTCAAAGATTGAAATTAATGGTTGAAATCAAACTTTGATGCTTGTTATCTCATAATTAGATTTTGAGACTTTAGATTTCACAGAGAGAATCACATATAATGCTTAAGGGATCATTAGTTAAAGGCAGAGTAAGCGATTTCTGGTAGCCAATGTTGATATTTGAAATCACCAAAACAAACACGCCCCTACCCCAAAAGGGTCTTGCCCCTATTTTGATAGCTCCGCCCCACATATACGTACGCAACCCAGGCAACGATTAGTTCTGTGAAACAAAGCAAAACCAATGTTACACCATGTCTACGGACGTGAGCGACAGAAAACTGCTGCCGGGTTCTATTTATGACGTGCTGACACAAATTTCAAATGGTTTTCAACGGTCGTTTGATCGCGTCCAGTGTAGGCAGACTTTAGCTGTTGTAGACACGGTGTTACTCACCTATTGAGAAGAAACAAAGCAACCTCGGCGACCTCGGCGTGGCCTCCGCTCCTTGAGTTCTCTCCAGCGCTGGAAAGCTGATCCGATATTTACACGGGTCACACGGGTCCCCTTATCGTTCCGCAGACGTTTTCCTCTTTTGTTTTTTATCCGCCATCTCTATCTTTCTGTCGCTCGGCTAATGTCCGTCCCATGCACTGAAAGCTCTCTCCTCCACATCACGAGTAGACACGCCCCTTATTGCTGATTGGCTACAAGTTTGTTTGTGATTCGGCCCGAATCAGTTTTCTAAAGTGTTTTTGAAAAATCACATACCCTGCCTTTAAAACTAAACTATTTATTATTGTTATTTTATTATTTATTATTGTTATTAAACCACTAAACCAAGGCCCCGTCCACACGGAGACGCGTTTAGCTGTATACCCATACATTTTGTATCGTATAGGCATTTCGTCCACACGGATCCGGCGTTTTGGGAG
>NW_015649606.1:37044-41897 GCF_001515625.1 Sinocyclocheilus rhinocerous
AAAGCCGGTTCTGTAATCAGCGGTAAATCTCCATCACGTGCGTGCTTTCACATTGAGCAACTGACGAGCTGCGCAAAAAAATCGCGCAAATATGAACGTGGTTTTGCGCAGCTCGTCAGTGAACAACGGCTCTGTGTAGTTAATGCTGCTCAATGTGAAAGCACACACGTGATGGAGATTTACCGCTGATTACAGAACCGGCTTTCTGACAAGATGCGCGTTAAATATCGCATGTGATTTATCGTGCAGCCCTAGTAAATATGTTTAATATGATTTCATGTGCAATTCACTCTTTCCCCAAATGTGATCAATTGAATCTGGATTCACACCAAAATGTTTAGTGTGAATGCAATATAAATATGAAGAGCTCATTTGCAAAAACAGATAACTCCGTTTTTAAAAATTTTCAAAAATCATGTTTTTTATTATTTTTTTATCCTGCATTCCAATTCATATCAATCAAACTGCAGTTGGGTGGTTTTGATTAAATAATAATAATAATGAAAAAAACAAATACAGCTAACTAACATAATAAAACACAATAAAAATATGATAACACAATAAAAAACATGATTTACGAAAATTAATCTGTTTTTGCAAATAAACTTCATATATTGAATAATATCTAATTATCCATTTTAAAATTGTGACTTCCAGGCCTTAACAAATTTAGAATCTTGAGTTGTTGTTTTTTTTTAGTTCTGTGAAACAAAGCAAAACCAATGTTACACCGTGTCTACGGACGTGAGCGGCGCGGCGCGGCGCAACAAATCCCGACAGAAAACTGCTGCCGGGTTCTATTTATGACGTGCTGACACCGATTTCAAATGGTTTTCAACGGTCGTTTGATCGCGTCCAGTGTAGGCAGACTTTAGCTGTTGTAGACACGGTGTTACTCACCTATTGAGAAGAAACAAAGCAACCTCGGCGTCCGATCGCAGGCCTCCGCTCCTTGAGTTCTCTCCAGCACTGGAAAGCTGATCCAATATTTTACACGGGTCCTACTTCTTGCCTTATCGTTCTGCAGACGTTTTCCTCTTTTGTTTTTTATCTGCCATCTCTACCTTTCTGACGCTCGGCTCGGCTAATGTCCGTCCCGTGCACTGAAAGCTCTCTCCTCCACGTCACGAGTAGACACGCCCCTTATTGCTGATTGGCTACAAGTTTGTTTTGCTATTTGGCCCGAATCTAAAGTGTTTTTGGAAAATCACATACCCTGCCTTTAATGGTTACAATTTAAAGGGGTCATATGATGCGATTTCATTTTTTCCTTTCTCTTTAGAGTGTTACAAGCTCTTGGTGCATAAAGAAGATCTGTAAAGTTGCAAAGACTAAAGTCTCAAATCCAAAGAGATATTCTTTATAAAAGTTAAGAGTTAGCCACACCTACCTAAAACGGCTCGTTCGAACACGCCCCCACATACCTACCTCACTATGTGGGAAGATTTGCATAAAGCCGCCCAAATGTTCACGCAAAGAAAGAAAGCATAACTTTTATTCTCGCTGTAGTATTGTTGACGCTGCAGCCATGTCGTGAAGACGCTGTGTGCTTCGTTGTGAAAGCGAAACCACTTTGTTTGGTCTTCCAAAAGAGGACGATATCCGCTTCGCCATGCCTAGAGCTGATCTGTGCTGGTCGCTGAGGAAATACATCAACTTAGTGCTGTGGATCACCGGATATGCTTTCACCGTTTTCACCGCTCCTTCGCCAGGACCGCCGTTCTCGACCCCGCCGCCTCAGCTCACTCTTGCCCGGCCTCAGCTCACGGTAAGCCGGGGCTTTCGCTCACGCTAGGCCGCTGTGTGCTTCGTTGTGAAAGCGAAACTACTTTGTTTGATCTTCCAAAAGAGGACGATATCCGCTTCGTCATGCCTAGAGCTGATCTGTGCTGGTCGCTGAGGGAATACATCAACTTAGTGCTGTGGATCACCGGATCGGCTTTCACCGTGGACGAAGCGGAGTCCAGCCCGGGGTCGTCACATGTCCTTCGTCGAAGGAGCGTTTTGAAATGGTGCCACCCCAGTGACTGCTTTTATACTTTTTTTTGGTCCTGGGACTGTACACACACTTACTTTAGGCCACATTGTGCCATCATTTACATTTATTAATTTAGCAGATGCTTTTATTAAAAACCATGTGCAATAAGACAACAACAACAATAATAATAAAAAACAAAAATCAATAATTAATACAAAAATAATACAATTTAATAAAATTTAATTTCCAGAACTTTCACATTCATGTCTCCTCAGTGGTAGAACAATACTTTTCCAGTTATTTGCATGATATGGCCAATAACTGATAAATGGCTGATATTATTATATGCTATTTTGTAAACATTGTTTTGCTAAATATTGTAAATTATAACTAAAGGCTAAAAATAAAATAAAATAAAAATGCTATAAGTGAGTTTATATATAGATTGATGCTAAATATTACATTATTAATGAATATTTAGCAAATATCTATATCTTACAATATTAACATTGTTCTTTTTAGCAGCATCATATGGCCCCTTTAACTTTCAATTTACGATCATGCACTTTCAAAAAACCATGCAAACGATTTTAACAGAAATTAAACCATGATTAAATCCTACTTTTGAATGCTAACAAATGTCATTAAATTTCGGTTCATATCTACTCTTTTTTTTTTATATATACAAATGTTGTTAAAAAATAGCCTTACTTCACAAACTAGGTCTATTAATGTTAACATATTATTCATTAACTCATAACCACAGTCTGTACGGGTCTTGTTTATTCAAAAAATGACAATTTTGGAATTTTAGTTCAGATAAAATGAAGAACGCGCGCGCACACACAAGACTCATCAATGACCGGAATCAATGACCGGAAAACTTTATTCCGAGAATAATGATTTCTTTCGCAGCTTCACCCAGGCATGACAATGTTCGATAATGAAGTGATGTGTGCCAGTCCGTTCTGATCGCGTTATTACGGTAACAGCACCCGGAAATGCGCGAATATTCACATATTCTTACGTTCGTACAAGCATGATCCAAAATCCGCGTTGCTCGTATGCAGTGCTCCAGTACAACCGGCACCGTAGTATTTCCGCGTCGCATGCCGAAACGCGTTCTGTGGATGCCTGCGCTTTCGCTGTAACGTCTCCGTAGAAACACGGCTCGTAGTCTTTTGTGACATTTGTTGTCGCCGCTATCCCACGTGTTGCAGAAGAGACCAATACATCGCAGAATCCCGCCACCGAGCGAGCTGCATCGACAGCTTGAAGTCATCGCTGTCACTGCAAGATATTGCAATCCTGTAGTCTTTACAGTTCACATCTCCCGTTCCTTCCAAAGGCTATACAATGAGCGAATACTTCTCGCTGTCGGAGTGTGATGTAATTGGCTTTGACTTGGACCACACGCTCTGTCGATACAATTTGAAGGAGACCTCCAGGGTGAGTCGCACTGGCATCATGCATATCATGACACAACCAACGACCTCAAACGCATAATAGGGCTTACACAGTGGCGCAAATGAAATGCATGATTTGTTCAGTCTGCTTTACATTACTGGACCTGAAGCGAAACAGTGTTGACGCGCTAATCTAAAAGATCGATCTATTCGGCGGGCCTTGTTGTGAGAACACATTGAGAAGGCGAGAGGTGTGTCTCCTTTATCTGTCATTCCAGGATCTGTCATGTTCATGCAAACACCTTTTGCGTTGATTTCATCTGACGTGTAGTTTATGGGCAGCTAGATAAACCTTAACTGTATTAGCTCGAGATGAAGCTTCATTTATGGTTAGGCCAGACATCTTCATGTTACTGTACCTTCACATATTAGTAGCCTACTTACATGTATTTCTTCTTCTGTCTGTGTGCAGCTGATCTATGAGAGTTTTGCACGGTATCTGGTGGAACACAGGGGCTATGATAAAGATCTACTTCATTTAACACCTGCTACTTGGGATTTCTGGTGAGAAGACAGTTTTATTAGTAAAATAATTGGGAAGACCTGCACGGAACCAGATTCGTCATTACCAATGCCCATATATACTCAAAACAAACAGATGCAGATGTTCATGCTGAAAGACTCTGGTAGCAGTTAATCGTTCTTTAATAAATATTTAAAGCATTTTACAGTACTAAATAACTATTTACAGCATAATTCAGATTCATAACATCATACATTTCTTATTTCATTTTTGCTGTTAAAATATGCAAATTAAAATCAATGGGACAAATACAATGGAACAATGATACAAATTAAATAAACATAAAGTTTAAAGTTTTTCAGGTACAATAGGTTTATTTAACATCTATTAAGAAATGCTACAGAAATGGAATTATCAAATGTAAAAATAAATCTCTGCGTAGTTTTCACTGTATTATTTAAATATAAATTAAATCTTATTAGATCGATCCAAAGGTTATTCAGTCAAGGGCAGCGAATAATTTTCACTTTATTTTGCTGTTTAATTAACATTCAAATATATTGGCAGCAGCATGTTTATTAGGCTCCACATGAAGGATATTGAGTGCATCATGCACATGCTGTATTGGAAAATTTACATACCGCGATATAGCAAAATCTCTAACAATAGGCACTTTATATGCCACACTGCCAGCCCGTCTTATTATTAGGGATGTAACGATTAACCGCGAGCCGGTTGAATATCGATTTAAATATGTGACGATTCAAATCGGTTGAGATGCTAAACAAATCACGATTCATTTAGGGGTAGGAGTTTATATGAATGTATGTCTGAGGGGAACTTACTGTCTTTCGATGGTATTTTTTCTTTTCCTCTTGCTTCTGTATAATGCATATTAAAGTTCATAAGTGCAGCGCTGCTTTGTTTACAGCGGAAACCAAGGAAA
>NW_015649606.1:42024-42321 GCF_001515625.1 Sinocyclocheilus rhinocerous
TACAGGGCTCCAGACTCATTCTTCCCACTGGTCGCTCTTTTGCAACTAACTTTCTCAGCTGGTCGCACATGATTTGGTCGCAATATTTATTTATTTTTTTTTGGGGGGGGGGATTATTCAATGCATACTGATGAACTTTTATCATAGTTTATAGTTATATGGAAATGAAAGTTGTTAACATTCAACCCATTCTTTATCATCAGTAGTATTATTTGTGATTTTAATTTTGTGAATGGGAGTTTCTTTTGCTGTGTTAAGCCGCGGGCTTCGGATGCTTTCACTTTCGAATTCGCGATC
>NW_015649606.1:42686-52754 GCF_001515625.1 Sinocyclocheilus rhinocerous
TATATTTAAATTTAGTCATTTAGCAGACGCTTTTATTCAAAGCGACTTACAAATGATGACAATAGAAGCTATCAAAACCAACAAAAGAGCAATAATATGCAAGTGCTATATTAGTATATTATTATAGTGTTGTATTTCAATTTCACTAAGAAACGTAGAGTATTTTGTCTAAGCAATAATAAAAGGACACATTTAATTTATAATTTGTCTTAAATCTCATTTTGTTAAAGAAAAATCGTGAATCGTGAGTTGAGTGAATCGTTACATCCCTACTTATTATTAACAAACTGAATCTTGTTTCAAGCAGGTATTCTTGTTATTAATACAGATTATGAAATTAAATTAATATATCTATAATAGTGTCAGTTTTCTTAACAAAGAAATAAGTTGCTGTCCTAGTATGAGCCTGTTTATCTCTCTAGTACACAAACACAGTTGCTTGTTGTCATGTGACCAGTTTTAAAGGTCTTGTGGTGGACCTTGAGGAGGGCAACCTGGTCAAGTTGGCAGAGGACGGTACTGTCTTGCGGTAAGTCAGTTTCAGTATGACTTGTGTGTGTGTGTGAGAGAGAGAGAGAATTATTACTGAGCAGCAAATTTTATAGCTCCTTTTTTTGGAAAAAGATTAATTATACATAAAGAAATATATAAACTTCTCTTAACCTGTTATATTAAGTTGTTAATCTGTTTAAAACATATTTATTTGTAGAGCAACTCATGGCACTAAAGACCTTAGTGCTGACGACATCATAAAGCATTATGGTCCAAAAAGAGAATGGAAGCATTTTAATAGCCTCAATACCTCGTACACACGATCTGGTAAGGATGTGTTCTTGAAGATAGTTCATTTTATAATTTCCAATGTCAATATAACACTCATAAGTTTATTAAATCTTCTGATTCATTTTTTGTGATGTGGTATTTATTTAGAGTTTAATATTTGTATTATCCTCATATTATCTAATAACTGTCCTTGCTTTAATATGTGATTTAGTGCACTCATTTGTTGCAGCAAAATACTATTTTTATGACAACTATTTTGACCTCCCTGGTGCTCTTCTCTGTGCCGGAGTGGTGGATATGTTAAATAAGGTAAAAATAAATCAGTGCTTTTCAAAAAAGAAATATTTCAATTCGATATTTCTATTGTAGATCAGAAGTAGCATTTGTTAATTAGCCGTAGAGTGAATGTTTACCTAACACAGCGTATATTGTCATTTGTTAATGTTTTTATTTATCATTTTTTTAACCCTAGCGAGGAGCTGAAATCACATCTGACTTTTGGAAAGACATTGTTGCTGCCATTGACCATAACTACAACACATCTGCATTTCGGGGTATGTAGAAATTACTCTCTTATATCTCTCTTATACACTCTTTATGATCAGCATTTCCAAGTGTAATTTAATTTTGATATTATATAATGTCTGTAAAAATCCAATGTGTGTATATCAAACAGAACACAGTCTTTGACCTATCTGCATAACATTTTGAATGTTTTAATTAGTTACCCTAAGATTTATTTTTTTTTTACAAAGTTTGAAGTCAGGATAAGATATGTTTCAGGATGAAAACGTAAAGGTCTTTGTACTGAGGATTTCCTTTGGAAAACATTAACCTTTTACCACAGTCATAAACAAACAGCAGCACTGGCACTAAAACTTTATTTGTGTTGGTTATTATAATGCACACCTTGTGAGATATTACAGAGTTAAATGAACAAACAAAACAGAACAAACAATTATTATTCACTTTGGAATCCATTTATTTCAAAACCTGGCTCACTTAATGTCTCGTAAAGAGACCATTGTGTCATACTAAACACAGGAACCTTTTGCTAAAATGTGAGCACAGGAAAAAGGCAAACACATAGCACCATTTTAATACATAACCATCAGTTCAGACTTTAGGCAAATGCAGCAGGTCCATTGTCTAATTTCTTGGATAATTTTTATTGGTGTTCCATAATAATTGAGATTATCAAAATATTTCCATACAAATAGGTCTTTATGTAAATCCACAAACTACAGACATGTTTTCTAAATTAGTCATCCTTTTCCATTCTGCATGACTCTTGGGGCAATGAGAAAATTAGTATAAAGGCAGACAATTTTTGAAATAGAAAGATTGAGGTTTTCTTGAGTGTGTTTATCACGTTGAGGCAATCAAGAAGCCAGAGAAAGAACAGTGAACATTATCATCAGCATAAATGCCATTGGACTGGTCATCTGGAACCTGGATGTACACTGTGTCATAGGAATCCAGCATGAGGACAGTACTGCCAGACATCTGGTCAAGGAAACCTTTGTTGTACTCATCATAAGAGAACAGGACTGGATCTCTGTTTTTGTAAAGTGCTACCAATGCATTTGCTCCATTGACATGCATATGGAAAGAAAAGTAGTAAAGTCCTGGAAACTGACAGGTGAATATGCCAGTGCTGGGATCATAGTGGTTCTCTCCATTGTAAACAACCTGATTGAATGCAATTGGTGTTCCAGCATTAGGATAAGCTGTGGTAAGAAGAGCTGTGAATGCTGACATGGGTGCCTTCATCATCTCGTGACTAACGGGCATTACCATCTCATGGGATTTAATTGGCATGCTTTTCTCATGGTGATAAATAATCTCGCCTGGGGGTCCAGGAGGCCCAGGAGGTCCTTGTGGACCTGGGAGACCATCATGACCTCTGCCACCAGGGATACCAGGAGGACCCTGAGGTCCAGAAATTCCCTTGGCTGTGAGCCCTGCTGGGCCAGGGGGGCCTGGAAGTCCTGGATGACCCTTAAACCCTGGTGTACCATCAGGTCCTACTGGGCCTGTTGGTCCTCTTGCTCCAGGGATACCATTTTCACCCCTTGCACCTTGTGACCCTTGAAGTCCTGGATGTCCTTTTTCTCCTGGTGGCCCCTTGCTACCTGGGATGCCTGGTGCACCGGTAAATCCTGATTCGCCCTTGGAACCCTGATGCCCCATATGACCCATTGGACCTGGTGGACCTGCTGCGCCTGGAACACCAGGTTTTCCTGAGAAGCCGTGTGCACCTTGCTCACCCTTTGCACCCCTTGGACCTGGTGCGCCAACCAGACCAATGTCACCTTTAGCTCCCTGTGGACCTGCTTCTCCCTGGAATCCCCTAGCACCCTGAGGACCAGGCGGACCTATTGGGCCAATAGCACCTGTCTGACCAGTGTGACCCATTGGCCCTGGTTCTCCCTTTTGGCCTGTTGTACCTGGCGTTCCGGGCACTCCCCGGTCTCCTGGGAGTCCAGATGATCCAGGTTTGCCAGTACCTGGCAGACCTGGAGCGCCTGGCTGTCCTGAGGGTCCTTGAGGACCTTTTTGTCCCATTGACCCAGGCAAACCTGGAGCGCCATTCTGCCCTGGTTTTCCTGATGCTCCTACTCCAGGTGCCCCTGTATGACCCTTTGGGCCTGGTATGCCCATAGGACCCGGTGACCCATCCCTACCTGGCATTCCTGGCTTTCCAGACTCTCCAGGAAATCCATTTGGTCCAGGTTTTCCAATTCCAGGCTGACCTGACTGACCAGGAGGCCCCTGAGGGCCCATTGGACCTCTGCCGCCAGGTGCTCCTGGAATACCATGGCCAGGTTCTCCTTTCAGGCCTGGCTGTCCAGGAATTCCAGGATGACCCTTTAGGCCAGGTTCTCCACGTGGGCCCATTGCTCCTGGAAGACCGTGTGGTCCAGGCTTTCCAGGAGAAGAAATGCCAGCAGGTCCAGGGCTTCCATGTGATCCTGGCGCTCCTCTTGCACCTTGAGGTCCTACAGGCCCCAGATGTCCCTTCTCGCCTGGAATTCCAGGTGCGCCTGGTTTTCCATGTGAACCTGGGCCTCCAGGTTTACCAGGTGAGGAGTAGCCTGCTGGACCTGGTGGTCCAGGTGGACCAGTTGGACCGGGGTGTCCAATGCCGCTCTTTCCAGGAATTCCTGCTTGGCCAGGTGGGCCGGGGGGGCCAGGTTCACCTGGGGAACCTGGAATACCAGGTTCACCAGCAACAGCTAAAAATAAGATACAAATATAATATAATTTAGATGCAAACTTACATCACTTAATTTAAGAAAAGATCTGAAAATATTGAATTGCTTGTAAGACTTTCCATAACATACACTTTTGGCTCAATAACAGATTTTAAGTCTCAGAAATTTGACAAGCTAAATTTTCATGCTTGATGTTCTTAAGAAATTGTTCAGATTTTTTCATCTCACTGATGATTTAGTCACATATGTAAACTTAAAAGAAATATTTTAGAATAAAGAAATATATTAAAGTTTATTTTAAAGAGATCTAATGTATTGTATGTACATTTTGCGTGTGTGTGTGTGTGTTTGTACAGGTTTGACTACTTGTGAAGTCCAAAATGTCTTCACGATTTAAAAATACTCTCTCTAATATAGTAAAAACCTGTTGAGTACAGACTACTAAGCTGCACTCACTAGTTAAAAAGGCTTATACTTCAGCCAAATCATGTTACTATTTTAATATCTAGTGTTTGGCACAGTTTGTGTGAGAGTTGTCTATGAGGTCGGGGGTCAAGTTAGGCATTTGAAAATGTCATTAACCTGACATAAAAAACGTGGAAGGAATGTGGAACGTTTCATAGTGGAAGTCTATGAGATTATATTAGTCTTCACTAATATAGTGAACAAATGCATGTGTTATAATGTTTGTAATTTGTGATACCCTTTGGTTAGAGAAGTGATAAGAGACACAGATGGTCAGTATCTGCTTGTACTTGAGCTAAACGTTAACTTTTAAATGTGTGCTATTTACACCTATTATGATGATGATCATGATATAAAATCACCTGCACAAGTATATTTTGGCATAAGATATCCTGTTTAATACATTTTATGTAGTCGTAGGTACTTAACAGTTGGGTTGGATTGTTTGACCACCACAGAAAACACAGGGAACCGCCCTTTTTTTTCAATTTGAAAGAGTGCTTGTCCAGAAACTAATGGTATAATTTAACACCACAATGGCTTATTTTGGGCATGCCTGTTGTATAGTGTGGTTACATCTGTTTTGGAGATTGAACGATTTTCTAAAGTAGTAGATTGCATATGCTGTGGTGTATACCAAATGAAGAGTAATTAACTAACCGTATTTGTAGTTATGCTCATTGCACTAGGACTTTATTTAAAGTTAATGTATTCTGGGCATTGCATGCAAATTAAAGAGGAGTTGGATATCTAAAGTGATGTTTGATATATTTGTTGACTGTAGATAGATCCAGATTTGTGTAAATACAGATTATCTGAGTGGCTGAGATACCCTTGTGGCAAAGAGGCTAATCTAATTTTTCAACCTGATTAGTTATTTGCATATATGTATGCATGTATTTTTGGCAAGCCAAGCTCCCTTAGTGTAGTGTGTCTTAATGTTGCACCTGCTGCTATTATCCTATATAAATATTCTGAAGCATTCCACATGACAAAACATTACAGTGATGAAATACAGGAATTGTATATAAACCAAAAGTAAACTCACTGTGAGATTTTGTAGGATAAGACTGTTTCTTCACATGATGGTATCTTTCAGGGGTGGCCTCAGCCAGTACCAGAAGGAGGAGAAGAATGCTTGTTACTCTGAGGTCCATTGTTTGAAGCTAAGCCTGTAAAGAAGTTATAAAATGAAAACAATAATGAATAAGTGACAAAGGACAAACGTCTCCCTCTCATAACACTTAAAATGGGCATTATTAACAAGAATGCAATTTCAGTATATCTGCATAAAATCAACATAAAAACCAAATTACTGAAAAAAAGTATCAGATTCATGTCTAATCAACCAGAAAGCCTCCCCATTCAAATTGCATTCTTATTAATTATGGCCCAGGAACTCACTGACACGCATACAAAGCAGCATCTAAAAGATCATCATCTCCCACCCATTCCAGCAGTACCACATGCTTCCCCAGCAGCATTAAGCTGGAGCAGAGGGCTATAAAGCAGCTGTACCCACCAGCAGGCTGGAGCTCCAGAAGTCAGAGGTGGTCGGGCAGCTGTCCCGGCCAATCTGTATATTTGTAAGTTTCCAGTCAGTCCGTGGAAGTCCTGTTCACAGGAGTGGATTCTGCTATTTATACCAAATTTGCTTCTCCAGCAGCACCCAAAATCTCCCTCCCTCCTTGTGTGATGTCAGTTTTAATGAAGGGTATGGTGTCGCTTGTGAGTGCCTGCATAATGTGGTAGTTCCTATCACTTTGATCTGTGGTCATGCTTTCTTTTGATCCTTACAGGCAATAATAATAATAATGAATAATCAAATTGATTTGGGGAACTGCAAGTATTTTGCATAAATATATTTTACAAGATATATTTTAAACTTTGCATTTGTGGCCAAATCATTTCATTTTATTTCCATTTTTATGCAAGCATTTTGCATAAAAATATTTTATAAGATTTGAACTTTGTGCATTTTTGGGCAAAATCATTTCTCACAGCTGTTTTGTGCAGGAGGTGTGTTTTGATTGATTGATTTACTTATTTTGCTGTACCTTAACATTTATTTTGTTAGTGTTCATGAAGTATGGTTATTACATAATGATTTTGCATAACGTTTCAAAAGTAAGATACCTGGTTAAAATAGTGTAGCCTTTGTCTATATATTTCCTATCCTTTTGTCTTTCAGATTTATTTCTTTAAAGCGTCTCAGGATCAGAATCAAATATTTGTAGAAATGTGGTTAATTCTACTGTAGGACAGCAGAGGGCAGAGTTGAAGTCCTTTTTGTCCTCACGTGGGAACTGTTGGGTGCACTAGCCAAAGGGGTCATCAAAGGTTCTTTTTAGGATTTTGATGATAGGAAAGTGTCAGATGAACAACACTGGTCAGTTGAAGTTCTGTGCTTGTAATTACGGTTAATACATAGCTGTCAGTTATGTGTTCCAATCGTTTTCCTGTGCTATGGGTTTGTAGAATTTTCACACTCTTTTAAAAGGTGTAGAACACCATGCAAGAATTATTTTATTATTAATTATTTTTTAATATATTTTTTTTTTTACCTAAAATAGTCATTTTTAAATATGAAACATACATAATTACATAATTATTTAGTGGTCTTATGATGATTATCAGGCAGATGACAATTTTGCACCAGTTTTTTTTTATTTATTTTATTTCATTTTTTTTCAGTAAATTCAAAACTATAAGTTTGAAGCATTGGTATTGTTTTAAAACTTTTTTAGTATCTGATTTAGAAGCTGCTTCATTTTACAGCCCATAGCTGATCACCAGAAGAACCATGGTCCTCCTGACAACTCCATTTAGTAAAAAAAAAAAAAAAGACGTCCAAAGTTGGAAGTGTCTCTAAGTCAGTGGTGTGCATGTTTACTTATTTTGATGCCAATATTGGTTGCCTTATCACAATTTAAGCATTCCATTCTAAAAAATTATGTTTGTTTGTGTGTGTGTGTGTGTGTGTGTGTTTATGTGTGGGTCAAAGGAGTGTTTGTTTCCTTATTTGTATGGGTTCCATCTTTTTAAGGTCTTTTACTGACAAAAGCACTGAGACAATATTTTTTTGCCTTCATTTTAAAGTAATATTTTTGAGCTTTTACCTTAAAAAAGGACAGTATGAGAGAGACAGGAAGCAATAGGAGAGGAGAAAATTGGACAGGGTCAGGAAAGGACCTCATCCGGGGCTCAAACCTGGTTCGGGTTATGAAGTATGTCAGAGTGCTGCCCATTAATTAAAATAAATTATTGGCCGAAAATAAATTATAATGAGATCATGTTGATCATTTTTACCAAAACTTTGTTCGATATTTAGTTTAGTTATATTTGCACGCAACAGAGAA
The DNA here is from genome assembly GCF_001515625.1 of Sinocyclocheilus rhinocerous. NCBI lineage: Eukaryota > Metazoa > Chordata > Actinopteri > Cypriniformes > Cyprinidae > Sinocyclocheilus > Sinocyclocheilus rhinocerous. Next base: position 50,512 of record NW_015649606.1, read on the forward strand.
TCTGTTTAAATTTTATGCGTGACTAAGAGTGTTTTTAGCCAAGCTAACATGTCACGTGGCACTGTGAGGATTTCAGCATCTTTGCACAATGTTACTGTATGTTGTTTTTGGTTATAAGTAATCTGCCATAAAGGGTTAGTTCACCCGAAAATTAAACTTCTGTCATTAATTACTCACCCTCATGTCGTTCCAAACAAGTAAGACCTTTGTTCATTTTCTAAACACAAATTAAGATATTTTTGTGAAATCCGAGAGCTTTCTGACCCTCCATAGACAGCAAAGGTACTACCATGTTCAAGGCACAGAATGTACTAAGGATATTTTTTGTGCTCAAAGAAAACAAAAATAACTTTATTTAACAATTATTCTCCAAATCCCACCTGCTGTGGGTTGCCACCATTGTGAAGAGTATCACGATGCTTGCACGTGCTTTCCTCTGCATGTAAATGATGCATGCGCAAGCTGTCCTCGGCTCGTAAACAAGGCACAGCTCATGCACGTTCAACGTAAGCAGCAGCATGCACTTGCGTTGTTTACATGCAGAGGAAAGCACGCGCATGCGTCGTGATACTCTCCACAATGGTGGCACGCCATGGCAGACGGAATGAGGAGGAGAAGAATTGTTGAATAAAGTTATTTTTGTTTTCTTTGCAAACAAAAAGTATTCTTGTAGCTTCGTAAATTTACAGTTGAACCACTGATGTCACATGGACTACTTTAACGATGTCCTTGCTACGTTTCTGAGCCTTGATCGTGGTAGTACCCTTGCTGTCTATGAAGGGTCAGAGAGCTTTCGGATTTCATCAAAAATATGTTAAATTGTGTTCGGAAGATGAACGAAGGTCTTACAGGTTTGGAACGAAATGAGGGTGAGTAATTGATGACAGAATTTTCATTTTTGGGTGAACTATCCCTATAAGTAACAATATGCCAGTTTCATGATTAACCCTGCTCGCTTGGCGGTCAAATTATTATAATTTTTTTTTTTTTCTTCAGTGAAATATATGTACTATATTTTAGTTCAATAACTCATTAAATCATTGAGTGATTATTCAAATACAAATTAAAATGTCTCCATTTTCTGTGTAATGTCGCCACCTGACTAGTGGATGGTGTGTGAAATTACACAAAAACTGGAAGACTGTCCAAATGTATGTAAGTGGTAGGTTCTTATATAAACGAAAAGAAAAAAAAACTGGAGTGAATCAAGAAGTTATGAACAGATTACTACCATTGTGTGAATGTAATCATATAATCCCCAAAAAATGAACTATAATCTGATTATGAGTATTTTAAATCATAATATCATCTAATTACAAGTATTTCTTTTTTGGAATGATAACATGATCTAGATTACATGTAATGATACTACCTAGCACTGTCCCTGTTATGTGGGGTTTTTTTTTATCCTATTTTGATTATGGAAGTGTCAGTGATGGAAATTGAGTGTCTGTAGTCAAGGTCAAGTATGTTTATGTGCACAGACACGTAACGCTTACACCACCACTGCACCAATTTGTCTTAATTGCCTGTCTAAATATTACACCATGTCTGAAGAGTTGATACTGTGTGTGTGTGTGTGGTTGTTTGCTGTTTTATGTTTGTTACATGCTTTTTTGTTTTATTTGTTGTTTCATTGTTACATATGCTTGATTGTTTATTATTCTAATGTTTTAGTGATTCATTATGATAATCGTAAATACTATATAGATAGAATATAATAGAAATTAACACAATACAATTTCTTCTACAGTATTTTAATATCATATATTTATCATTGAATCAGCTTAATATCTGTAATATAGTTAAACTGGTTCTACTGAGTGGTTCTCAATTCATTAGATTACAGCTCCATAGTAAGGGTTAAAAGTCAAAACGTAAGTTGTCTGTAGCCCGGTTTCCATCCAAAGTTGCGAATTTAACTTGAGCGCAAAACTGGAATATCGCATAAAACATTTACGAACAAGCATAGTTTCCATCCAATAAGTCAAAGAGAACAAAATCGTAGCTTCCTCATAAACTGGCACTATAAAGCACTAAGAAAAGTATATTATAAAAATATTATAATTTTCATATATAATAAATTACTTGTGCCTCACAGCGAGCAGACGAAACACAATGAATGCGGTCATTGCTTTCGGAGGTGAATGCTGCTGTTTGGAAACGCAGTTGTGTAAGACATTTCTGGGAGGCAATTATACAGAAATACTATGATGACAGACTTTGCTCGTGCATTTCCGAAT
>NW_015649606.1:53117-63493 GCF_001515625.1 Sinocyclocheilus rhinocerous
ATAATTTTCATATATAATAAATTACTTGTGCCTCACAGCGAGCAGACGAAACACAATGAATGCGGTCATTGCTTTCGGAGGGGAATGCTGCTGTTTGGAAACGCAGTTGTGTAAGACATTTCTGGGAGGCAATTATACAGAAATACTATGATGACAGACTTTGCTCGTGCATTTCCGAATTACCATAACATTTCAGATGCTGTGAATGAGATCGTTCCGCTGGTTAGTCAGGTTTTGCCGTCCCATAGGTCAAAGTCACATGACTTTTTTGATGCGCTTGAAGGAATTTATTCGCAAAATGCATTTCCATCCCCCATTATTCGCAGCAACACTTTTTCGCACAAGTGAAAAACCACCTCAAGCGAGCGTAAAAACTTTTTTGCGAATTAAGGGATTTTTATTCGAAATTTGGCATAACCATCACTCGTTTCTCATGCGATATTTCAAAATGAGCATTAAAATAGGGTGATGGAAACATAGCTTGTGTCTTTATTGGTTACAATGAGCTGTGAATTATCGGTTATCGTTATCGGCCCTGAAATTCCATATCGGTTCACTCCTATTCAAAAGTGACACTGAAGATTTCCTACATAATTATACCAAAGATTTTGACAGTCTAATGTCTTACTTTGTGTCTGATTCAAGAACCAGAAGCAGACCAGACGGTGTTCCCATAATGAGTTCTGCTGTGGTTTTACCCAGAGCCCTCAGGAGTTTGGGTTTTGCCGTCTGGTGAGGTAATCTACCTCCTCTCTGATGTGGTCTTCCGCTGAGCTTCTGTCTTGAGTGGAGAGGTGGTGCTGGAAAAACTTGACGCTCATTTACAGAGCTCCTATATATAGTAAAATACACTACTGTCGCTTTCCATACATTTGTTACGTTGAATCCCAACAGTTGCGTAGATATGTTTGGTTTAGCCTATTGTCTAACTATAACAACCGGATTTACAGAATAAAACCAAAAATGACTCAAACCAGTAGACTGCGCATATAGAAGTGTCTCCTATAAAATGATCTCATAGACCATCTGTTATAAGCACAGAAAATAAAAAGATAAGCTCATGATTTCAACATTCACAAATCACAAAAAGTCAGTGAAGCACAAGGATGATTTATCTGCACAATATTAATAATGAAAATCAGTGTACTGTATGATTTATGAATATGTGTTGTTGTCTTATCTTGCACGTTATTAATGTGGTTAAAGCAGAAGCCAGGAGGAGGTTGGGGGGATAGTACACTGTTGGTACACTACCTGCTCACCACCTACTCACCAGTTAAGACGTTTTTGAAGAGCTCTTGCATTATTCAGGATGTGCCTTTTTAATCGGATGTGTATTTGCTTGCTACACATGGATTTCAATATTCTTCATTCATAACAGCCAGCATAGGATTTATTTATTTGTTTGTTTTTTTGCTAAACTAGGAAAAGCGCAGTTGTGTAGAGCATCATCCATCTCTCTGCAGGGTTACACAATGTTACATCGTCCACTGTGTCACAGTTGACTGTCTTTAAACACAGGGCTGCTACACACATGTGACCATGCCCACCCAAGTTAAAGAGGACCCACATGTCCTCAAAACATACATGTTCATTCATCCTAGGAGCTGTTTGGCATGTTCATATAAACACTTGAGTGGATCTTATGAAACACAAGCAAGACAGAATACATTCTATCAAGCTAGATGAAACTAGATGGTGTACAAATTTTTACTCCGATGTTTGTTTTGCTCTTGTTTCATAAACAAGGCCAGCTGAGTACAGTTTTAAGATAATGAGACGTGCGATTACATATATGTATTCTCTAGCAACCTTGAAATTGTTAACCAGATACATGGAGTTTATTTTTGTTCTTGATTTTAATACACTTAGAAATATTCTTTGTAGTAGTTTTGTACCTTTCCATCTTTCAGACAAGTAATGGAGTTAAATTGTCTTTGTCAATGATTTATTTTTATTTAGGCTATTACTTTTATTTCCTTAGACCTGCTATATTAGGAGAAACTTAAATGAGTATTTTGGAAAAGTCAACATTGTCCAGGTCGGTTTTTAAAGGTGATATAAAAAATTTAAGCTAATGTTTTATTTTGCTTTGTTTTCATTTTCCTCCTGTTTTAAACCAACCCCTCCAGCACATCCAGAGACTGCAAAACTGAAAACTTTTCGGACAAAAGATTGATTGGAGGTATGTTGGGTTAGAGTCAAGAACACTTAAAGATAGTGTTGACGCGTCTTGTTTCCCAAAATGGATACTTCACATGTCCAGCAACCATTACTGCGCTGTTGGATGTGCCAAGGTTGTTGCTGGCTGATGCGCTGCTATTGTATCCTGGGACTATTAACTGTGTGGAGTACTTGAATACATGTGGAAGTTTTCATTAACCTCCAGATGTGTCAACAACATGCTTACTAACATTTTAGCTTCTGTGTTTGTGTTTAAGTTTGGGTTGTCAGTATCAGTTTTCCTATGACAGGTCACGAGGTAGTTGTCTGGCCATTGCCATTTGGTCTTTCTATATGGAAATGTTACGGGGACTGTAATAGGGAGTTGGAGAAGCAGACATGGACCCTTAATGAGAGGCTGTTCAGTTGAGTCAGGCCACCATGGAAAGAGCTCACCGATGTGAGGGTCACTATGAAGGCTTGAATTATTCTTCCTTGAATAAACCAATAGCTGGCTAGCCAAAATGCTGTAATTGCCATAGACTCTAAAATGGTCCTGTAATAACCATTGGTAAAGGCGTTGGTTGTGTGGTGAATCCAACGTCAATTTTAGCAGAATTTAAGGAGTAAGTCTACGTAATTTTCTGAAATTTGTCTCAAATTCTCTCTCTAACTCTGACTCTGGCTGCCTTCACACAGCAGCAGAATAAGGTGGCCAGTCTGGTTTGGTTTATTCTAAATAAAGTTCCGTTTATACTTGGTTACTTTTGAGAGTGAGAACTGAAGTCGCTACATTTTTGGAAAACAGGTTCAGTTGATACTGAATATATGGTATGTGTTGTGTTGAACAGAACAACAATTAGTTGTCGTGACACATGACCAGGGCTTAAAGGGGTCATCGGATGCGACATGCACTTTTACAAGTTGTTTGAACTGAAATGTGTGTTGGCAGTGTGTGTACACAACCACCCTATAACGATAAAGATCCACCCAGTGTTTTTTTTGATCTACTAAAATAATTTCCCCTTTCTCAAATTGAGCCGATCTCAGATGCCTTTCTGTGTGACGTCACACAGACAAAGCCCCTCCCACGATAGTTTGATTGACAGTAGCGTTTCAGCACAGACTGGACTGGCGTCTTACCTTAACCTTTCCTAACAATGTGCTAGTTAGCAAGTTTCACGATGAATGCGGCTAAAGTTTACCGTCTCTCAGAGAGCGGCTTGGAAGAGTGGGGCGGGGCGAGCAGAGCTCATTTGCATTTAAAGCGGTATGCAAGAAAATGGCTTGCTCTGAAAAGAGCTGTTTTTGGCAAGGTAAAAAGGGTGTTGTTTTACACTACCATTGAGAAATTTTAATCAAAGTATGTTATAGACTTTTCATTAAGACCCTAAAGAATCATATCAACTTGTGGAAAATGGGTATCCGATGACTCCTTTAAAAACGAAAAAGAAGAGTTCAATCGGTTCACTCCGAGCAGAATCAGTATTTTAACTTTTTTGTTCATGCATTCCTTCTGTGTTATTACCATTCCAAAACTGGTTTGAGTAGAAAAAATACCAGTTAATGACGTTATTTATAATAACTTTTTTGGCCTATGATAATAATTAAAAAAAAAATAATAATAGAATTTTCTATACTCAGAAAAAAAAATCATGAAGAGAGACTTGGTGCCAGATTTACTAACAGCTTGTGCCAGCGCAAACTGACTTTTAGCGTTAGAATAGTACTTTCAGGATTTACTCAAATCTGGCTGAGTCTGTGTTCTTTAATGTGCGTATTGTCAGTAAATCACACGCAGAATTTCCCCTCCCATCGGCACTTTTATGAAATTGCTCTGTAATGCTAATTTGTCCTGTTTAGTAAATCTGGCCACTAATCTGGTATCTTACATCTAGTCATAGTCAATATAGCATCACTTCTATAACAAGATTTTGGCCAAATGCATTAAATGAAAGAAAAAAAACATAAGTCGCATGCATCATATTTTATTATTACATTCAGAAATATTGTAGGCTAAAATATCGGTACATAAAGCAAAATGTTTGCAAACATCATAAGCACAGCTATAGGCTATTTTAGTTACCTTCTCTCCTAAACAAATGCTCTAAAGTTCCAAATGTTTCCATATTTGTGATGTATCTGGATGCTAAAATATTATTTATTATGTAAACTATAGGCTTTGTGCTTGACATGCATTATCGACATAAAACATCATCCTTCACATAGGCTATAACAGCACAGTGAGGCAGTGGTAGCGCTGAACGGCACAGATTGTACAGACTATTTAAATTTAGCATATTAAAATATAATTTAGCTTTTTATATGTTTGGGTGACTATTTTATTTTTATAATGAATAACAGGCTGCAATGTCAAGTTAAAATATGTTTTGTGTGCATGTGAGATGCCAGCGCAATCACTTGTTTTCCTTTCTATGAGAGGAAACTGTCTGTTACTGTGTAATTGTATGGTCATACAGATATAAGCAAAACTTCATTCAAGACTGTAAAACTTTGGCAAAATAAAGAAAACAAGCAGGATGCCAGTTTCTGCCATCTTGGTTTCCTATCCGTTAACTTTGGAGCGCGTCACAATGAACTGAAACTCGGCACAATTTTTTCTTTCGTTTTGTTAATCTGTTAATGATTTAAGTAAACTATATTTCATGTATAGGCCTATATATTCCTTTTTATGTTTTTTTTTTTTTATGTTCATTTCTTTTATTTTCTCCGTTCACAGAAGCGCTGCAGGTGCTTGATGTGACCTTGTGTGAATCCATGCTCTACACTATTCTGCAGTTTTCGCTGGTTTTAAAACACACAAGCTGCATATTACCTGCCATTCCTTTTCACTTATATGTAGGCCTAATGCTTGATGGTTCGTGACATATCTTCAGAAAAACTGATTGCCATTGTGACTTACCTATGATGAATTTACTTCTGATCGCGGGAATTTCACTTGTTAGATGCGTCAACGTCACATTTGCATACACCGTACTATTGGAATTTGTGATTGAATTTGTGGATTGATTGCAAAATTAAAATAGGCTACTAAACAGAACGATAAAATAACGTTATTGACCAGTTAATAGCGTTTCTGTTCAGAACTATTACATTTGATTTGTTCCTGTCAAAATGTCATTTGTTTTTTGTTTACATTTCATTCAATTTCATATAGCACAAAATTAAGAGTTGTTAAATGCCCGGGCAAGAAGATAAGACTTTAACTTAGATTTAAGCTCATGTACAGAGGACAGGGATCTCAGATATAAGGGAAGGCTATTCCAGAGTCTAGGTCTAATAACTGCGAATGCACGATCCCCTCTTGAACAACCGTGTTCGAGGCTGAACCAGAGAGTAACTGTTTGTGGACTGTAGACACCTGCCTGGCGTGTTCAGATTTAAAATTTAGACAAGTATGAGGGTGCAAGACCATTTAGAGATTTAAAAACAAACATCAATATTTTGAAATCAACTCTATGACGTACCGGCAACCAGTTTAGGGCCATTAAAGTAGGAGTAATCTTACCATTTGAACCATTTGAAACCCATTTGACTGGGAAATTCCAGCTTATAAAGAATTACAATAGACAGAAAAGGCTTTACTCTAGATAGAAGATTCAGATGGAAAATCTTCACTTAACTACTGTGTTTGTATGTTAATCAAACTGAAAAGAAGAATCCAGAATAATTTCCAGACTTTTCACAGTCGGTTTGATGTAGGAATGCAGATTTTCAACATTAACAATAGTTTTTTCTTTCCCCACAGAGGGCCCCAACACAATTGCTTCCGTTTTACTCGCATTTAGGTGTAGAAAATTTGAGAACATCAATAATCTTATATCATTTAGACAAGCAAGCAAGGTTTCTAAGCCTTTCCTGTCAGTGTGCTTCAAAGGCAGATTCGAGTGTCATCTGCATACAAGTGGAAAGACACTCCATGCCTCCTAATAATCGAACCTAGAGGTAACATACATAATGAAAACAGAGTTGGGGCCAAGATGGAACCTTGGGGAACACCACAGATATGAGGAGCTACAGATGAGACAGAGCCTCCAATGTCAACTGTAAATGTCCTGTCAGTAAGAAAAGATATAGTCTAAGAGTCCCCGGAGTCGACAGATAGCAAAATGTCATTCAATACTCTTAATAGTGCAGATTCAGTACAGTGGTTTGTCATAAAACTGGACTGGAATTTATCAAGGATACTATTCACATCTAGGAAACTCTGTAACTGCAGTAGCACAGTTTTCTCAAGAATCTTAGCTATAAAAGGTACATTTGAAATCGGTCGAAAATTTGATAAATCAGTGGTCCAAATTTGGTCTTTTCAATATTGGTCTCGCCATGGCATGTTTACAGAGAGCAGGAACAGAGCCTGAGTGAAGGTTTTAGTTAGAAGGTTTTGCCCCCACACTGTCAAATATCTGTTTAAAAAAATGGGAAGATTTTAGAGGTAGTAGGGGAAGAGGTAGTAGGCTTCAAATTGGTAACTATGTCTGTTAGAAAAGACTCAAGGGAGTTTAAAAACCTGGTGGCCATAAAATGTGACCCGTGCTGGCAAAATGAGTTGGAATGCGCAGTCTAATTTTGAGCTACAGGCAAAAAAAAGTAAAAAATTCCAGTTTTGGTTGAATTTGAGGTTTTCACAAAAATGAGTACATTAAGCCCTCTTCTAGCGATCCCAATGCTCCAAATAGTAATTAAACATCTAAAATGATCTTTATTTGTATGTTTTCTGAGAGGAGTACCTTTTTGTCTGCTCACTTCTGGATGACTGCTGCTTCTCACCACAAGCTGTAGGTCTGTTGTTGTAAAGCACAGCATTCCAGCTTTGTGAATATTCATATTGAATTTTCGATAACATGAGTCCAAACCAGTGAAATATGATTTTCAAACCCATGCTGATGAAAACAAAACCACATCTAGGAAACTCTGTAACTGCAGTAGCACAGTTTTCTCAAGAATCTTAGCTATAAAAGGTACATTTGAAATCGGTCGAAAATTTGATAAATCAGTGGTCCAAATTTGGTCTTTTCAATATTGGTCTCGCCATGGCATGTTTACAGAGAGCAGGAACAGAGCCTGAGTGAAGGTTTTAGTTAGAAGGTTTTGCCCCCACACTGTCAAATATCTGTTTAAAAAAATGGGAAGATTTTAGAGGTAGTAGGGGAAGAGGTAGTAGGCTTCAAATTGGTAACTATGTCTGTTAGAAAAGACTCAAGGGAGTTTAAAAACCTGGTGGCCATAAAATGTGACCCGTGCTGGCAAAATGAGTTGGAATGCGCAGTCTAATTTTGAGCTACAGGCAAAAAAAAGTAAAAAATTCCAGTTTTGGTCGAATTTGAGGTTTTCACAAAAATGAGTACATTAAGCCATCTTCTAGCGATCCCAATGCTCCAAATAGTAATTAAACATCTAAAATGATCTTTATTTGTATGTTTTCTGAGAGGAGTACCTTTTTGTCTGCTCACTTCTGGATGACTGCTGCTTCTCACCACAAGCTGTAGGTCTGTTGTTGTAAAGCACAGCATTCCAGCTTTGTGAATATTCATATTGAATTTTCGATAACATGAGTCCAAACCAGTGAAATATGATTTTCAAACCCATGCTGATGAAAACAAAACAATGAGATAAGTGATTTATAACAATGAGATATAAGTTAGGTGTAAGATAATTATTAATTATTAATGAGATACAAGTTTTATATAAGTTCTATGAGATAAGTGTTTCCTACAGGTTCCTTGAACCAGTGCAGAGCCCTGCCACATGATATCAGCCATGCTGTTTAAAAAAAATGTGCGATGCAGTGACTAAAGATGGTAGTCTGATGCATATGTACATTGACCAATTAAAAAATTCTCAAACTTAAAATGCTCAACCCAGGTCATGTCATGAGTATTTATGTTTCATATTCTTATTTATGACCATAGCATGTGACCCATTTAAAGAACAGCTTGTGTTGCTCTTCCTCATCAGCTGCATTTACATATTCCTGACTGTGCCACCCAAATTATCCTGAATAGGCTTTCTTGGACCATAACTGTAAAAATAATATGGTCTCTTCTTCATTCCCCTAACACAGAAGTGATATGCAGCCAGTGAAAGTTTTTGTGACTATACAAATCATGTATTTATTTAGGCAGGTGCTGTTTAGTTTAAGATTGATTGTTTGCTGCTAAACCTATGTTTTTTTATGTTTACACTTCATTGTTTCACCCTGTATACCTATTTGTTACCTGTCTATGCGGTGAATATTTTATCTGTTCCGGTCTGCTGTTTTATGTAAACTGGACAAACTGCTGTTATAAACAAGGACAATTTAAGAAAAACAGCACCTTTATCTGCTTTTAGATATAAATGATGTTGCATTGGAAAATTAAAGGGATAGTTTTCCCCAAAATGAAAATTCTGTCATCATTTACCCTCATGATGGTCTAAACCTGTAAGACTTCCATTCATCTTCAGAACACAAATACAAGATATTTTTAATGACATTGACGAGATTTCTGTGCCTCCATTGACAGTAGGCATGGGACGATAACCGGTTTCAAGGTATACCACGGTTTGGAAAAGTCACGGTTTCAAAAGCACAAAAATTTTCCGTTATACCATTCCTGCGGTATGCACAGTTTTTTTTTACGTGTCGTATTAGACGGAAAGTGCAGGACTCCCTCAGTTGTGTGCAGCGAAGAGCGTAACGAGTCACACGACCCCTCCGGTTGGTGCGAGCGGAGTCACCTGTGTGTAGGATAGAGGTCTGCAAGCCCGTCGGGTCCCGACACGCTGAGTCCATTCGGGCCGGGCTCGTGTTTGTGTGCTCCTCCATGTCCTGTAAAGCGCGCTTTAGCTCTCCGCACAAACGATTAGATATGCGTCTAATAGCGCACATTTATATAGGTAAAACATTTAAACTAACATTGTAATATGCTTGAACTGTTTTATATCTATAGATTTTATTTTAGGCAAGTCGTGATTATTTGAGAAGGCTAAATTGATCAAACATAGGCTAAGATCAACTCACTGTCTGCCGCTGGCCACTTGGTCGTTATTTAAAAAAAACAAAAACTTACATTTAACGAACAAAAAAAATGCTCCAAACGTTTTGATTGATATTACTTGGAATGCGCAATAAAAAAACGTGATTTCTGAAAAAATAAAAAAATTCAAATGGAGTTATCGGTTTTTGCAAATGAACACACACACACACATAGATATATATATATATATATGTATGTGTGTATAATATATATATATATATTATATTATATTATATTATATATATATATATATTATATATATATATGTATGTATATGTGTATGTGTATGTGTACTGCTAGTCAAATATTACTCTATTACAAGTAAAAGTTGTAAAGACAGATTTTTACTTAAGTAAAAGTACGAAGTACTTGCTTTTAAAAGTATTTAAGTACCAAAGATAAATTTCCTTTTTTATGTAAACGCATAGTTTTATTATTGTTGTATGTAATACTTGCAATACCTTATGCCTCTGAAGCAACTTACACTACATTACAACTACTAAATACACTGACTACCTTGTAGTATCTTTGGAATGAAGAGCTTTCAGAATGTTAAAAACATAGAAATGAATCAAGTTGACAAAAAAAAATAAAAAATTAACACCCCTACCCACCCCCACTAAAGCAGCATGGTAGTGATCACACTGCTTGGAGTTGGGGCGGGGCAAAAGTATCCATTATTATATTATAACACCAGGGCCGTTTCTAGTAGGCATGGGACGAAAACCGGTTTCTAGGTATACCGCAGTTTGGAAAAGTCACGGTTTCAAAACCACTAAAATTTTCCGTTCTACCGTTCCTGCGGTATGCACAGTTTTTTTACGTTTTGTCAAAGACTGAAAGTGCAGGACTCCCTCAGTTGTGTGCAGCAAAGAGCGTAACGAGTCACACGACCCCTCCTCCTCCGGTTGGTGCAAGGCTGCGAGCAGTCAGTGAGAGTCAGCTGTGTGTAGGATGGCCGAAGGAGGTGAATCCCTGGATCTTTTTCCCCCGTCGAAAAAGACGAAGTCTGTTGTATGGGAATTTTTTCGGGTAATGTAGACTAACCATGTTCCGTACACAATGATGTTCCGTACAGATGACATTTAAAGACTAAATAAATACTTCCAGGTCGAACATAAACTATATATCTGTGTCATCTTCATTTCTCCCTCTTTCACCCCCGATCAAGAC